>NW_012107252.1:4445033-4447140 GCF_000951045.1 Mandrillus leucophaeus
AGATTAGCCGGGCGTGGCAGTGGGTGCCTGTAGTCCCAGCTACTCGGGAGGCTGAGGCAGAAGAATGCAGCTACCCGGGAGGCGGAGCTTGCAGTGAGCAGAGATGGTGCCACTGCACTCCAGCCTGGGCGAAAGAGTGAGACTCCATCTCAAAAAAAAAAAAATCATCATCATCATCATCCTTTCTCTGGGAGAACATTCTTGGGGTAGAGGACCAGCCAGATGCAAATAAAGTGAACACCAAGCAGTCAATGCTATAATCAATTCTTCTAACTACAATCACTGAAATTCATCCTTAGGCTCACATAAACATGCATCTATTTATTTTTTAGAGATGAGTTTCTCACTTTATTGGCCAGGTTGGAGAGCAGTGCAGCAGTCACAGCTCACTGCTGCCTAAAATTCTTGGGCCCAGGGGATCCTCCCTCTTCGGTTTCCCAAGTAGCTGGGACTACTGGTGCACGCCACTGCGCCTGGCTAATCTAAAAAATATTTTGTAGTGATGAGGGAGTCTCACCATCTTGCCCAGGTTGGCCTCAAACTTCTTGGCTCGAGCGATCCTCCTGCCTTGGCCTCCCAAAGTGCTGGGATTACAGGTGTGAGCCACTGTACCTGACCTAAACATGAGCGTCTATATTAAGGGAGTAAGGAACTTAAGGAACTTATTTTAAATGTTTACAAAGAACTTGCTTCCAGCTGTCATTCAATCATTCATTCATTCATTCAGCAAATAATATTGGACAAACTCTTTGTGCCAGGCCCAGATACAGTTCTTGCCTCACAGTATAGCAACAATATGACAGATATTTTTTAATCCCTATGTAAGTACAGAAAAATGACACCAGATCCAATCTTAAAAAACCAGACAGCTGGGCACAGTGGCTCATGCCTGTAATCCCAACATTTTGGGAGGCCGAGGTGAGCAGGCTGCTTGAGCCCAGGAGTTTGAGCCTGGGCACCACAGCAAAACCCTGTCTCTTCAAAAAATTAGATAGGCATGGTGGTACACACTTGTAGCCCCAGCTACTGGGAAGGCTGAGGTGACAGGTTCACCTGATCCCAGCAAGCTGAGGTTGCAGTGGGTCGAGATTGTGCCACTGTACTCCAGCCTGGGCAAGAGTGAGATCCTGTCTCAAAAAACAAACAAAAAAAACAGAAAAACAGAAAACCAGGGAGGAAGTTTTTTTTTTTTTTTTTTCTTTTTTGAGACAGAGTCTCGCTCTGTCTCCCAGGCTGGAGTGGCTGATCTCAGCTCACTGTAACCTCCATCTCTCAGGCTCAGGTGATCCTCCCACCTCAGACTCCTGAGTAGCTGGGACTACAGGCACATGCCATCACACCTGGCTAATTGTTACATTTTTTGTAGAGACAGGGTTTTGCCACGTTGTCCAGGCTAGTCTCAAACTCCTGGGCTCAACCAATTCACCCGCCTCAGCCTCCCAAAGTGCTGGGATTGCAGGCATGAGCCACTGTGCCTGGCCAACCAGGGAAGTCTTGTTGGTGCAGATGATGCCTAAGTTAAGAGCCTATGTAGCTACAGGCTACTTCAAATGAACTCCCTGGTCATGGTGACAGAATGCTTACTGACTTCCCATAAATTGTACTGCACCATTCCACTACTCGGGCTGTAGTGTTACTTTATGATTCAGAGTAGAATAAGTGGCCCTACTAAGAGCTTCCAAAAATCTAAGTCATGCGGGCTGCTTATTATCCAATGATAGAGTAAGTTTGTGATGACAGTCTGTGTTATCACAATTGCTAGCTAGTACCTTTTCCCTCTACCCTATAGCCCTTCATCCCCTGACAGGGTCCTAAAGGAAGGAAAATGACTCAAAAGAATCAGGCTCAAACACAGGGCTTGTAAGTTTTTTGGCTGTCAAATTAAGTACAGGGCTACAGAAGTCCTATCCCATAGATCAGAGTTCCAACAAGTAACAGTCTGTGAGAAAGTAAGATGAAAACATTTCAGTGTTGTAGATACATATACTAGGTTAGTAAAGTCAAAAGAAAAGCTCCACTGAGATTTCTTGGCCAAAAAAAAAAAAAAAAAAGGCTCTAAAATTTCTACATCCAACTTGTTTCTGCCAGTAAGGCTGGGCTTTTCACT
>NW_012107252.1:4448727-4449908 GCF_000951045.1 Mandrillus leucophaeus
TCTGGTCAAGCAGTCTCTTACACTTGTCATCCCAGCAGTCTGGTAGGCTGAAGCAGGAGGATTGCTTGAGGCCAGAAGTTCAAGAGCAGCCTGGACAACAAAGCAAGACCCCCTTTCTACAAAAAATAAAAAAAGATCAGCTGGGAGTGGTGGTGAGTACCTCTAGTCCCAGCTACAGGCTTGAGCCCAGGAGGATGAGGCTGCAGTGAACCATGATCGTGCCACTGCACTCCAACCTGGGCAACAGTGTGAGACCCTGTCTCAAAAAAAAAAAAAAAAAAAGGCTCCATTAACTGAAATGGAGTGATTTCCAGGATATACTGTCAAGTGAAAAACAGGGCTGGGTGCAGTGGCTCATCACACCTGTAAACCTAGCACTTTAGGAGGCGGAGACAGGAGGACTGCTTGAGCCCAGGAGTTTGAGACCAGCCTGGGTAACACAGTAAGACCTCATCTCTACAGAAAGAATTTTTTAAATTAGGCAGGTATGGTGGTGTGTGCCTGTATTCCCAGCTACTTGGGGCTGAAGTGGAAGGATCGCCTTGTTTATTTCTCTCTCCTTATAGAGTAGATCTAAGAGGACAAGTATCTTTTTTATCTGGATTACCACTATATTTATAGCATCTAGAATAGGATATATACTAAGTATTCAACACATATTTGTTGAACAAGCTAAAAATATTAATATTTTATAGATGAATCAAATGCAAGTTTGGAAGGGACTCATAACTTCCAAGGTCACACAGCTAGTGAAGACAGAACAAGTATTATCCATCCAGGTCTACCTGTCTTGTGAAAGCCTGTGTTCTTTTCACCACATCACCCTACCTTATCACAAAAAATAAAATAATCCTGCCAGGCACAGTGGCTCACGCCTGTAATCCCAGCACTTTGGGGTGGATCACCTGAGGTCAGGAGTTCAAGACCAGCGTGGGCAACATGGTGAAACATCGTCTCTACTAAAAATACAAAAATTAGCTGGGTGTAGTGGCATGCGCCCATAATCCCAGCTACTCAGGAGGCTGAGACAAGAGAATCACTTGAACCTGGGAGGCAGACGTTGCAGTGAGCTGAGACTGCGCTACTGCATTCTAGTGCACTCCAGCCTGGGTGACAAGAGCGAAACTCTGTCTCAATAATAATAATAATAACAACAACAACAATAATAATAATAATTGGTC
>NW_012107252.1:4452063-4459654 GCF_000951045.1 Mandrillus leucophaeus
TGAGATTTCTTGGCCAAAAAAAAAAAAAAAAAGGCTCTAAAATTTCTACATCCAACTTGTTTCTGCCAGTAAGGCTGGGCTTTTCACTGTGCCACCAGTAAACTCAAGGAAGGCTTCATCAGGATTACACTGAGGTTGTCCTAAGCAACCACAGCCCACCAAAGCAGTCTTAAGGAATGTTGCCACTTAATAAAGTCTTTAAGCAAGTTGGGACCAAGTTCTCAGATCTTCCCTTGACCAACTGTATTTACTCTTTTCAAGCTGATAGAAATCTGACAAACAAAAATCCCTGGGAAAAATGAAAGGTTCCAGGAAAGAATGACAGAGATTCGTAATTTGATAAAGACATCAAACACTCAACTGAAAATAACTTGCATTTAGCTTTTTGAACATCTAAAAATAGTACATATGCTCATTCTTTCTAATAAGCTGTCTCCAGCATGGGGATTTCACTGGCATAGTTTGTTCTTTGTTGTAACATGTTAGCTGTTTCTTAAGACATAACAATAGTCCTTTTTCTACATCAAAGGACTTAAGTAACTATACCTCTAACAACTAGTGTGTTGGTATCATTATCCCTACTTTCTTGGTTGTGAAACTGAGGCCCAGGGTAAATGAGGCTTGCTTGAGGCCAAAGATTCCTGTCTAGATTAAATAGAGAGTTATCAACTCTGGAATTTCTAAATTAAAAGAAGCAATGAGACCAGCAATATAAAACAAATGTTTTAAACATAGGCTACAGAATTCTATTATAGATTTAGTCTGCTTGAAGCCTCTAAAATATACCTCACGAACTTGTTCTCGAAACACTGAGGAATAATCACAGTCTGTTTCCAAAGCACACAAAAACAGCACCAATGGCTGATTACCCCAGAGAGAGCAACAGCTCTAATATGGGTCAGGATCCATGTCCAAGGAGTCAGTCAGCTTTGTTTTACGTGCTGATCACAGACCGTACCTTTACTGAACAACACTTCTTGTTCACATGGCTCTAGACATAGGACAAAAATTTCTCCTATAAGACTGGAATTCCCTCCACTTAAGAGAAAGAGATCAACAAGCAATCGCTGCACACCTGCAAGACAAGGATACTACATGAGTCCTGTTAGGAGATTTGTTCATTTTTAAGTATGTTTTACACAAAAATAATTAAGAGTTTATACCTATTAAGAACCACCGAATTGTACACTTTAAAAGAGTTCTGTACATACATACAACTATCTAATCTACATATAAAATTCTACATAACTGAATGCCACAGAAAAGAACACTACTCAAAAAAAGAAATTTTGAAAATACCAGACCAAGTAAACCTGGTAGAATCTTTAGAACAGGTTTAGAGGCTGAGGTGGGAGGATCGCTAGAACCCAGGAGGCAGAGGTTAGAGTGCGCCGAGATGGTGCCACTGGACTCCAGCCTTGGTGACACAGTGAGACTCTCTCAAAAAAAACAAAAACAAAAACAAAAAAATGCTAGGTGCGGTAGCCTAGCCTGTGATCCCAGCACTTTGGGAGGCTGAGGTGGGCAGATCACTTGAGGCCAGGAGTTTGAGATCAGCCTGACTGACATGGCAAAACCCCATTGCTACTAAAAATACAAAAAAATTAGCCGGGCATGGTGGCACACCCCTGTAATCCCAGCTACTCGGACGGCTGCGGCAGGAGAATCACTTGAACCCAAGAGGTGGAGGTTGCAGTGAGCCGAGATTTCCAGCCTGAGTGACAGAGCAAGACTCTGTCTCAAAGAAACAAAAACAAAAACAAGCAAACAAAAAAACCCCACAGTTGTGTTCTAACTGTGGCTCAGCAATTAACCGGCGTGGGATTTGGGGCAGCTTAGTTAAATTTTCTGAGTATCAGGTTTGTCATTTGCAAAACAGAATAATACCATCTACCTTTCAATGTGGCTGTTAGATTAGAAATCCAGACACAAATAATACGTATGAAAGATCTTCCTGGTGATCTTCAGAGCCAATGTTCCAGGCAACCCCGAGGAAAACAAAAATTACATCCCCATAATCATAATCAGTTAATAAGTTAACTCCCTACCTTCCAGTGGTCTCTGAGAAGAGAAACTAAGGTTCTAAAGTAACAAATGAATTTCTCAAATGTATTCATTATAAAGCTTTAGCAAATTTAATCATCATCAGAAATGCTCAGTAGGCTATAAACAGATATCTTGTGTGAATAATTAGTTGTTACTACTATTACGGCAAAGCAGAGTTTCTGCTGCTTCTCAGTACCTTTCATTTTCCACCTGCCTTTCTGTGCTCCCTAAAGAGTTCAACTCAAAATCAAATTAAACCTTAAATGTATATAATTCCACCTGCCACCAGAAAGAAAATAAACAATCATCCCTCCTCAGCCTCCCAAGTAGCCAGGACTATAGGCACACACCACCACACCCGGCTAATTTTTTTTTCCCCAGCTAATTTTTACAATTTTTTTTGTAGAGACAAGGTCTCACTATGTTACGCAGACTGGTCTCAAACTCCTGGGCTCAAGCAATCCTCTTGTCAAGGCCTCCCTAAGTGCTGGGATTACAAGCATGAGCCACCATGCCCAGGCCTGACCCACCATGCCCAGGCCTGACCCATGTAAAAGTTTTAGAGGTATATGCTTACTTACATTGAGTGAGGTCTTCATTTCACACAATTTGGAGCTAAAAACATACCTGCATATTTCAGCTTTGTAGTAATTCCTCAACTGTTAAAGTATAGGATTTTCATGCTTTCTCAGGAGTTATTCTATCCTAGTACTATTAGGAATGTCTATCCCTGCTCATGTCCCCATCATCACAAATTCTTATTCTTCCTACAAGACTCAATTTGAATGTCACATTCATGAGGTGTTCCTTTTTCTTCAACAAGCACATTCAAGCAGTGTTTCCTGATGTTCCTCTAGAGGACACAGAGTACTGTCCTAATTCCTCTTTGCTATGTCCCTAACCTACTCCACTACTGCATCTCAAATAAAAATTCAATTTTGAGACACGTGTCATCTGGCTGTACCTAGCAGAAATCATCCTTTTAATCCTCTGGTTACTCAATGCATTTACTGAGACTTTGGCACCTAATACATAATATTTCTTTCCGCTCGAACTTTAGGCAAGTCACTCAAGTTCCTCGAGATCTACTTTCCCCATTTTTTGAAAATTTATTTTTATTTTTATTTTTAGACAGAGTCTCCCTCTGTCGCCCAGGCTGGAGTGCGGTGGCACAATTTCAGCTCACTGCAACCTTCGCCTCCCAGGTTCAAGTGATTCTCCTGCCTCAGTCTCCTGAGTAGCTGGGATTACAGGCGCCTGCCACCACGCCCGGCTAATTTTTATATTTTTAGTAGAGATGGAGTTTTGCAATGTTGGTCAGGCTGGTCTCGAACTCCTGGCCTCAGGTGATCCACTTGCCTCAGCCTCCCAAAGTACTGGGATTACAGGCATGAGCCACCTCTCCCGGCCTACTTTCACATTTTTAAGATGGGGACAAAGATAGTTTCTATCTCAGAGTGTCGCTGGGGATTAAATGAAATAATGCACACAAGCACATAGCATGTAGGTTTCTGGTGTTGGAAAACTGGTGGGTTAAGACAACCCAAAAATTCTATCACAAACATCTAAAAATTTTGAGTAAGACATAACAAAAAATTATTTCAAATACATATCTGAACTTATAAGAAAGAAAGAGAAAATTGATGAGGGAAGTTAAAACAGGAGAACTTCAGCTGCCCTAACTGGGAATTTTAAGGGGTACACTGGGCCAAAAGATGTGGGTCTGGCTGGGCATGGTGGCTCACGCATGCAATCCCAGCACTTTGGGAGGACAAGGCAGGCAGATTACCTGAGGTTAGGAGTTCGAGACCAGCCTGGCCAACATGGTGAAACCCCATCTCTACTAAAAACACAAAAATTAGCCGGGCGTGGTGGCACGTGCCCAGCTACTCAGGAGGTTGAGGCAGGAGAAATGCTTGAACCAGGAGATGGAAGTTGTAGTAATCTGGGATCGCACCACCGTACTCCAACCTGGGTGACAGAGTAAGACTCCGTCTCAAAACAAAAACAAAAACGTAAAGTGGCTGGTCTAACCATTTACTATCCCTTAGGTTCTGTCATCTGAAATAAGAAAAATTTTCCTTCAGACTCTAACTCCATCCCAATCTATCAAGATACAGGAAATATAAAGGGGAAACAGATAAGTAATAGCAATTCCAATAAAAGTATTATATTAAAATGCTATGCAATAAGTATAGAGGTGGCCACGTGCATGGCTCACGCCTGTAATCCCACCACTTTGGGAGGCCCAGACTGGTGGATCACCTGAGGTCAGGAGTTTGAGATCAGCCTGGCCAACATGGCGACACCCTGTGTCTACTAAAAATACAAAAAATTAGCAGGGTGTGGTGATGCAGGCCTGTAGTCCCAGCTACTTAGGAGGCTGAGGCAGGAGAATCGCTTGAGCTCAGAAGGCAGAGGTTGCAAGGAACCGAGATCCCACCACTGCACTCCAGCCTGGGAGACAGAGCGAGACTCCGTCTCAAAATAAATAAATAAATAAATAATAAAAAAGAAGTATGGAGGTGTATAGGGAATAATTAAGAAGGGCCATTAACCCAGACCTGGAGGCTAAGGAAGGCTTCCAGAGGTAATGAAATTTTAGCTAAATCTTGAAAGATAATGAATAAGAAGACATCTCTTATGCCCCACCTCACATTCTGTGGGCCCAACTCTTTATTCCAGCCATTGCTCTGGCAATCATCTGTGTAACCTGATAGCATTTCACTTTGTGTACTGGTCATCTCTTATTTTTTGTCTTCAGACTTCTAGTAACCACATTTGGAATACCTACAGGAACCTATTCGGCCATTCTGGCACACATACAAACCTTGAAGTGTGAGGAAATTTATACCCATGGGGCAACCTTTGACCAATGGGGAAAGGAAGACAGTGAATAAATACTTTTCTTTTCTGATCTTTAGCATCTCTGAGGCACAGTCTACAAAGCGCCTTAGAGGGTCTCCAGTGGAACTGAGCCTCAGTTGCCCACAGGAGTAACAAAGTCAATAACACACCCTCAGATACTCAGACTGGTCTTCCCTCTTTCCCTGCTTTCCTCTTTCCAAATCCCACTCATATTACTAATTGTACAAATACCCTTATCTCAGGCTCTGCTTTGGGGGGAAACCGAGGTTAAGACAGATTACCAGGAATTCATTATTTATATAGGAATGGAGGGAACTGAGAGTGTACCAGGTAGATATGCAAGTATCCAAATGTGTAGAATTGCAAATGCATACTACGTTTAGTAAAGGTAACTGCAGTTACCCATATGATTATTGCTACAAATTTATTCCTTGTCCTGTGGCCTCTAAATTTTGAATGCCACCACTATCCATCTAGTTGCTCTTGCTGGAAACCTGGACATCATGTTTGACCCCTCCCTCTCTTTATCCTTCCACATCTAATTAATTAGTCACAAAGTTTTCCTAAATACTCTTCAATTTTTCCCTATCTCTCTATTACTATTGCCATTGCCTTGTTTTGCTCTTTCATTTTTTCTTGCCAGGATTATTGCAATAACCATTCACTGGTGACTGATTCTCTTCATTTATGTAGTGAATATTTATAAATATTAACCTGTTAGTAATCTTTCAATCTGTCCCTATAGGATATAAAGATATAAGATATATACTTTTTTTGTTTGTTTGTTTGTTTTATCTTTTTTTGGAGACAGGGTCTCACTTTATCACCCAGGCTGGAGTGCAGTGACGTGATCTTGGCTCACTGCAGCCTCAATCTCCCAAACTCAAATGATCCTCCCACCTCAGGCTCCCAAGTAGCTGGGACTACAGGCACACACCACCATGCCTGGCTAATTTTTTATGTTTTTGGTAGAAATGAGATTTTTGCCATGTTGCCTAGGCTGGTCTAGAACTCCTGAGCTCAAGCGATACGCCTGCCTCAGCCTCCCCAAGTGCTGGGACTAAAAGTGTGAGAGACCATGCCTGCCTCAGACTCCCAAAGTGCTGGGATTGAAGATGTGAGCCACCGTGCCTGGCCAAAAGTGTATACTGTATTCTGACTTCTCTCCTAGACTGTAAAGCATAGTTAAGGGCATAGGCTTTGAAGTAAGAGAACCGGTTCAATTACTAATTCTTCCATTAAACTCTCTGAAGACTCAGTCCCCTTATCTATTCACGGTAAGATATGAAAGGGCTAGAGCAGTCTTAGCCCTATGAACTCTCAAAACTAATAAACCAACACTCTCTTTAAAAATGAAGGCCGGGTGCAGTGGCTCAAGCCTGTAATCCCAGCACTTTGGGAGGCCGAGGCGGGCAGATCACAAGGTCAGGAGATCGAGACCATCCTGGTTAACACAGTGAAATCCCGTCTCTACTAAAAACACAAAAAATTGGCCAGGTGTGTGGCGGGCACCTGTAGTCCCAGCTACTTGGGAGGCTGAGGCAGGAGAATGGTGTGAACCCGGGAGGCGGAGCTTGCCGTGAGCCGAGATCATGCCACTGCACTCCAGCCTGGGCGACATACCAAGACTCCATCTCAAAAAAAAAAAAAAAAAAAAAAGGAAGAAGCGCAGCACTAAATAGAAATTGCCAGGAGTATAATCCAAATTAAGGAAGACAAAGACAATCCTCAGAGCACAGGAACCAGAAAAGCCAGATAAAATGGAGATAAAGGAGCAGTGGAGGAAGATCTTAAAGGAGGGGGATCTAGAGCTGTGAAGCTAAAAAAGCAATTCTGACTCACCCTTCTTTTCTAAAAATGTAAAAAGACCAACTTCAGATAAAAATTAGAAACAAAACGATTACAGTCAAATCCCATACAAAGTTATTATCAAAAAAGATAATAAAGATTAAAATAACATTCCTATAATGAAAGCACACGTAAGAACGACATGCCCACAAAGCAGATGAAATCCATAACCTAATATTCCTGGGTTTTTTTTGAGACAGAGTCTCACTCTGTCACCAGGCTGGAATGCAATGGCACGACCTCAGCTCACTGCAACCTCAGCTCACTGCAACCTCCGCATCCTGGGTTCAAGCCATTCTCTTGCCTCAGCCTCCCGAGTAGCTAGGACTACAGGCGCACGCCACTACTATGCTCAGCTAATTTTTGTATTTTTAGTAGAGACAGGGTTTCACCATATTGGCCAGGATGGTCTCGATCTCCTGACCTCGTGATCCGCCTGCCTCGGCCTCCCAGGGTGCTGGGATTACAGGCGTGAGTCACCACGCCCGGCCCTCCATAGCCTAATATTTCAAAATAAGCTAAAGTAAGAAAATGATAAATGTGGCCAGGCGCGGTGGCTCACACTTGTAATCCCAGCACTTTGGGAGGCCGAGGCAGGCAGATCACTTGAGGTCAGGAGTTCGAGACCAGCCTGGCCAATATGGTGAAGCCCCATCTCTAATAAAAATACAAAAATTAGCTGGGCGTGGTAGCGCACACCTGTAGTCCCAGCTACTTGAGGGGCTGAGGCAGGGGAATCACTTGAACCCAGGAGGCAGAGGTTGCGATGAGCCAAGATCACACCACTGCACTCTAGCCTGGACAACAGAGCAAGACGCTGTCTCAAAAA
>NW_012107252.1:4459904-4482982 GCF_000951045.1 Mandrillus leucophaeus
AAAAGGCCAGGCACAGTGGCTCACACCTGTAATCCCAGCACTTTGGGAGGCCGAGGTGGGCAGATCACAAGGTCAGGAATTTGAGACCAGCCTGACCAACGGGGTGAAACCCTGTCTCCACTAAAGTACAAAAATTAGCCAGGTGGGGTGGCGCATGCCTGTAATCCCAGCTACTCAGGGGGCTGAGACAGGAGAATCGCTTGAACCTGGGAGGTGGAAGTTGTGGTGAGCCGAGATTGTGCCACTGCACTCCAGCCTGGGCGACAGAGTGAGACTCCATTTTGAAAATAAATAAATAAATAAATAATAAAAAAAATAAAAGAAAAGGCCTGGTGCAGTGACTCTTGCCTCTAAATCCCATCACTTTGGGAAGCTGAGGCAGGCAGATCACTTGAGCCCAGGAGTGTGAGACCAGCCTAGGTAACAAGGCAAAACCCTGTCTCTGCAAAAAAGAAGAAATTAGCTGGGTGTGGTGGCATGTACCTGTAGTCCCAGTCACTCAGGAGGCTGTGATGGGAGGGTGGCTTGAGCCCAGGAGGTCAGGGCTGAAGTGAGTGATGTTTGGCAGCACTCCAGCCTGGGCAACAGAGTGACACCCTGTCTCTTAAAAAAAAGAAAAAAGAAAAAAAAGACAGAAACTTCACATGAAAAGAACTCACTACATATCTAAAAAATATGATCCAGAACAATCAATAAGATATGTTATATAGAAAAACCACAAGATATTAAAGAAAAATAAAAACTCCTTTGGGAATCCAGACAAAAGGACCAAGTCACTCATAAGGGAAAGAAAAACAGATTTTATCTGGACTGTTTTGACAACAACACTGTATGTCAAAAGACAATGAAAGAATACATTTAGGCTGGGTGTGGTGGCTCACACCTGTAATCCCAGCACTTTGGGAGGCCAAGGCGGGTGGATCATGAGGTCAGGAGTTCGAGGCCAGCCTGGTCAACATGGTGAAGCCCTGTCTCTACTAAAAATACAAAAATTAGCCGGGCATGGTGGCGGGTGCCTATAATCCCAGCTACTTGGAAGGCTAAGGCAGGAGATCGCTTGAACCTGGGAGGCAGAGGTTACAGTGAGCTGAGATTGTGCCACTGCACTCCAGCCTAGGCAACAAGAGCAAAACTCCATCTCAAAAAAAAACATTTAATATATTCAAGGAATACATGTGAGTCACGGATTCTATATCCAAATAAATTGGCTGTGAAACATAAAGGCAGCAGATAACTTATTGAACATTACCATGCACCCTCCTTTAGGAATCTATTAGAAATAAGCTTCAGATAAATGACTGGAGACACAAGGAATAAGGACTGGTGTGCAATGATCATCAACAGCTGCTAATATCATAAAATGAAAGACAACCAGATAATCATGTGCCTTCAGATGGAAGAACACACCACTACCTTGCCAAAAATTCAAACCTAAACCTAATCAAGCCTCAAGTTCAACTGCCAATTTATAGAATATACATACAAGAAACACTCATTAGCCAGATGCGGTGGCTCAAGCCTGTAATCCCAGCACTTTGGGAGGCCGAGACGGGCGGATCACGAGGTCAGGAGATCGAGACCATCCTGGCTAACCCGGTGAAACCCCGTCTCTACTAAAAAATACAAAAAACTAGCCGGGCGAGGTGGCGGGCGCCTGTAGTCCCAGTTACTTGGGAGGCTGAGGCAGGAGAATGGCATAAACCCGGGAGGCGGAGCTTGCAGTGAGCTGAGATCCGGCCACTGCATTCCAGGCCGGGCGACAGAGCGACACTCCGTCTCAATAAAAAAAAAAAAAAAAAAAAAAAACTCATTAAATCAACAAAATGCAGACTGTGGGAAAACTACACCAAAAACCCAGTTTCTTCAACAATTAAATTACAAGGGGAAAAAAAAGAAATGGAGGGAAAATCTATATGTTAAGAGACTTAAAAAACATTTCAACCAATTATAATGTGTAATCCTTATTCACTTCCTAAGTTAAATAAACACATTTGAAAAAACATGCTGAAATTATATTTATGAGGCAACTGGAAACTCAAACACTGATTAAATACTTAATGATACCAAAGAATTCTTATTGATTTGGTTTTTTACTGTTTTTTAGAAGTGATAGTGGTATTTTTAAAAAGTGCCTTTATCTTTACAATATATTCTAAAATATTTACACATAAAGTTATATGTCTAAGATTTGCTTCAAAAGAACATAGGAGAAAGCAAGTTGGGTAAAATATAGATAAAATAAGATTTGCTGTAGGTTGTTAACTGTTGATGCTGGGTGACAGATACGTGGGCAATGTTGTTTACTTTTGTACATGTTTTAAAATTTCCACATAAGGAGTTAAAATATTAACTATGTCTGGTCTACAACTTGTGTGTTTAACAAACGGCAATTATCATTATTATTATTAGTTAACTCTGAATATTTACTAAATGAATGAGTTTAGACATAGATAAGAATGAATGATTTATCAACAAATATGAAACATTATTATGGAGAAAATATGAAATCTAAGAGCATTCATGTCATCAATGTCAGTTGTAAGAGTGGAGCTCACTCACCCAGGGCCTGGGAGAATGAATGAACCAATAATCTCTCTTGATAAGTCAGGGAAAGAGGTTTGGGTAGCTGAAATAAAAAGTGAGAACCAGTAAATCAGTAAAATTGTGGGGTTAGATAAAGCAAAATGAAGTAGAAAATGGTGCCAGAAATTATAAAGCCAAATGAAATATGTGTCCTTTAAGTGAAAAAACATAACTTAGCAAATATGGTATCCAACTTCAATATCCTATAAGCACATATGATGGAGGTTTCCACATTTAAGCAGGACTGCAATACATTTAGCAAATGTAAGGTAAAGGAAAAAGATTATAAGTTAAAAATTATTTAAACAAAAAAAAAAGCCAAATAAAGTGAATGTACTACTCTGGCCTTTCTCTGAGAACAGAAGTCAAACACAAAGACCTCACAAAAATAGCTGGGAAACTCAATCTGGAGGAAGTGGGTAAAGATAAAACCAAAAGCTAATAAACCCCAAACTTTCAGGGAATGTTCTTATCTTACCTAAAATCTTATTGGAAACAGACCAGAAGAGCCTCTTAATGTTTAGGAGCTCTTTTGTGGGCACAGGGGAAGAAAAAACATGGGCTTAAAGGGTCACTGTGCCACGCATGGCACAGTTGCTCAGTACAACTTTCTCCTTGAGAGAGATAACTGACATCCCTTAGCAAACACTGACAACTTCCTTCTTATGCTGTCTCACTTTCTTCAACCATTTATATGCCCTTCCACTGCCTTTTCTACAAGTTTATGTTAATTCTAATCAGTTAATTCTGAATTTTGGCTTAGCTCAGTTCCTAACAGCTATTTGGGAGTCTATTTACGTTCCTCCAACAGTTAGCCTTGTTGCCTTCTACTCCCGGTTGGAAGGCAAGTTGATATGAAGCCAGGATTTCAGAAGCTACTGTAGTAAGAAAAAACCAAGTAAAGATAGCAAAGACTTGCTGGTCAAAGTCACAGCTTGGAAGATGGCTCAGAGGTAGGATTATATGTAAGAGATGCTGTGTAAATGATACGGGGGAAACAGGTAAGGGAGGAAAAGAAATTAGACTGCAGAAGGACTTAGTAAAGATTCTGACTTTAGGTGCAAGGGGAAGCCCTAAAATAAGGAGTAAAAGATCAAAGTCATGGCCATGCACGGTGGCTCATGCCTGTAATCCCAGCACTTTGGGGGGCCGAGGCCGGCAGATCATGAAGTCAGGAGATCTAGACCTTCCTGGCTAACACGGTGAGACCCTGTCTCTACTAAAAATACAAAAAAATTAGCCAGGTGTGATGGTGGGCGCCTGTAGTCCCAGCTACTCAGGAGGCTGAGGCAGGAGAATGGCGTGAACCTGGGAGGGAGAGCTTGCAGCGAGCCGAGACTGCGCCACTGCACTCCAGCCTGGGCGACAGAGCGAGACTCCGTTTCCGAAAAAAACAAAAAAACAAAAAAAACAAAAAACAAAAAAACAAAGTCATAAGAAAAGGCAGTAACTTGGAGAGTAAAGTACCCCTTTGGTGGTTACTTTCCTTCTCATGCCTTCTCTCCTAATAGTTGACACTGTTACTTCTCAAGCCTCCAAGTGTTAGAGGAACTTATTTGCATGGGACTTCCAAGATTTCTAATTCTAAGCTGGGCCAAAAATAACTTTTCTAAAATTCAGAGATTATAGAGCAAAGAAAGTTTACACATCCATTCTAAACTTTTAGATGGTAGCTAATACAGCCCTGCGAAGACCATCAAAAATCCCAAGCTCTTTGCAAATCAAAACTACAGTAAGATACTAACTCATGCTTATTGGGATGACTACTATTAAGAAAAAAATATGCTGGGCGTGGTGGCTCATGCCTGTAATCCCAGCACATTGGGAGGCTGAGGTGGGTGGATCACGAGGTCAGGAGTTCGAGACCAGCCTGGCCAACATGGTGAAACCCTGTCTCGATACTAAAAATACAAAAATTAGCTGGGTGTGGTGGTATGCACCTGTAATCCTAGCTACTCAGGAGGCTGAGGCAGGAGAATCACTTGAACCTGGGAGGAGAGGTTGCAGTAAGCTGAGATTGCGTCATTGCACTCCAGCCTGGGCAACAGAGCAAGACTCCTTCTCAAAAACAAAAAACAAACAAACAAAAATAAGCAGAAAATACGTATCGGGAAGGAAGTGGAGAAACTGGAACTATAGACTAGGCATGGTGGCTCACCCTTGTAAATCCAGCACTTTGAGAGGCCAAGGTAGAGGATCACTTGAGCCCAGCAGTTCGAGACCAGACTGAGCAACATAGTGAGACTCTGTCTCTTAAAAAAAAAGAAAAAAGAAAAAATACACACACACACACACACACACATATATATATACACACACATATACATATATCTATATATGTAGCCACGCACGGT
Organism: Mandrillus leucophaeus; assembly: GCF_000951045.1. Taxonomy (NCBI): domain Eukaryota; kingdom Metazoa; phylum Chordata; class Mammalia; order Primates; family Cercopithecidae; genus Mandrillus; species Mandrillus leucophaeus. The sequence goes on from NW_012107252.1 coordinate 4,464,842, forward strand.
GGCTCATGCCTGTAATCCCAGCACTTTGGGAGGCCAAGGTGGGTGGATCATCTGAGATCAGGAGTTTGAGACCAGCTTGATCAACATGGAGAAACCCCGTCTCTACTAAAAATACAAAATTATTGCATGTGTATAAAAATATATATATACACACACACACACGTGTTTATTTTAATTTATTTATATATATATTTTGAGACAGAATTTCCCTCTGTTGCCGAGGCTAGAGTGCAGTGGTACGATCTCAGCTCACTGCAACCTTCACCTCTTGGGTGCAAGCAATCCTCACACCTCAGCCTCCTGAGTACCTGGGACTACAGGTGTGTGCCACCATGCCTGGCTAATTTTTGTATTTTGGGAGCAATATAGTGAGACCCCCTCATCTCAACAAAAAATAAAAAGTTAGCTGGGTGTGGCAATGTATGACCATGGTTCCAGCTACTCAGGAGGCTGAGATAGGAGCATCACTTGACCACAGAAGGTCAGTGCTGCAGTGAGCCATGATCACATCATGGCACTCCAGCCTAGGTGTCAGAACGAAATCCTGTCTCACAAACAAAACAAGTAAAGAAAGAAAGAGGTTGGAGCCCTTGTACACTGTTGGTGGGAATGTAAAATGGTATAGCCACTGCAGAAAATAGTATGGCAGTTCGTTAAAAAATTAAACACGGAAATAGCATATAATCCAGCAACTACACTTCTCAGTATAAACCCAAAGAACTGAAAGAGGGTCGGTCTCAAAGAAATATTTGTACATCCATATTCACAGCTGCATTATTCACAATAGCTAAAATGTGGAGGCAACCCAAGTGTCCATGGATGGATGAATGGCTAAGCAAAATGTGGTATATCCATAAAATAGAATATTCCTCAGTCTTAAAAAGTAAGTAAATTCTGCAGAATGCTACGATGTGGATGAACCTTGAGGATGTTATGCTAAGTAAGCCAATCATGAAAAGATAAATACTGGAGGTGGAGGCGGGCAGATCACTTGAGGCCAGAAGTTCAAGACTAGCCTGGCCAACATGAAATGGTGAAACCCCATTTCTACCAAAAATACAAAAACTAGCCGGGTGTAGTGGCATGCACCTGTAGTCCCCGCTACTCATGAGGCTGAGGCACAAGACATGCTTGAACCCAGGAGGCAGAGGCTGCAGTGAGCTGAGATCATGCCGCTGTACCCCAGTCAGGGTGATAGAGCGAGACTGTATCAAAAAAAAAAAAAAAAAAAAAGACAAATACTGTATGATTCCACTTACATGAGGTACTTAGAGGTAGTCAAAATCATAGAAACAGAAAGTAGAATGGTAGCTGCCACGGGCTAGGAGGAGGGGGACGTTAGTATTTAATGGTAATAGAGTTTCAGTTTTACAAGATAAAGGTTATAGAGATGGAGGGTGGTAATGGTTGCACAACATTATAAATGTGCTTAATACCACTGAACTGTACACTTGACCCGAATTTTCTTTCCATTACCCTAATGGAATTCCCCATCTATTCTCTAAACAAATAAGCAGCTGTACCCCAGAAAGCAACACACCCAACATTATTTTATTGGAAGCCCCCACCCTAATCAGAAGCACCCAAAATCCACTTGAGAGAAAATACAGAAACGTAGGAAAGGAAGGCCAAAAGTGAATGGAAATGCATATATACACTGTACTGGAGGTCCTGGCCAGGGCAATGAGATAATTTTTTTTTCTTTTTTTCTTTTTTTAAAGAGTCGGGCATGGTGGCTCACGCCTGTAATCACAACATTTTGAGAGGGCAAGGTTGGGGGTATCACTTCTGTCCAAGGAGTTCTAGACCAGGCCTAGGCAATATAGTGAGATCCTGTCTCTATACAAAAAAAAAAAAAGTCCAGGTGTGGTGGTGCATGCCTGTAGTCTCAGCTGCTTGGGAGGCTTAAGGAGAATCACCTGAGCCTGGGGAGGTCGAGGTTACAGTGAGCTGTGATTGAGTCTCTGCACTCCAGCCTGGACAACACAGTGAGACTCTGCCTAAAAAAAAAAAAAAGAAAAAAAGAAAGTAGCCGGGCATGGTGGCACATGCCTGTAGTCCTAGTTACTTAGTTACTTGGGAGCCTGAGGTGGGAGGACTGCTTGAGCCTAGGAGTTTGGGGTTACAGTGAGCTATGACCACACAACTGCACACAAGCCTCGGTGACAGAGTGAAACTGTCTCCAAAAATAAAATTAATGTAATTTAATTTTTAAAAAGAATAAAGATTAGAAGGAAAATATAATACTGTTTTTATTTACAGGCAATATGATGATAAGGTCCTAATCAAATCTATAATTTAAAAGGTCACAGCACATAATGCCAAAATACAAAAATCAATTGTGTTTCTATACACATGCAATAAACAATGAAAACAGAAAAACTACCAATTACAATATCATTAAAAATATTTACCTAGGAATAAATTTATCAAGAAATGTTCAAAATCTCTACATTGGGCTGGGTGTGGTGGCCCATGCCTATTATCCCAGCACTTTAGGAGACTGAAGTGGGAGGACAGCTTGAGCCCAGGAGTTTGAAACTAGCCTGAGCAACACAGTGAGACATCTCTACTAAAATAAAAATTTAAAAAATTAGCTGGGCATGGTGGCATATGCCTGTAGTCCCACCTACTCGGGAGGCTGATGTGGAGATCACTTGAGTCCAGGAGGTTGAGGCTGCAGTGAGCTTTGATCATACCACTGCACTCCAGCCTGGACGACAGAGTAAGACTGTCTCAAGAAAAAAAAAAAAATCATCACTGAAAATTACAAAACTCAGTTGAGAGAAACTAAGGGAAACTTAAATAAATACATACACAATTATGTGTTAATGACAGCGATATGTTCTGAGAAATGCATTGTTAGGTGACTTCCTTGTGCAAACATCATAGAATGTACTTACACAAACCTAGATAGTATAGCCTACTACATACCTAGGCCATATGGTATAGTCCATTGCTCCTAGGCTACAAACCTGTATAACATGTTATTACATACCATAGGTAATTGTAACACAATGGTAAGTATTTGTGTACTTAAACATATCTAAACATAGAAAAGGTACAGTAAAAATATGGTATTACAATCTTATGGGACCACATATGCAGCCAGTCATTGACCAGAAATCGTTATGTGGCACATGACTATATATACCATGTTCAAGGATCAAAAGATTCAATATTAAGATGTCAAATCTGAGCTGGGTGAGGTGGCTCATGCATGTAATCCCAGCACTTTGGGAGGCCAAGGTGGGTGGATCGCTTGAACCCGGGAGTTCAAGACCAGCCTGGCCAACATGGTGAAACCCTGTCTCTATAAACTACAAAAATTAGCCAGGTGTGGTGGCACACACCTGTAATCCTAGCTACTTGGGAGGCTGAGGCACGAGAATCAGTTGAACCTGGGAGGTGGAGGCTGCAGTGAGGTGGTGCAGTGAGAAGGTGCAGTGGAGGTGGAGATTGCACCACTGCACTCAGCCTGGGTGACAGAGCAAGACTCTGTCTCAAAAAGAATACAAAACAAAGACAAAACCATAAACAAACATCTACACAAAGGTCAGATGGGCAGAGATTTCTTAGACTGGACACAAAAAGCAATAACCATAAAAGACAAAATCAGTAATTTGGATTTCATCGACATTAAAAACTTTTCTCCAAGAGACACCATTAAATAAAAAGACAAGCCACAGACTGGTGGAAAATATTCACAACACATATCTCACAAAAGACTTGAATCTAGACTATATTAAGAATTCCTATAATCAATAATGGAAAGGCAAACAACTCAATTAAAAAAATAGACAAAGGCTTTGAGCAGACACTTCATGAACATATATAAATGGCCAATAAACATATGAAAAGGTTTTCAGCATCATTACCATCAGGGAAATGTAAATTAAAACCACAATGAGATACCACTACATACACACCTACTAGAATGGTTAAAATGAAAAAGACTGACAACACCAAGGGTTGATGAAGACGTGAAGCAAACACAACTCTTACAAACTGTTTCATAAAATGGTACAACCACTTTAGAAAACCGGTAGTTTCTAATAAAGTAAGCCCTACAGCCGAGAATATTTTCACAAAAAGACCTGCAGAAAAATACTCATAATAGCTTTATGCAAGATAGCCAAAAATTAGAAACAACCCAAATAACTGTCAATAGGACAGATAAATAAATAGTACTATATTCATTCAATGGAATACTACTCAGCCTAAAAAGCAACAGATTAGTTATACTTTCAATAACATGAATGAATCTGAAAAATATGTTGAACAAAAGAAGCCAGAACAAAACTGTATGATTCCATTTATATGAAGTTTATAAACAAATAAAATTAATATGTAGTGATAGAAACAGAAGAGTAGTTGACTCTGAAGATTGAATACTTACTAGAAAGAAGCACAAAGGAACTTTCAGAGGTGATGGAATTGTTCTAGATTCAGATAATGGTAATCTAGGTGTATATTTAGTATCTGTGCATTTTACTGTGTATAAATTATTCCCCAATAAAAGGGGTGAAAAAGCCATGTATTTGCATTAATTTTTTGTTTTATAGTACAAAAGTCAGTTGAAAATAACACATCCTTTTAATCACCAGAAATAACAGAAGAAAGTTTGTCTCCCATTTCAAGTAATATGGCAACATCACGATTGAATTTTTTCCAAAGAAAAACAATTTTAGAACAATCTACAGTGGATCTTTCTCAGCTTTTGGGCCACCAACCATTGGGGAGACTATGTTCTCATATCTACATGCTCCTTAGTTTCTTAACCAAAGGTGACTAAAGTTCAAATATTACATGGGAAGTCTATGAATTTTTTAACGTTCCTTTGTGCTTCTTTCCAGTCAATTCTCAACTGCAGAGTCAACTGCTTCTCTGATTTATATATTAACATTTCTTGTTCATGAACTTCATATAAATAGAATCTTTTGAAGCACATTTAGAGTATATCTTTTTTTTTTTTGAGATGGGGTCTTGCTCTGTTGCCCAGGCTGGAGTGCAGTGGCGTGATCTCGGCTCACTGCAACCTCCACCTCCTGGGTTCAAGCAAATCTCCTGCCTCAGCCTCCCCAGTAGCTAGGATTACAGATGTGCGCTACCACGCCCAGCTAATTTTTGTCTTTTTTAGTAGAGACAGGGTCTCACCACATTGGCCAGGCTGGTCTCAAAACTCCTGACCTCAAGTGATCCACCTGCCTTGGCCTCCCAAAGGGATTACAGGCATGAGCCACTATGCCTGGCCTAGAGTATGTCTTTTTTTTTTTTTTAAATAAAAATGTACCATTACTCAAAAACACAGGAAACCAGTGACTATGACAAATGAATATCTAAATCTTTCCTAGTAACCAAATCAAAGAGCAACTAAAGAGTACATGGCTAACAAAGTATGTGATGTAAAAATATATTAGAAATAAAGTTTTATAAACTATAATGCACTGGGGGCCAGGCATGATGGCTCACGCCTATAATTCCAGCACTTTGGGAGGCTGAGGTAGGCAGATCACCTGAGGTCAGGAGTTCGAGACTAGCCTGGTCAACATGGCGAAATCTCGTCTATACTAAAAATACAAAATCAGTCAGGCATGGTGGCATGCGCCTGTAATCCCAGCTACTTCGGAGGCTGAGGCAGGAGAATTGCTTGAACCTGGGAGGTGGAGGTTGCAGTGAACTGAGATCACATTACTGCACTGTAGCCTGGGTGACAGAGCCTTGCTCTGTCAAAACAAAACAAAACTATAATGCATGTATTGGATATTATTTATCTTCAATAAACAAGAAGAGTCAAAAAATCGCTTTTCACCTTAAGTTTTGGATATATGTAGCGCAAAGAATCTGCAGTTCCCATGTCAGCATCATCAGGAATACACACAATATCTGGCTTCATTTTCATCTTGAATTCTGCACATAGAGCCTTTTGAACATCCCTGGTTGTAACCACAATGACTTCTATAGGACAAAAGAAAAAAAGAAAGAAAAGCAAAAACTTATTCATGTAGACAGTGGTTTCACTATTTCAATTAGATTTGGTCTATTTCTAGGTATAATAACAACTGCTAATATTATTGCGCCTTTTCAATGTGTTTTACCTGCATTCCCCCAATTAATTCTATTTTTTTTTTTTTTTACAGACAGGGTCTTAGCCACTCAGGCTGGAGTGCAGTGGCACTATCACAGCTCACTGCAGCCTCAACCTCCCGAGGTCAGGCAATCCTCCCACCTCAGCCTCCCAAGTAGCTGAGACTACAGGCATGTGCCACCATGCTTGGCTAATTTTTGTACATTCTGTAGAAATGAGGTTTTACTCTGTTGCCCAGGCTGGTCTCCAACTCCTGGGCTCAAAGGATCCACCAGCCTTGGCCTCCCAAAGGGTTGCAATTACAGGCGTGAACCACTGCGTCTGGCCTCCCCTAATTAATTCTTACAGCAGTCTCATCTTATAAATAAGGTATCTTGGATTAAAAGACATGCTGGTTGGGCGCAGTGGCTCATGCTTGTAAATCCCAGCATTTTGGGAGGCCGAGGGAGGCAGATCACTTGAGCCCGGGAGTTCAAGACCAGCCTGGGCAACATGGCAAAACCTTGTCTCTACAAAAAACTTCAAAAAACCGGAGGTTTAGGTGGGAGGATTGCTTGAGTCTGGGAGGCAGAGGTTTCAGTGGGCCAAGATCACCCCACTGCACTCCAGCCTGGGCAACAGTGTGAGTCTCTCTCAAAAAAAAAACCAAACAAACAAAAAATCAGGTCTATATGAATGGTGCCCACACTTTAATATATTATATGCCACTTCTCCTTGATATGAAGAATTCAGAAGAACGTTCATCAAATATACAAATGGGAAGAAATACAAAAAACACTTTGGGAAGCCAAGGCGGGTGGATAACTTCAGCCCAGGAACTCAAGACCAGCCTGGGTAACATGGCGAAACCCTATCTCTGCCAAAAAAAAAAAGAAAAAAAATAAAAATTATCCAGACGTGGTGGCGTGCATGTAGTCGCAGCTACTCAAGAGGCTAAGATATGGCCGGGCACGGTGGCTCAAGCCTGTAATCCCAGCACTTTGGGAGACTGAGATGGGCGGATCACGAGGTCAGGAGATCGAGACCATCCTGACTAACACGGTGAAACCCCGTCTCTACTAAAAAATACAAAAAACTAGCCGGGCGAGGTGGCGGGTGCCTGTAGTCCCAGCTACTCGGGAGGCTGAAGCAGGAGAATGGCGTGAACCCGGGAGGCAGAGCTTGCAGTGAGCTGAGATCCGGCCACTGCACTCCAGCCTGGGCGACAGAGCGAGACTTCGTCTCAAAAAAAAAAAAAAAGAGGCTAAGATGGGAGGATCGCTTGAGCCCAGGAGGCAGAGGTTGCAATGAGCTGAAATCATGCCACTGTACTCCACCCTCGGGCAAAAGAGTAAGACCCTATATCAAAAAATCAAAAAAACCAAATGGGGCCATGCATGGTGGCTCACGCCTGTAATTCCAACACTTTGGAAGGCCGAGACAGGCAGATCACTTGAGGTCAGAAGTTCAAGACAGGCAGATCACTTGAGGTCAGAAGTTCAAGACCAGCCTGGACAACATGGTGAAACTCTGTCTCTATCAAAAATAAAAAAAAATTAGCTGGGAGTGGTGGTGCACGCCTGTAGTCCCAGGTACTTGGGAGACTGAGGCAGGAGAATTGCTTAAATCAGGGAGGTGGAGGCTGCAGTGAGCTGAGATCACATCACTGCACTCCAGCCTGGGCGACAGAGTGAGACTCCAACATTTTAAATCTTCATTCAATACAAAGAGAGAGCTATTAAGCTACCACTCCTTCCTATTGGAGGCAACTCTAATAATGGAATGAACACTGGATCACAAGACTGGGCCTCAGGCTTTGGCACCCTGATTTATTATATTTAAATATAGGACACCTCAAACTCAATGTGACCAAAGCTGAACTCATTATTTTAATGAAGACAAAATTCATTAAAACCTTTTCCTGGCCAGGCACAGTGGCTCACACCTGTAATCCCGGCACTTTGGGAGGCCGAAGTGGGTGGATCACAAGGTCACAAGATCGAGACCATCCTAGCTAACATGGTGTAACCCCGTCTCTACTAAAAATACAAAAAATTAGCCAGGCGTGGTGGCACACGCCTGTAGTCCCAGCTACTCAGGAGGCCGAAGCAGGAGAATCGCTTGAACCTGGGAGAGGTTGAACCCTGGCAGAGGTTGCAGTGAGCTGAGATCATGCCATTGCACTCCAGCCTGGGTGACAGAGCAAGACTCTGTCTCAGAAAAAAAACAACAACAAAACTGTTCCTTCTTTCCTATTCCTTTTCCTACTTAATGGCATAACTATCTACCTAGTAATGGCATGACTATCTACGTAGTTACCCAAGCAAAAAGTAGAGAGGATCACTAGACTTTAAGGTTCTGGAAGTCAGGGCCTGAGCTGTCTTTTCAATTCTGTACCTCCATGCTTAATACAGAACCTAGTACTTACATCAAAACACAATTTAAAACATATATATATTATGTATCAGATAATACAAATATTACCTGGTACATAATAGACTCTAAGTGCTGACTATGAGGCATTTAAGGTCTCAATCTGCTCTTTCTGATATCCTTACAGGGTTCCTCTTGGATCACTGTGGACATGAGCTCCATAACGACAACACTTAGTGCTATCCTCTCAACCTTTTTCACACAGCAATAGAGTACTCCTACATTCCTTTTTTTAAAAAGCCAGTCTTCAGCCAATGAGTTCTAGTCATCCTCTCTCACTCTCATAATGCTGACAAATCATGGGGATCAAATCCCCTAAAAGTTTTATGAGTTCACAGCACACTTTGTCATAGCTCACCTTCAAATCCAACACGCTCAAGCAGGTTCAATGGGTACCAAATTAAAGGTTTGTTCCCAACTGGAAGCAGAGGTTTGGGAATGCTGGAAGTTAGGTCTGTCATCCGAGATCCTCCACCTACTGCCATCACTACTGCTTGAAATTCCATTTTTACAAACTGCAAGTACAGAAAAAACAATTAACAGAAAAAAACCAATGTAACAAAAATCAAAGCACACACAATACTAGCCTATTTTTATTTAGGTTACTGATATCCACTATGTCAAATGCATAATTCCCAACTCTAGCAATCAGAGTAAGAAAAGCTTAGCTGCAGATAAACATTATGTCTACCAATATGTATTCTCAGTTCTATCCTTGGTAAAAGTGGGAGGATATGAATGAAGGGCCCTTGCCCTTGAGTTATTCACAATTAAGTGGAGAAGACAAATTCAGTAAATCGCAATATATGTCATTAGTGCCACAGCAGGAAAATATCCAAGATATAGTGGGCATACAATAAAAGGAACATCTAGTTGTCATTGAAAACACAGGGAAGGTTTTAGAGGAAGTGATGCTTGAGCTGACACTGAAGAAGTAAGAGTTTACCAAGTGGGCTTCTGATGTATGAATTTTTATTCTTTGAAAATATTAGGCTGGGTGAGGTGACTCACATCTATAATCCCAGCACTTTGGGAGGCTGAGGTGTGTGGATCACATGAGCTCAGGAGTTCGAGACCAGCCTGGGAAACATGGCGAGACGCCATCTCTACCAAAAATACAAAAAATTAGTCAGGCGTGATGGCTTGTGCCTATGGTTCCAGCTACTTGGGAAGCTGAAGTGGGAGGATCATTTGAGCCTGGGAGGCAGGTGTTGCAGTGAGCCGAGACTGGGCCACTGCACTCCAACCTGTGTGACAGAGTGAGATCCTGTCACCAAAAAAAAAAAAAAAAAAAAAAAAAAAAAAAAATATCAAAAAGCAATTTGTGTTGACTTTTTATTTTTATATGTTGTGTCTTCTGAATTTTAGGTCTTCTAAAAAAAAAAAAAAAAAAGAGAAAAAAAGAAAACATTAAAAGATGTCTGACTAGAATTAACAGCAGAAACACAAGCATGTTAGGATTTCGAAAAGTATGAAATGACTTAAGACTCCAATAATTCAGCCATCGGCTCATCTTATTCCTCCAATTTTTAAAGATATCACTATAAACACAAACATAGGCTTGTATCTGAACCTAGATTTACAGAACACAATTATAAAAACAAACCAAACGGTTAATTCCTTTTTTCAAACTCAAGGTAATAAACAAACCTATTTGACTTTGAAAAGAATCTCTTTACAGAAACTACCACAGAACAGAAACACAGTAAAAGGTCATAAATATTTATTTATTTATTTATTTATTTTTGGAGATGGAGTTTCACACTTGTTGCCAGGCTGGAGTGAAATGGCGTGATCTCGGCTCACTGCAACCTCCACCTCCCAAGTTTAAGCGATTCACCTGCCTCAGCCTCCCAAGTAGCTGGGATCACAGGCATGGGCCACCATGCCCAGCTAATTTTGTATTTTTAGTAGAGATGGGGTTTCACCATGTTGGCCAGGCTGGTCCCAAACTCCTGACCTCAGGTGATCCACCCGAGTCGGCCTCCCAAAGTGCTAGGATTACAGGCGTGAGTCACCACGCCCAGCCTATTTACTTATTATTTATTCAGAGACAGAGTCTTGCTCCACTGCCCAGTCTGGAAGTGCAGTGGCAAGATCATGGCTCACTACAGCCTCAACCTCCTGCACTAAAGCAATCCTCCTGCCCCAGTCTCTGGAGTAGCTGGGACTACAGGTGGGTGCCACCATGCCTGTTTTTTTTTGTTTGTTTGTTTTTTTCTTTTTGAGATGGAGTTTCTCTCTTGTTGCCCAGGCTGCAGTGCAGTGGTGCAATCTCAGCTCACCGCAACCTCTGCCTCCTGGGTTCAAGCGATTCTCCTGCCTCAGCCTCCCAAGTAGCTGGGATTACAGGCATGCATCACCATGCCCAGCTAATTTTGTATTTTTAGTAGAGATGGGGTTTCTCCATGCTGGTCAGGCTGGTCTCGAACTCCCAACCTCAGGTCATCTGCCCGCCTCGGCCTCCCAAAGTGCTGGGATTACAAGTGTGAGCCACTGCACCTGGCTGCCTGGCTAATTCTTTTAATTAATTTTTTATAGAGACAGGGTTTCACTATGCTTCTCAGGCTGGTCTCAAACTCCTGGCCTCAAGCCTCCTGCCTGGGCCTCCCAGTGCTGAGATGAGAGGCATGAGCCACTGTGCCTGACCCATCTTTATTGATTTAAACTGAAACTACTTTCTCTGACTTACAACAATGATGTAATTTTAAATGTGTTAAAAGGTAACATTCAGAAGAAACAATGTATTCAACATCAAATTGCCAAATAACTTGTTGCAACTTTACTATAATTATTATTACTCCTGGGCCCAGGGACATCAACATCTAAAGTGCAGCGCTTAATACCTACTATACTCAAGGCACAAAGTGAAGGCTCTTGCATAACATTCACAATGTAAAGATATGGTCATTTAGATTCTAGCAAGCATTGCCTCAGACTGGAATTTAATTTCATTTTGGCATTGTATAACATCCACCACATCTAATGTTATTATGAAAAGAGCACTGGATGCTTAAGAGACAAAAGATGGGCTGGGCGTGGTGGCTCACACCTGTAATCTCAGCACTTTGGGAGGCCCAGGTAGGTGGATCACCTGAGGTCAAGAGTTCAAGAGCAGCCTGGACAACTTGGTGAAACCCTGTCTCTACTAAAAATAATTTTAAAAGTAGCCAAACATGGTGTCAGGTGCCTGTAATCCCAGCTACTCGGGTGGCTGAGGCAGGAGAATCACTTGAACCTGGGAGGCAGAGGTTGCAGTGAGCTAAGATCACACCAGTCGCACTCCAACCTGGACGACAGAGCGAGACTGTCTCAAAACAAATAAAAATAAAAAAGAGCCAAAAGATGGCCGGGCACAGTGGCTCATGCTCCCAGCACTTTGGGAGGCCAAGATGGGAGGATTGCTTGAGCCCAGGAATTCTAGAACAGTCTTGGGCAACATGGTGAGACCCCATCTCTATAAAAAATTAGCCAGGTGTGGTGGTGCATGCATGTAGTCCCAGATACTCGGGAGACTGAGGTGGGAGAATCACCTAAGCCTGGGAGGTTAAGGCTGCACACCACTGCACTCCAGTCTTGGCAACAGAATGAGACCCTGTCTCAAAAAAAAAAAGAGTCAAAAGATGAGTTTGAGTCACGATTCTGTCACTCATAGGTGGTGTGATCAGGGGCCTGACATTTAAAACTCTCAGTGTCCTCAGCTTCCAGAAGGAAGCCTGGTGGTTAGGTTCACAGACCATAGAGTCAGAATGCCTAGGTTTGAATTCTAGATCTACTATTTATTATTAGCTGTGTGAACTAGGGCAAACTAAACTTTTCTATGCCTGTTTTTGCATTTTATGATGGGGATAATTACAGTTTTACTTCACAGAGTTGTTGTTAAGATTAAATGTTATTCTACGTAAAGTAGACAAAATAATGTCCATCCCATGAGAAGCACTATATTTGTATTTGCTTTATTAGACAGAGACTAGATCAGGGAAAACCTTCCTACTAACTGAACATGCTGCTTCATAATTCTGGTCTCTACACTGCTACTGTTGCTTCCTAGTCTGCCTTCTCTTGCATCTAGCAATCACCTATTAAACTCTGAAGACAGCTCAAGAATCCTCTTGCCTACAAAGCCATTCCTAACCATTCCCACCCCTCCAGAAGTGACTCCTTTCCCCGAAGTGCTTCCACTTTGCCATGTGCAGATTATCTTAGCCTTTACAGGGTTTCATTGCACATGTGTTTAAATGTCTACTTAAGTATAATATTAATGTCTCTTAAATGTCTATATAAGAGTCTAAAAGTGACTTTCTTGGACTGTGTGTGCATCATCACTGTATTCCCAGTCAGACGTCAGAAATCAGAGTGGAATGAGGACCTGTGAACTTCACAACTGTGTAAGAGTCAAACTCAAACATGTGCACAAGGGCATTAGAATCCAGGTCACTAGGAACTGAGGTTCCCGCTCTCAAGGAGGCTCTGGGTGAAGAAAGGCAACCTAGGAAGCCTGAATAGTTACCAAGAACATAACTAATCATGTTACCAGGCAGACTGTCAAATGCTCATGTCACTGCCACGACTATGGGTGACGGGAATCCTGGCAACGAGTCTCGCTGCCTCCCAAGCTTTAGAGAGGGTGCTCGCCGCATCTCAGACTTGCCTGCATCATAGCACTCATGCCTTCTCCAGTTGTAAATAGATACGAAAACTGTAACAGAATTGGTCTGTCATTCCACGTGTGCTGCCTGAAGGCAGAGACCTTGCTGCATTCCTCCTTGTATTTCACTGCCCTGCATCCAAACAACTAAAGGAAGGCTGAATAAACGAATGAAGGGCTGGGGCGAAAGAGTGCAGGCACAGTGCTAAAGGCGTCTGGTGGCTGGCTGGTGCTCGCTCGCTAGCTGTGACTTCAAGCAGAACCTCCCCTCCTCGAAACTTCCTTTCTTTCTTTTCTTTTTTCTTTCTTTCTTTTTTTTTTTTTTTGAAACGAAGAGTCTCACTATGTTGCCCAGGTTGGAGTGCAATGGCGCGAATTCGGCTCACTGCAACAAACGATTCTCCCGCCTCAGACTCTCGAGTAGCTGAGATTAGAAACTTAGTTTCTCCATCTGTTGCATAAGGTAGTTGGCTCGGATTCTCCCCCAACCTCCCTTCTGCTTCGGACACAGCTACACGGTCGGGTCGAGCAGGGAGTCGAGCTGGCAACTTCGGGGCTCAGCACCCCCTCCTACCCCTTGGGGTCCACCTCGGCCCAGTTCGACATGCCCGCCTCCCTCAGATGAGTGGCCCCACCGCGCTGCTCACCCGGGTCAGCCAGCTCGTGCGCGGCCTGGCAGGGCAGAAGTCACAGCTATACCTCAGCTCCCCGCACGCCACAACCGCTCCCAGCGCTCTCCACGCCGCCTCTGACTGACAGCCCAATGGCGCAGGCGCGCGATGGCCGAGAAACTCGATGGAACGCTCTGAGCAGACCCACGGAGAAGGGACGAGCGCCGAGCGATGGATGACGGAGGGGACGCAATCGCCGCAGAGAGGAGGGGGCGGGGCCACCGAGGAGCATTCGACACTTGTCCCACATTACCAACGCCCTTTGAGTATTCCAGCGCAGGGTGCCAGGAACCCAGACGGAGCAACTCAGCCTTCTTCCTCAGGGAGTAAGTCTAGGACTTGGCTCCGAGTACATTCAGTGAAAGAAAGCTCATTGGGATCCGCAATTTTGGCTAGCTAGTGAAAAAAAATCACCGAATGCTCCTGCAGGGGTTGCCAGGGCTTCCTATTTGTGAGACGTATAACAAGGCCACTCACATTAACTTTAGTCATCAAAACTGGGGGCGGCTGGGCATGGTGGCTCATGCCTGTAATCTCCGCAATTTGGGAAGCCGAGGTGAGAGGACTGCTTGAAACCGGGAGTTCAAGACCAGCCTGTGCGAGAGAGACTCCAGTCTCTATAAAAATAAAAATTAGCTGGGTAGTGTGTGCCTGTAGTCCCCGCTGCTCGGGAGGCTGAGGTGGGAGAATCGCTTGAGCCCAGGAGTTCGAGGCTGCAGGGAACTATGATCGGGCCACTGCATTCCTCCTGCCTAGATGACAGAGACAGACGCTGGTTTTTTTTGTTTGTTTGTTTGTTTAATTTAGTTTTTATTTCATAATCATAAACTGAACTCTGCAATCCAGTTAGGCATGGAAAGGAACAAGGAAAACGTGGAACCCAAAGGGGACTGCAGCGAGAGCACAAAGATAAGATACTGCGAGCAGGCCGGGTGTGGTGGCTCACGTCTGTAATCCTAGCACTTTGGGAGGCCGAGGTTGGCGGATTGCCTGAGCTCAGGAGTTCAAGATCAGCGTGGGCAACATGATGAAACCCCATCTCCACTAACAAAAAAAAAAAAAAAAAAAAAAATTAGCCAGGCGTGGCAGCATGCCCCTGTAGTCCCAGCAACTCGGGAGGCCGAGGAAAGAGAATTGCTTGAACCCGGGGGGTGGAGGTTACAGTGAACCGAGATCGTGCCACTGCACTCCAGCCTGGGAAAGGGCGACAGGGCGAAACTCCGTCTCAAAAAAAAAATACTGCAAGCAAATGAGGTGAAGGGGATGCTCTCCTGAGCTACAAAAGGAATGGTCTAGCGGTTAAGATAAAACACAAGCCAAACTTGTTAGAGTTGTCCACAGTCAGCAGTGGTGATCTTGCTGGTCTTGCCATTCCCGGACCCAAAGTGCCCCATGGCCTCCACAATATTCATGTCTTCTTTCACCTTGCCAAAGACCACATGCTTGCCATCCAACCACTCAGTCTCGGCAGTGCAGATGAAAAACTGGGAACTGTTCGTGTTGGGTCCAGCATTTGCCATGGACAAGATGCCAGAAGCTGTATGCTTTAGGACGAAGCTCTAGTCATCAAATTTCTCCCCGTAGGTAGACTTGCCACCAGTACCATTATTTTGGCGTGTGAGGTCACAACCCTGACACATAAACCCTGAAATAATTCTGTGAAAGCAGGAACATTTATAACCACATCTTTTCTCTACATTGCTCAGAGCACGAAAGTTTTCTGCTGTCTTTGGAACCTTGTCTGCAAATGGCTCGAAGGAGACACGGCCCAAGGGCTTGCCGTGGGCGATGTGGAACACGGTGGGGTTAACCACGGCTGATAGTACAGAGCTCCCGGCGGCGGCTGCTTCTGCAAAGCCAAGACCCTGTTTTTAACAAAACAGTAATTGGCCAGGTGCGGTGGCTCAGGCTTATAATCCCAGCACTTTGGGAAGCGAGGCGGATGGATCCCTTGGGCCCAGGAGTTCGAGACCAGCCTGGGCAACATAGTGAAACACCCTCTCTACTAAAAACACAAAAATTAGCCAGGTGTGGTGGCGCATTGTGGGGTCCCAGCTACTTGGAAGGCAGGAGGATCTCTGGATCCCAAGAGGCAGAGGTAGCAGTGAGCCAAGATGGTATCACTGCACTTCAACCTGGGTAACAAAGAGATGAGATCTCTAAGTAAATGAAATAAATATTAAAAAATGACGAATAGATAATAAAATAATTGCTGTTCTAAGCTCTATGTTTTGGAGTGGTTTATCAAGTTGCACTAGATAACAGGACCAATGGC
This sequence comes from Mandrillus leucophaeus, assembly GCF_000951045.1. Taxonomy (NCBI): domain Eukaryota; kingdom Metazoa; phylum Chordata; class Mammalia; order Primates; family Cercopithecidae; genus Mandrillus; species Mandrillus leucophaeus. The sequence goes on from NW_012107252.1 coordinate 4,480,936, forward strand.
CATTCTCTTTTTCCCATGCATTCCTGCAATTTCATAATTTTTTTTTGAAACGGAGTCTTACTCTGTCACCAGGCTGAAGTTCAGAGGCACGATCTCGGCTCACTGCAACCTCTGCCTCCTGGGTTCAAGTGATTCTCCTGCCTCAGCCTCCCGAGTAGCTGGGACTACAGGCGTGCGGCACCACGCCTGGGTAATTTTTGTATTTTTAGTAGGGATGGGGTTTCGTCAGATTGGCCAGGATGGTCTTGAACTCCTGACCTAGTGATCTGCCTGCCTCGGCCTCCCAAAGTGGTAGGATTACAGGCGTGAGCCACTGTGCCAGGTCTGATTCATCTCTTAAATCTTGAGTTGCTTTACCTCCCTGCCAGCTAAAAGGTAGAGTATGATTTCTGTAATAAAAATAAAGGAGCTTGACTTCATTCAACAATATTTATTCATTTATTTTTAGAAATGAGGTCAGCTTATGCTGCCCAGGCTGGACTCAAACTCCTGGGTTCAATGATCCTCTTGCCTCAGCTTCCCAAGTAGCAAGGACTACAGGTATGTGCCATGGAGGAATGACTTCAACAATATCTATAGTGCCTAATATATGCCAAGCAGTGTCTTAGATGCTTGGTGTTGCAGATACAGCAGTCAGTGATTAGGACTTGTCGTTTTTTCCAGAAGGAGTTCTGCTTAGACCCTGAGAAAAAAAAAAAAAAAAGGGACTCATATCCTAAAACCAGCCTATCTTTGCCTTGCCATGAACTGATTGATCTGGCCACAGGAGGCCTGAAGTCTGACTACCCCTCTATGGAAACATAGAGATATTCTCTCTTTGGTATTACCTCAACCAAGCTTTGGAAATTACAGCATGGTTTTGAGGTAAGAACTAATTATAAATAAGAAATTATAAGTAAGAACAGCAGTCAGCCCCGTATCTGCCATCCGTTTCATATCCTTATGTTTAAACTAGCGAATGTTTTTCAAGGAACTAGAGGGCTTTCTCTTCTATTGTGGAAAGTAGTTGAGAGATTGCTTCAATTTAAACTCACTTTAAATTATTCCCTGAGGGCAATAATTCTCAAATTTTTTCATCTCTGGACTCTTTATACTTAAAAATTACTGAGGACCCCAGAAAGCTTTTGTTTATATGGATTGTATTTATCAATATTTACCATATCAAAAATTCTTTTTTTTTTTTTTGAGACGGAGTTTCACTCTTGTTGCCCAGGCTGGAGTGCAACGGCAGGATGTCAGTTCACTGAGACCTCTGCCCCTTGGGTTCAAGTGATTCTCCTGTCTCAGCCTCCAAGTAACTGGAATTTACAGGCATGCGCCACCACGCCCAGCTGATTTTGTCTTTGTAGTAGAGACGGGGTTTCTCCATGTTGGTCAGGCTAGTCTCAAACTCCTGACCTCAGGTGATCTGCCTGCCTTGACCTCCCAAGTGCTGGGATTACATGCGTGAGCCATTGTGCCAGGCCAACTACATTTTCAAAACAAAAAGTTTAGTGAGATGAATGCCATTGTTTCACCTTTTTGAAGTCTCTTTAGTGACTGGCTTAACAGAAAACAGCTTGATTTTTCCATTACTGTGATATATTATTTTGGTTTAATTTTATCATAAAAATGTGACTTCACATAGCTATGTAGTTGGTAAGAGAGCTTTTAATAACCTTTTCAGATAATTTTAGATATTCTTTGATACTATACCAAAATTCAACAAGTGGTAGTTTGTTAAAGGTTTGTTGCAATGTAGAATCGGAAATTATATCAATGAACATTTTGTACTTTGTTACAATACTTGCACTTTGAATGGACATTTTCCCCATGCATGACCTTGCAACTTGGTATACTAATAATATATAAAATATTGGTTCACAGAGTTACGCAGATCTTCCTAACACTGACTCATTATACAATATTTTAAAATCACATTTGTTAATATTACTAACAATCTCATCAGAAAAATTCTTAAATATTGGAAAGCTGGGAAGCTGATGATGACAGATACAAGTTTTATAAAATTCTAATTTTTGGCCAGGCGTGGTGGTTCAAGCCTGTA
>NW_012107252.1:4483032-4488762 GCF_000951045.1 Mandrillus leucophaeus
AGCCTGTACTCCCAGCACTTTGGGAGGCCGAGGCAGGTGGATCACGAGGTCAGGAGATCGAGACCATCCTGGCTAACACAGTGAAACCCCGTCTCCACTAAAAATACAAAATTAGCTGGACATGGTGGCGGGCGCCTGTAGTCCCAGCTACTCGGGAGCCTGAGTCAGAAGAATGGCATGAACCTGGGAGGCGGAGCTTACAGTGAGCTGAGATTGTGCCACTGCACTCCAGCCTGGGTGACAGAGCAAGACTCCATCTCAAAAACAAAACAAAACAAAAAAAACAACAAAAAACAAATAAACAAACAATTCTAATTTTCTCTTCAAAGCTCAAATATTATCATTGGCAGCAATTACTGTTAGTGGTTTCCCTTGAAGTAGCTGGCTCACTTTGTTTATACATTGGCAGGCATAGTTGGTCAGTTGTTCTTTTTTTTTTTTAAATGAAAAACCATAATATGCCCTTCATTTGCTTTTAGCTATTTCATAAACCCCACAAACTGGACACAGTTTGCGATGAAACTTAGAAAAAATTCTTTTTCCATAACATAAACATGTCAATCTTTCCCTTTAGCTCCTTCTTCCACTCTCCCTCCACTGTGCTGAAGAGATATTAAGTTCTTCCAGATTTTTGCTTAACTGGGTGGCCTCCGAACTCAATGGACTCTCCAGGTAGGTAATTCCTGCACAGGGCTTTCCTGTCACTGGATCTATGATTTTTCCAACTTTGAAAACAATCTCAGCCAGTTCATGTTTCACATGCTTTGTTTGTGGAACAGGTAAAGCTCTGAGAAGCACAATATCCCCAACTGTGCACTGCTGAAGGGCATCACGAGCAAAGTAGGTTTTCCGCTTATTATAATACTCTAATAAATAGGCATCCAGAACAAGCCTGGTCACTCTCACTTTAGCAGTCTTTTGCACTTTTGTCCCAATCACCTTCTCCACCATCCATTAGGCATGGATGGATGCATGAACTACGGACATTATGTGGCTTTGGTCACCTCCGCCATGACTGTGCAGCCACCTCCACTTGTTCTTTCGATTAAATATAGTGCTCCATGAAAAAGCAGTAGTTCAACTTGCAGCTCAAACTATCACAAAACTGTTTCTCTTGGAGACAACAATCATACTTCTTTTGTATGCACAGAAGGGCTAAATGTGTACTTCCCACCTCATTATACAGAGTATTAAAAAGACACGTACTCAGTAAACTAGGATATTTGGTAGCCAAAAAAAAGAGAGAGAGAGACATGGGCTGGGCATGGTAGCTCACGCCTGTAATCCCAGCACTTTGGGAGGCCGAGGCGGGTGGATCACGAGGTCAGGAGTTCAAGACCAGCCTGGCCAATATAGTGGAACCCTGTCTCTACTAAAAATACAAAAATTAGCTGGGCGTGGTGGCGTGTGCCTGTATTCCCAGTTATTTGGGAGGCTGAGGCAGGAGAATCACTTGAACCCGGGAGGTGGAGGTCTCAGTGAGCTGAGATCGTGCCACTGCACTCCAACTTGGGCAACAGAGTGAGATTTCATCTCAAAAAAAAAAAAAAAAAGACATGTACTCAGGCCAATGTTTAATAAAATTAATATAGCTTACTGCTTAATCAAAGACTTTCTTAAGTGTAACTGACTTTAATTTTTTTTTTTCTTTTTTTTTTTTTGTTTTGAGACGGAGTCTCACTCTTTCACCCAGGCTGGACGGAGTGCAGTGGCGCGATCTCGGCTCACTGCAAGCTCTGCCTCCCAGGTTCACGCCATTCTCCTGCCTCAGCCTCCCTAGTAGCTGGGATTACAGGCATGCACCACCCTGCTAATTTTTGTATTTTTAGTGGAGATGGGGCTTCACCACATTGGCCAGGCTGGTGTCAAACTCCTGACCTTAAGTGATCTATTCGTCTCGGCCTCCCAAAGTGCTGGGATTACAGGTGTGAGCCACTGTGCCTTGCCAATTTTTTTTTTCTTTAAGACAGGGTCTCGCTCTGTTGACCAGGCTAGAGTAGAGTGGCATGATCTTGGCACCTCTACCTCCTTAGCTCAAGGGATCCTCCCACCTCAGCCTCCCAAAGTGCTAGGATTACAGGGGTAAGCCACTGCGCCTGGCCTTAATGTTTATTCTTACTTTTATTGCAAGTGTATGGGACTAAAAAATAAAATGACTATTGTACAGTTTGGTGCCAATGCTTCCATTCATGCTCAGTAAAGCACCAGAAGTTTTACCCACCATTGCTTTGGCACCATCAATGCAAATATCAATACGATGAAAAACGTAAATATATTTTAATATTATTATGAAAATAGTTCTGACCTGACAGATCCCCTGAAAGGGTCTTAGGGATTCTCAGGAACCCATGGAGCACATTTGAAAAACTACTGCCTTATGGATTCCTCCTGGCTCTTACTGCTTCTAGGACTTACATTATGGCACTCACCATAAAGGACTGTCATCCTCTTTTCCATGTCTTTATCACACTAGGAGCGCCTTGAAGATAAGTGCTATATCTTATTTGTTCCCGTCTCCCCGGGACCTAGCATAGAACCTGGGACATGCTCAGTGAATAATATTGGATGAATTGAAATCTTACGATTTTCCCTTGACATCCCATTTGGTGGTGGGAAAACTGGGCTGAGAGCCAGGTTGCTGACAGCATCTCTTCTTCTGAACTTTCCTCCTCACTGTCAATTCATATTATTATCCATGCCTAGTCCCATGCTTATTTATTATTATTATTTATTAAGTACACAGGTGATACTTAATAAATGCTTATTAAATACAGGGTATTCCCTGAAATGTTTGTTTCATCTTGACCTCAATTATCCTCATTTCTTCCCTAAGGGATATTTGTGTGTATATATGTGTGTGTGTGTTTGTGTGTTCATATGTGGTGGGGGAATAACTTAACAAGGGCAAGCTCTCTAAACTGTGGAAGACAAAAGAAACCTTTCAAAATTTCGGCCTTGGCTCACAAACTCTCTTCCCACGGTCTGCTAGAGATCTCACTGGGAATTTGCTGGCCACCTCACAATATCCATCTACTCCATTTGGCCAGAGACTTGTCAGTGGGGTGGGGAATTATTGTTTTTAGAGTAGTGAATGAAAGATAAAAATGAAAAAAGAAATTCCACTTTGGCAAACAATTGCAGGTCCTAAAATATTTGCATTTTGTTGGTTGATTGAGACAGGGTCTTGCTCTGTCACCCAGGCTGAAGCGCAGTGGCACGATCACAGCTCACTGCAGCCTTGACCTGCTGGGCTTAAGCGATCTTCCCACCTCAGCCGCCAGAGTAGCTGTGACTACAGGTGCCTGCCACCATGCCTCATTAATTAAAATTTTTGTTTTTAGTAGAGACAAGTTCTGACTATGTTGCCAAGGCTGGTCTTGAACTCCTGGGCTCAAGATATTCCCCCGCCTCAGCCTCCTAAAGAACTAGGATTACAGGCGTGACCACTGCACCCAGCCTTGTGCTGTATTTTTGTACATAAGCCCAGTAATTGCCCAATAGATCCATGATAAGTTAGAGATAAAATGATGCTACAGTATTTAACAAAAGGAACTTGGAAACAGTTTTCATTAATTAGAACTTTAGTATTTTCAAGCACACAGAATTTTCTTCATTGGTGGTTTTAAAGGTCAGAATCTGGGCATTCATGTTCTAAAATGGTGAGTAACTTTTAAAAAATAAGTGATTTAATCAATTTGGTGATTTTTTTCCCCTTTATGGAAAACGACTTTTCAACTGGCTGATTTTTCCCTTGTTTTTAAATTGGAGCCTAGCACAGTGGCTCACACCTGAAATCCCAGCACTTCAGGAGGCCAAGGTCAGAGGATGGCTTAAGCCCAGGAGATTGAGGTTGCAGTGAGCCAAGATGGTGCCACTGCACTCTAGCCTGGGCAACAGAATGAGACCTTTCCTCAACAAGCAAACAAATAAACAAGCAAAACCCAAAAACCATAACACTAAAAAAGAATTACCTTATGATCCAGCAATACCACATCTGGGTATATACCCAAAGAAATTGAAATCAGAATGTTGAAGAGATATCTGCACTCCCATGTTCATTTCAGCATTATTCACAATAGCCAAAATAAGGAAGTAACTTCAGTGTGTATCAGTAGATAAACAGTACACACACACACGCACACATCCACACACACATACATACACACATACACAGGAATATTATACAGCCTTTAAAAAGAAATATCTTCTGTCATTCATAACAGCATGGGTGGAACTGGAGAACATTATGCTAAGTGAAATAAGCCAGGCACACACACACACAAAAAAACAAAAAACACTGTATGATCTCACTTATATGTGGAATCTAAAAAAAAAGTTCATTTTGGCCCAGAACCTGGGAGGTGGAGGTTGCGGTGAGTGGAGATCGTGCCATTGCACTCCAGCCTGGGCAACAAGAGCGAAACTCCGTCTCAAAAAATAAGTAAATAAATTTAAAGGTGGAATCTGAGGCACAGGAAGGTTAAGCAACTTGCCCATGGTCAATAGCTAGTATGTGGCATAGCCAGAATATGGATATAGTCAAGCTGACTCCAAAGAATGTGCTCTTAACTAGTACACAACAGTATATTGCCTCCCCATGGTATATATCCAATATAGGTTTTCCATAAAGAAAAAATTTTGAGCTCATAAACATGTTGAGGTCTAAAAATCAAACCAATTGAACCCATAGAGACAGAGAAGGATGGTTACCAGAGGCTGGGAAGGGGAGTGGGGGGATTAGGGGGAGATAAAGATGGTTAACGAGTACAAAAAAGAGTCTGAATGAGTAATGCCTTGTGTCTGACAGCACAACAGGTTGACTATAGTCAATAATAATTTAACTGCACACTTTAAAACAGCTAAAAGAGGCCAGGCACGGTGGTTCACATCTGTAATCCCAGCACTTCGGGAGGCTGAGGTGGGCGGATCGCCTGAGGTCAGGAGTTCAAGACCAGCCTGGCCAACATGGTGAAACCCCCATCTCTACTAAAAATACAAAAATTAGCCAGGCATGGTGGCTGGCACCTGTAGGCCCAGCTACTTGGGAGGCTGAGGTGGGATAATCGCTTGAACCCGGGAGGTGGAGGTTGTAGTGAGCCGAGATTGCACCACTGCGCTCCAGCCTGCAGAGCAAGACTCTCTCAAAAAACCAAACCAAACCAAACCAAACCATACCAACTAAAATGGTATAAACGGATTGTTTGCAACACAAAGGATAAATGCTTGAGGGGATGAATACCCCCATTTACCCTGATGTGACTATAACACATTGCATGCCTGTATCAAAACATCTCACGTACCCCATAAATATATAAACCTACTATGTACCCACAAAAATTAAAAATAAAAAATTATTGGCCAGGCGTGGTGGCTCATGCCTGTAATCCTAGCACTTTGAGAGGCTGAGGTGGGCCGATTGCTTGAGCCCAGGAGTTCAAGACCAGCCTAGGCAACATGCTGAGACCCTGGCTCTACAAAAAAAAAAAAGAAAGAAAAAAAAAAGTTGGCTGGGTGTGGTGGTGCATGCCTGTAGTCTCAGCTACTTGGGAGGCTGAGGTGGGAGGATCGCCTGGCCTGGAGGTGGAGGTTGCAGTGAGCCAAGCTTATGCCACTATAGTCCAGCCTGGGGGACAGAGTGACCCTGTCTAAAATAAAATCATAACAAAAATAAATAAATAAAAAAATCTGGCTGGGCGAAGTGGCTCATGCCCCTAATCCCAGCACTTACTT
>NW_012107252.1:4488937-4511796 GCF_000951045.1 Mandrillus leucophaeus
CCTCGGCCTCCCAAAGTGCTGGGATTTACAGGAGTGAGCCACCGCGCCCAGCCTATAATCCCAGCACTTTGGGAGGCCGAGGCGAGCTGATCACCTGAGGTCGGGAGTTCGAGACCAGCCTGACCAATGTGGGGAAACCCCGTCTCTACTAAAAATACAAAATTAGCCAGGCATGGTGGCACATGCCTATAATCCTAGCTACTAAGGAGGCTGAGGCAGGAAAATTGCTTGAACCCAGCAGGCGGAGGTTGTGATGAGCAGAGATCGTGCCATGGCACTCCAGCCTGGGCAACAACAGCGAAACTCCATCTCAAAAAAAAATTATTAAAAAAATTTTGAACTTTTTACATTAGAAAAGAACATACATGAAATTAAAAGGCAAAGGACAGACTATGAAAACATTTGCAACATCTGACATGACAGACAAAGGGGTTAGGATATAACACCTTAGTGACTTGAGTCAGTAGGCTTTGGAGCTGGCAGACTACCATCCTAATCTCCATCACTTAACCACTTATCCTGGGCAAGTAATTTAATTCCTCGTTGCTCTAGGTTTCTCATCTGGAAAGGAGCATAATAATAGTACTTACTTCACGGAGTTGTTGAAAAGATAAAACAAGACAGTGAATGTATGTTATACAGCACAGTGCTTTGCTAAGAGGATGATCAGCAACTACCAAGCTTTTATTATTTTAGTACCACGCAAAGGTTGCTAAAAATCATTAAGAAAAATATAATGAAAACAACAGAAAAATGGACAAAAATATACGAAGGTAGCTCATAAAGAAGAAAAATAATGGCTCCATATACTAAACAAAGCAATGCAAATAAAACATAGCAATTTTACCATTTCCCAGCACACTGAATTGACAGAAAACATTTTTAAGTGTGGTGAGATTTTAGGAAATCGACATTAGAGGGAATGAAATCGATTCATTCTTTTTACAGGGCAGTTTTGCAGTTTGATGATTTTAAGAAGTTATTCCAGGCTGGGCATGGTGGCTCATGCCGGTAATCCCAGCACTTTGGGAGGCCAAGGCAGGCGGATCACAAGGTCAGGAGATCAAGACCATCCTGGCTAACACGGTGAAATCCCATCTCTACTAAAAATACAAAAAAATCAGCTGGGCGTGGTGGCGGGCGCCTGTAGTCCCAGCTACTCGGGAGGCTGAGTCAGGAGAATGGTGTGAACCCAAGAGGCAGAGCTTGCAGTGAGCCAAGATCATGCCACTGCACTCCAGCCTGGGAGACAGAGGGAGACTCCGTCTCAAAAAAAAAGAAGTTATTCTAAGGAAATAAATAGATATTGCAACGGTATATGCATGAGGATGTTTATTGCAACATCTGTAGTTTCTGGTGTTGAAAATTTGTGGACAATCTTAATGTCCATCTGTAGAGGTTTTAAAATGAATACAAATTATGAAAGTTCCTTACAATGTAATACAATTGCCACCTATAAAAATAATGGTCAGCTAGGCACACTGGCTCACGCCTGTAATCCCAGCACTTTGGGAGGCTGAGGCAGGCACATCACATGAGGTCAGGAGTTCGAGACCAGCCTGGCCAACATGGTGAAACCCCATCTCTACTAAAAATACAAAATTTAGCTGGGCATGGTGGCGGGCGCCTGTAATCCCAGCTACTCAGGAGGCTGGGGCAGGAGAATAATTTGAACCCGGGAGGCGGAGTTTGCAGTGAGCTGAGATCGCACCACTGCACTCCAACCTGGGTGATGGTGAGACTCGGTATTAATAATAATAATAATAATAATAATAATAATAATGGTTAAAATGAGTGCCCCCTTGTCCCAGTCGTCATCATTTCCTGCTTTGATTAATCCCTGCCACCTGTCTCCTTCTCAACCCATTCTCTACACAGCCACCAAGGCAAATATAGTTATGTCACTTTCTTGCTTAATGCCCTCAGGGCTGCTCACTATAAAATCCTAAAACTGGCCTTATAAGGCTGGAGTCTCATTTCTCTCCTCCCTTTACACTCCAGCAACACAGTACTCAACAGGCTTCTCAGTTGACCTTTGTGTTCATTTACATGCCTTGGGAGTTTCACATTTCATTGAGCTGCATTGGTTAGAACGATCGTTTTGGCCCCTAACAATTTTCACTTCTTTGTAGTTTTTACAAAAATGTTAAGTGTTGTTTATGGAACTCTTTGTTTATATATGTCTCTCCCATTAGAGTTTAAATCCCATGAGAGTAACAATTATCACTGCTTTAGCCACTATTTTATCCATTCACCTAGTGTAGTGCCTGACCTAGGTGCTTGATGCCTATTAGTTTATTGAATGGATGAATGAATGGTTAAATGAAATGCAGGCTACGAAATATACAGTGTGAGTAAAAGAGGGACTAAAGACTTCATGTGACCATACCAGGCACAGAAACTGGCTACTTCCTGTAGGTGCATGTGGCCTGGGCCCTTTCCTGAAGGGAGAGAAGAAAGAGGTGCACCTCTGACCTGGGAAAAGCACAGCTGGGTGGGAGTGGTGGCCTTGGGGGTTCCCATGCCTTCTGCTCCCTGGGAGGGAAGGGGGTTCACCACCCAAGGTGCAGGGGGCCAGGGGAGGCGGTGGCAGCCGAGAGACTGAGCTATTAAGTTCTGTGTTTTGGGACAGGCCTCAGGGTGTACCCAGTGCAGGCAGAGATCAACCTCTTGCACAGTAAGTTTCCCAACTAGGGCAGGGTCAGGGCGCGCCCTAGAGGACAGGAAGGGGAAGAGTTGCCAGGGCGAGACTCCGCGCAAGCCACTTCTCTGGGCAATCAGCCACCACAAGGTCTCACATTGTACCTGGACTCTGATACGACTGGGACCCTGGGGCTGTGCTTGAGGGTGTGACTGGCCACTGTGGGGGTGTAGGGGGGCTGTTCATACACAGGGTTCTCCCAGATATTCCTTTTCTTTTCTTCTTTGAGATGGAGTCTCACTGTGTCGCCCAGGCTGGAGTGCGGTGGCACAATCTCGGCTCCCTGCAAGCTCTGCATCCCGGGTTTACGCCATTCTCCTGCCTCAGCCTCCCGAGTAGCTGGGACTACAGGCGCCTGCCACCATGCCCGGCTGATTTTTTTTGTATTTTTAGTAGAGACGGGGTTTCACCATGTTAGCCAGGATGGTCTCAATCTCCTGACCTCGTGATCCGCCCACCTCGGCCTCCCAAAGTGCTGGGATTACAGGCATGAGCCACAGCGCCCGACCTTTTTTTTGTTTTTTTGATACATGGTCTCACTCTGTTGCCCAGGCTGGAGTGCAGTGGCATCATTGGCTCACTGCAACCTCCACCTCCCGGGCTCAAGCGATCCTCCCACCTCAGTCTCCCAAGTAACTGGCACCACAGACACGCACCAAGCCCTGCTCATTTTTGTATTTTTAATAGAGACAGGGTTTCACCATGTTGGCCAGGCTGGTCTCCAACTCCTGGGCTCAAGTGATCTGCCCACCTCAGCCTCCCAAAGTGCTGGAATTCCAGGTGTGAGTCACTGTGTCTGGCCCCAGGTACTTGTTCTTGAAGACTACTCAGGCCTATAATCCTAGCACTCTGGGAGGCTGAGGTGGGAGGAATGCCTGAGGCCAGGAGTTCAAGAACCACCTGCTCAACATAGGGAGACCCCCCATCTCTGCAAAAAATTACCCGGAAGCGGTGGCATACCTGTGGTCCCGGCTACTCAGGAGGCTGAGGTGGGAGGATCACTGGAGCCCAGGAGGCCCAGGCTGGAGTGAGCCGTGATTCCACCACTGCACACGAGCCTAGGCAACAGAGACCCAAACAAACAAACAAACAAAAAACAAAAAGACTGCACGGGGTTGGGGGCAGGGTAATAAAGACGCTACTGCCTCCACTTCTGTCAACAACCCTGACCTGGCTGGTCTGTCAGCCCTCCCGGGTCTCTGTCTTCTATGATGTCAAATTCTTCTGCTTGCTTGGTTCCAGAAGTGGACTCCCTTCCTCCAAATCACCATATCCATGCCAGAAAATGCCAGGTCAGCCTGTTTGCTTGTTTTCTCTTTTCTGGGCAGTGGGGCCCTTACGTCCCAGGTCCCTGCTCAGCCCCAGATGTGTAACTGTGCAACGTTTGTCACTGAGAAGCCTCTACTTGCACTTCACATTCATCTTCTTGGCTCCAAGCAGGGCACTAAAGTCGATTTCTCTTTGTGATCCCTGTGCCTAAGCCCAGGGCCCAATAAACACATTCTGAAGGAATGAACTCATCCATTTATTCAACTTTCCGGTATGCAAGAACTTCTTTTCATGGAGTGTCACGGAGGCCCTGAGGGAGGAATGGTAAACGGGTAGGGGTGTGCATAGCTCTAGGAACAGGTTTAAGGTCTAGGCTTTAGAGTTGGGGAAAGGGGAGCTATTACAGATTTCAAAAAGGTCATAACTGGCCTTAACCTGTGCAAAATCTTGGGGGTGAAAGGGCAGACAGGGAGTCAGGCCGGAGGCGATGCAGAAGTGAGGAACACGGGGAGGTCTTGGTAGTGAAGAGTTCACATTGAGTGGATGTGGGTTCTGAGTTAGGGAAGCTGGTGGCACTTTGTGTGTTGAGACTGGGTTGGAAGAAGAACAGAGCTCACCACATCTCTGGTATGGAGGGAGAGGAGGAAAAGAGCAGTATGCGAGGGCAGGTGGCTCAGCTACTGCTTCCTTCTTGGAGCAGGTGACCAAGGAGTTTGGCTATCACTCCCTGCCCATCCCAGGCTTCTTGCTTGGGGAGGGGCCTCCACCAACCTCCAGTGTTTTATGTTTTGAGTCATGGCTGAAGAAAGCCAGAGAGAAAATAGAAGAAAAAAGGTGGAGCTGAAAATGGAGGCAAAGTCCATGAGTTGGGGACCTACATGGCCCCCTTCAAGTAGCTCAGGCCTGGCAGCTTGTGCTGGGCTTGTGGAAGATTCCCTCTTAAGAGGTGAAATACCTCAGGAAGCAAGCCCCAGCACGGGTAGGGCTTGTGGGTCTGCGGGGCTGGGCCACTAGTGTTCACCTGACCACGCCAGCTGCCCGCACGCCAACTACACACAGGAGCGGGCCACACGGGGTTTTGCTGAGCACGTCAGCCAAACCAGGGCAGGGAAGGTGTCTTCACCCTGGGCAAGGCCAAGAGGGACACGTGCTGTCCTGACGGTCCTGCAGCCTGCGCACACCTCACTCCTCCCAAGGGCTCATGTCGGTGTCGATGGCCACGCAGTTGTAGGCCGCATAGCGGAGCTTCTCCTCGCATACCTTAGCGCTGTGGGAATGGGGACTTGGTCAGATCCATCCATCACTACCAGGGGTGATGGGGCTCCCCTGGGCCCCAACTTGAGCCTAGGAAAAAACCCACCTGGCATAGTGTGGCAGGAAGAGGGTGCTGGAGCAGGTGGAAGACTCGGGCAGCGCGTCTGTGGTCTCGTAGCTAGGGGCATTGAGGGACCATAGGTCAGGAAGATGTGTTGGGGCACATGTATGTGTGTGGGGAGGGAGGACAGCAAGTGGCCGTGGCACCTTCGGGCCTCCCTCCAGCACTCACCCCAGCTTGTCTGGATAGATGTAGATTCGTGCTGGCAGGCGGCTGCGGCCTGTGACAAAGCGCAGGAAGCGGCTCCGGTCCTCTGGAGGGAGAAGGAAATCAGTGCCCGCGTGGATGGTGAGGGAGGGTCTACAACTTCCACCCTGCCTCTGCATCCCAGCAACAGAGTCCAGACCCAGGCGTCACCCTGCCCTCCTCCACTGACCGTTGGTGAAGTTGTTCAGTGCCTCCCAGAAATACTGCACCCGCGAGTCAGATGGCTCGAAGTCCTCAAACCGGGCTGGTGGAGACAAGGCCAGCACTCATTCTTGGGTCTCATGTTGCCCATTCCTTGAGCCCCAACCCCTGTGCTGTGCTGTGCTGTGCTGCCCTGCCCTGCCTTGCCTTGGGGAACTCACTGAGCTTGCGCAGAGCATCCACAGTGACCTCTGGATCCCCACACACTTTCTTCTCCAACTCTTGCCAGGTCAGCAAGTCCAGCACAGCCTGTGGCACCACCTTCAGCAGACCTGCCTGCATAGCTGCCACCTGGAGAGTGGGTAAAAGGCTTGGCTGGGGAAGAGGTCACACCTCCTGCCTTACACTGGGGGGCATCACTGTAGCCTCTGAGCAGCACAAAGGTGGCACCGAGGAATGCTGGGGGCCAGCGTTCTTGGAGTATTGGTGGCCTACAGGCTGCACTCTGGGTCCCAGGAGCTGGGGCTCAGAAGGGGCCAAAGCTCTCTGTTCTACTGGCCTCTGGGTACTACCTGCTCCTTGCTCTCCTCTAGTCGTGCCTTCTGGACCAGCTGGATGAAACGAGAACGGTCTCCATATCCCACGATGATGCCTGCGCCCCCAGGGATCAGCTCCACCACCTGCTGGTCACTCAGTACAGTGGTGAATGTTAGTTCCTTCCCAAACTTGAACTCAAATGTCTCCTTGTCCATTCCTTCCATCACTTCCAGGAGCTTCACCTAGGGGTTGGAGAGAGGCAGGGAAGTAACCTTTTCACTGTGGAGACAGTCCCTGTCTTTCCACAAGATGCTCACAGGGAAGCAGAGACAGCCAGGCAAGGCAGTCACCATGCAGGCAGCAGGGAATGAGGGTGTCAGTACAAGAGCTGTAAAAGCATCAAGACAACACCTAACCAGCCCTGGAGGCCAGAGGAGGCATCCTGTGGGAAATGGCGTCTCAGCTGAGACCCAAATAATGGCTGGGCTACAAGGGAAGTTAGGGGAGAGAACATCTTGGAGAAAGCTGGAAAGACCAAAAGGCCTAAGGAAACTATTTGGCTGGAGCCTGAATGTGAACCAAGTGCCTGGAGATATAGAGTTCATGTAAGGCCTTATACAGCTTCTGCATTCTATCCTAAGCCCAGGGCCGAGCCACCAATGAGTTTAAATAAGGAAAGTGAAATGAATTACTCTGGCTGCATGGAGACCAAATGGGTAAGAACGGAGACAGGGACACCAGCTTTTCAGTAAGTGATTAGCTCAGGAGGAAAGGTGTCCTCAACCAGGCAGGGAGATAGTAGTGAGATAGGAAAAGCAGACAGATTACAGAGACAGACTTAAGAATGTGGGGGTGAGGGAGAAGGGGTGAAGGATGGCCCTGTGGGCTTTGGGATGGGGAGGAGTGGGACATGGTGTCCTTTTGAGGCAGGAGCCCTAGAGGGGAGCAGTCTTGGGAGAAGATAAAGAATACATTGAGCCTGAGATGTGACCTTGGGGCAAACGTTGAGGGTGCAGATACATATATGGCCCCAGGCTTAGGAGAGGCTGGGGCTAGAGGTCAGGATTTTAGGGGTCACAAGTCTACAGACAGTAGTTGAAGCCATGGGAGTGGATGGATTGGAGAGGGATCTTGTGTGTGGTGAAAGAACACGGTACAGAACAGCCTTAGGGAGGACCAACCTTTAGGGGCTGGGCAGAGGAACCATTGGTTCCAGGCCCTACTCACCAGCACAGAGTCCACAGCTGGGAAGTCCTTGCTCCAGCTCACCTCCTCGCCAGAAAGCTGCTTCCACACAAAACCAGGCAGGGCCAGGACCTGTGTGACAAATACTCCCTACTGTCTTCTCACCCTGAGCTGCCCAGATTTGGCTGGCCTTTCCTCCCCGGGGCCAGGGCTGATCAGATGGGGGTGTGGATAAGGCTACTCACCAGGAACTCCTTGCCCCGAAGGGCAGCCCCCATCAGCTGTCCAATCCATTCATACTTGGCAAAGTCTCGGCAGGAGGGGTTGGGCACATACATGTCCCGGGCCTCACCAGTGCCATTGCCCTGCCCCAGAGACAGAGCTGTCAGTGTGGCATGAGACATACCCTACTTTCCTGGCCCGAAGACTTCCCTGAACATTTTCCACTGGGAACATTTTCCACTAAATGTTCCCTTCAAATGTACAGTGGCTCCTCCTCTCCCTGTCTGCCCAGATGTTGCCCTGAGCAACTCAGTCCCTCCTCTGCCCCATTTCTACTTTTTTTTTTTTTGAGACAGAGTCTCACTGTGTCACCCAGGCTGGAGTGCAGTGGTACGATCTCGGCTCACTGTAACCTCCACCTCCCAGGTTCAAGCGAGTCGCCTGCCTTAGCCTCCCAAGTAGCTGGAACTACAGGCACGTACCACCACACCCGGCTAATTTTTTTTGTATTTTTAGTAGAGATGGGGTTTCACTACATCGGCCAGGCTGATCTTGAACTCCTGACCTTGTCATCTGCCCGCCTTGGCCTCCCAAAGTGCTAGGATTACAGGTGTGAGCCACCACGCCCGGCCCCCTCCTCTGCCCACTTTCTAGCTCAAGCTGGCACCTGGGAGGTCTGCAGAGATGGAAACGGAGATTACCTGGTTGGCCGTGCGTACAAAGAAGGGCAGAGGCACGGGGGTATCCGCTGAGCTAGGGCACAGCTCTTCTGACATATCTGCCAGGCTGTCCCGGAAACCACCGCCTGAAATGACAGATGTCCTCAGCTGGGCACTCAAGAGCCCAGCTCCCATAATGGGGTAATGAATAGGTCCCCCATCATCATTAGCTTGTGAAAAGCCTCTACCACTTTAATAGGACAGCAAGAAGGATCCTTGGGATCCTCCCTCAGGGCCTCACCTTGGTCAATGATGCCTTCTGCAATGAATTTACACTCCCACCACTGGTCATAGCGCATGGGCCACCTGCAAAAAACGTGGGCAGATTTGTCATCGTGTGGGGCCAGGTGCAGCACAATTCATCAGCCCAGAGAGCACCTAGGAAAAGCAGTCATGGCGAGGAGTGCCTCGAGGAGTTGTGTGTGCACACAGGTGTCCCGAGTAAGTCCCTCACTCTCATGCCATACCTGTAGTCCAGGGGCTTTTCATATTTGTCAGAGGGCTTGAGGCCTTCATATACCTGGGGGCAAGGAGGAAAGGAGTCACAGGAAAGCAAGACCTGGCCCCATACTCGCCCCAAGAACTTGTTCAGGTTCCTCTTGGCCTAGTCCCCTTGGCCCTTCACTGATCCTATCTCAGCCTGACCCTAGGTGGTGCAGACCTGTGTGAAGACTGCATTCTTGCAGGCAGGGTCTCGAGAGGGGCAGGCACGGTGTTCCATGGCAAGGCGGCGGTTGATGTATAGGCGTGGCATGAAGCTGGGCTTGCTGCTCTCTGAGTCACGCAGGCACTGAGCCACCAGGCCAGGCCGCTGGCGGGACAGCAGTAGGAACTGCTTCACTTGCTAGTGAGGAGAAGTGGCCAGAGCAGGAATGAGTGGGCAGCCAGCCTCTGTCCAGGCCCTGGAACTTTCCTCTCTGCCTGTATCCAATTCCACCATTTTAGTCCAAGTCTAGTCCATTCCTGTCCTTGTCTCCAGTCCCTTCCTTAGTTCAGCCACCAGGGAGAGCTTTCTAAAACAAAAAAATTCTAATACTGTCATTACCTTACTTACTTTTCCAATAGCTCCACTATCCTGGGACAAAGTCCTTGCTTCACAGCCTGGCCCACAGGGCCCTCTGCAACCAGGGCCTGCCTCCTGCCCACATCCTCCCACCCTCATCCCTCTGTCATACTCACACCTACCTGTACACTTTTCTCAAGTCATCTTGAGCTGCTGTTAACTCCCGGTATGTACCTTTCACGCAACCTGCCCTGCCTGTGCTGTCAATAGCCCTTGGGTATTCCACACACTCATCTGGGCAGCAGCCTCCCAAACACTAAATTTGGACCATCTGTTCTGGCTTTCTTCCTGTGTTCCCAGACCCAGCAAAGGTCTTGCCCTAGAGCAGGTTTCAGGAACTCTGCTAAGGCATAAACAACTACATGAGCAGGAAGGGGGAACGCACTGCCGAGACCAGCACTGGGTGGGATGGCTCACCTTAATCTCACTGAAGGTGCCCAGTGTGTGGTCCCAGGCAGGTACCAGGTGGTGCAAGACACTATCGAGGATCTTGATGAATCTGGCATGGGTGGGTAAAGACTGACTGCAGCTAACGAGTTTGGCATACATTTAAGACCCCCAACTCCCCAACATACAGGGACAGGAGAAGGCAGGACCTGGGGGCTTCTCTGACCCTTGAACAGCTTATACTATGAGACCTTGGGAACCTCCTCCATGCAGACACACAAGGCTCAATGCTGGGGGAAGGGAAGGGCCCACAGGTCCAGGACCACAGCCACCTCTGCAGGAGGACAGCTCTGCGGTACAGTACTTCAGGGTCGGTGCCTTCCAGGCGTGGGTATCGCACCAGACTAGTCGGCTGGAACAGGTCTGCATTCAACCCTAGTTCCCGCTGTCTAGAGGACTTGATCTTGACCCCTCGGAGACGAACATCAATCCCATCATCTGGGGAAAGGGGTCAGAGTGAGGTCATTTACGGCACCTGCTGGTTTCTCGGCCCTCACACCTAGGAATGGCTCCTTGAACACTCAGCCTTTTGTCACCCTTAACCCTAGAAACTTGGGACCTTCGGGATCACCTTCTATCACCTGACTCTGATTTATCTATTCCTGCTGATTCCTCCG
The DNA here is from genome assembly GCF_000951045.1 of Mandrillus leucophaeus. NCBI lineage: Eukaryota > Metazoa > Chordata > Mammalia > Primates > Cercopithecidae > Mandrillus > Mandrillus leucophaeus. The sequence continues at coordinate 4,499,421 of NW_012107252.1, forward strand.
TCTTCCACTATAATGCTGGCATGCCTGAGGGTCCCAACTCAGTTCCTTTTCCAGGTGAGCCCAACCACCTGTATGGCTTTAAGGCAGGCCTATACCTGGCACATCCCAGCTCCTCAGGCCCCAAAGCTCCAAATCTCAGAGTTAGTTCAGCATCACCTTCACCCCAACTCCAAGCCTATCCTCCTCTCTCCACACTCACTGTCTGTCTGCCCCATCTCCACATCAGGCTCTCTTTCCCTCCTTAGAGCCTTAAGCCTCACCTCGGCACTCCACGATGCGGATCTCGATGATCGGGAGGTGGACAGTCATGTCCTCCAGGACACAGACATCCCCAATCAGGGTCCTGAGGAGACGAGTGTGAGGCACTTCGGATACCTCCTGCCTCAGGCCTTCAGAGACTGCTGGAGTCTCACTCAAACTTAGGCTTCCAAGCTGGGCTAGGCTTGGAACACACCCTACTTCCCTCCCCAGGCCAGTGTGCTCACTCGTCAATGCTCACGTCACTCAGCTTCTTCAGGTTGTCCCCTTCGCCCCCATAGACCACCACCCGCTTTGGCATAAAGTTGTCATCTGTGGTATCTACTGTAAGTAGCAGCTTCCTGAAAGGTCAGAGTGTGAACATGAGTCTTTGTGAACCCACAGGAATGTGGCTCACCCATCCTGTCCTGCCCAGAGCCTACTTACTTGACAATGGTGCCCTTCTTCATGGTAAGCCGTACCCAGTGCTGGCACTGGGACCCATCGCTCTCCCAGTAGGTATCGGCATTGCTGTCTGTCAGGCAGGATACGTTGAACTCCTCCTGGGGAGGGGCAGAGAGGTGGAGTCAGTAGTTACCCTCCCTCCCTGAGCTGGGCTTGTGCTCTGGACCAGGAAGACCAGAGAGAAAGCAGAGTGAAGCTGGGCTAATGGGCAACTGGTATGGGATAGGGGGCCGCTGGGTATGTAGGGGTTCCTACAGACTTCCAAGATGGGGAGCTGAAGTGAGTGTGGCCCGTGGGGACCCTGTTTTGGTCCTGGCCTGGAGGTGGGGGTTCTTTCTGGATCTAACCTTGAGGGGTGTGACTATATCTTGCCTGGGGTGGGAGGAGCCCCAGCACCCACCGTGTAGGAGGAAACGTCTATGCTCTCCACATACTGCTTCACGCTACCCAGGTTCTCATCCTCCTTGCCCAGGTGATCATACAAGAAGTGGATCAGGTCCTCGTCGCACTCGTAGGTCCATGTCGGGGGTACATAGCTAAGCAACCCCAAGCCCCTAATTAGACTGGGCCCAGACGCAGAGCTCCTTCCTCCCCACCCCATTCCAGCTCACTCACAGTAGCCTTTGTACAGCTTCTGCGTATGCCTCTGCCGGCTGAGGTCTCGATCCCAGGCGATGTGAGTATGTCAGGTCCACCACCTGTTCCCACCTGTGGGCACAGAGTAGGGAGTGGGAAAGGGAGACATCAGCGGGCAGCAGGACACTACCTCCATGCCGTGTAGCCTTCTCCTGGGCTCTATCTCCCGGTTTCCAGACGCCCCACCCGAGCCCCCTTCATGTCCCGCCCCTTCCTGTTCTTAACCCTGCCTCCGCTCCAGTATCCCACCCACCCCAGGGTGTGGCTGAAGTGTTCCCAAGCCCTCCTGGCCTGGCCTTCGGACAGCAAGCCCCGCTCCTTCAAGTGCAGGACCTGAGCACCGGCCGATAATCCACGCCAAAGAGCTGCTGCTGCCGCTGGAGGTGGTTGGGAGTGTCGATGGGTACCAGGCGGGCTCCGCCCTCCGCCGGGCGGCACACCAGCAGCCAGCCTTCCTGCAGCCCGCAGTCGCCCAGGTGCTCTGCCAGCTGCTCCTGCCGGGACGCGCCGGATGGGGACAGATGTCAGGGAACTGCCCAGCCGCCTGTCCTACCCAGCCCAGGGCAAAGGGCACCGAACGCAATGCCAACTCAATACAGGGGAGGAAAGGGAAACAGCCAGAGGTTTCTCTGGCCCCGGGGGTCTTTTACCTGGTCCTGGACGGGGAAGAGCTCACCTTTGTCAGCTTCACCCAGAGCCCGTGGCCGTTGCACAGCTCCTCGCCCGTGGTGCGCACGCAGGCGCCGCGCCGGAGCTCGATGCTGTCGCGGGCGGCGCGGAGGGGCCCGGAGCCGGTACCGGGGGCTGGGCCTGCGGCGCCCACACGCAACCCCAGGCCCTCTGCCTCCCACACGGGCAGGAGCACGCGCGACGGTCCCGCCGGGTCCTTGTAAAGCTTGTAGAGCACCTCTTGCGGCACGAAAGCCAGCGCTGCCGGCAGCGGCCGCCCAGCGCGGAGGCTCCGCGCTGCCTCCGCCAAGAAGCGCACGCGGCCCAGCAGCTGCCGCGGGGACTCCAGCACCGCGCCCGGGCCAGGACCCGCCATGGCTAAGTGGCGGAGGTGAGCGCCTAAGGGCGATCCTACCCGGTGAACAGCTGGCGCGACCGCGGACGGAGCTTCCCACCACGCCCTGCCCCGCCTTTGGCCAGCCTTCGCCGTATGTTCTGGACTAGGCGCACCCAGCACTCACCGTATTGCACTGTGTACTCCTACACTCAATCATATTACCTACCTCTGTGCCACCCTAACCCAGCCGACCAAACCCAAGATTGGTGATTTATACCTGATCAATCTCCTTCTCTCCATTTCCTTGCTACTACCATTTTATCTCTACTGCTACTACCCTCATTCAATAACCGTTCTATCTGGCCTGGATCATTGCCAACATTTTTCTGGTTCTTCGGCCTGCTCTTTTTCCTCCCACTCCCAACGAATTTGCTGGACTCCCTATCCTATAGGTGGTGTGACTAAAATGTTTGAGACAATGGCTCCGTCCCCTGCCACTGACAGGAGTCTTGAGTCATTCGGGTTCTGTTTGTCACTCCTAATCCCAAGGACACTGGTAATCGTTATTCATTTTAATGTGATTACTGATTTCTGTTTTCCCAGTCTTATAGCTTCTTAAAGACCGGGGCTGTCTTGAGCAGAGCTAACCTCTACACCTACTGTAGGTCCAGGCTCTTAGTAGGTAATATAAATATATGACGATTTCAGTTTCCTGTGCAGCCTGGTTCCATCATCCTCAGTATGCCTGGCTGAATAAGACTATTAGAATCATGAGTGGGACTTGAGCCAAGCCTCCGGATACCCAGACCGTCAGATGAGAACAAATTCCTCATGTCACCGTAACATACAGTTACAGCGGAGTTCTCTTTTGAGCCTTTGTTGTTGCGTCGCTACAGCGGACTTTACGGTGAAAAAAGGTAGGGGTCCTACGGGCAGCAGCCAGGGCAGCCCTGGAGCTGTCGCGGGAGTCTGATCATGTGATCTTCAACATGGCGACGCCCTTGGTTCCCTACAGAAAGGGGCGGAGCCTGGACGGGGTGGGGGCAGGCTCACATTCAGGTTAAGTTGCGGATTGAGCTCGCAGTTACAGACAGCTGATCATGGAAGCGAACGGGTTGGGGTGAGTTCTCCAGAGCACGCGGTGTGGCTAGTTGAGCTTCTGAGTCTTCCAACTCAGGACTCTATCCCTGTACTCCCCTTTCCCCACCTTGGAGATCTCCCAACCTGGACTCTGTTAGCTGGGATCCTGAATCCTAAAACCATGGATTTTTGAGACGTTCATCCCAGGGGCCTTAATTCAAGGGATGCCTCAGGATTTCCAACCAGGATCTCTATTCTGAGACCATCAACTCTCATCCCTCTTTATCCCCCAGCCTGGGGATCTCTCAGCCTCTGAACCAGCCCAGTGACATTCCCGTTTCTGAGACTCCGTAGTCCGAAGACCCCCAAACTATCCTTCCTGGGCTTTCATTCCCTCCCCCTAGTCCCTCTAGTTGCTTCGAGCTTGGGAGAGTAGGGACTAAGTGGAGGGAAGAGGCCCCAGGGCGGGCCCTTCTAGAGTTTGTGCACCACCTGATAGGCAGAGAGGAGGCGGAACGGGCGGAAAGCCAGGGTTTGGGAGCTGGCCTGGAGGAGGTAGATAGCGGTCCTCGACTAAATCAGCCTTATGAATCCGCACTTTACCCAACCTCCAGCCTAGCATACTGACACCTACCCCTACCCCCACCTGATCGCCAGACCTCAGGGTTTTCCGGAGCTGAAGAATGACACATTCCTGCGAGCAGCCTGGGGAGAGGAAACAGACTACACTCCTGTTTGGTGCATGCGCCAGGCAGGCCGTTACTTACCAGGTAAGAGTCAGGCCCTGGAAATCTAGATAAAACTCCGGAAGGCGAAAAGTTTTCAAGGGGCAGGGGAGGGCTCTGGAGGGCCTCAAGGCTGAGCCCCGTCTTCCCTCTGTATGCAGAGTTTAGGGAAACCCGGGCTGCCCAAGACTTTTTCAGCACTTGTCGCTCTCCTGAGGCCTGCTGTGAACTGACTCTGCAGGTGAGGGGTGCACAAAAGAGGGAAAGATTTATGCCTTCAGTCTGCCACCTAGCAACCCGTCTCCTGTTTCCTACAGCCACTGCGTCGCTTCCCTCTGGATGCTGCCATCATTTTCTCCGACATCCTTGTTGTACCCCAGGTACCTACTCAAATCTGATCCTGGAATATAATCCAAGGACCCCTTGAAAATCCTTCTATCAGTCCAGTCAAGCTTTACAATAAGCACTTATCCTAACTGGATCGAGGGAAAAACTAAGGTTAAAAGAGATGGAGTTTGGCAGTTTTATTCTCCTTTTCCTTCCTTCTGGAATGAGCTGAACAGAACCTTTCCTCCTGGATTCCATTTTGGGAACCCAGATGTTTTCTCCCCCTCCAGGCACTGGGCATGGAGGTGACCATGGTACCTGGCAAAGGACCCAGCTTCCCAGAGCCACTAAGAGAAGAGCAGGACCTAGAACGCCTACGGGATCCAGCAGTGGTAGCCTCTGAGCTAGGCTATGTGTTCCAAGCCATCACCCTTACCCGACAACGACTGGCTGGACGTGTGCCGCTGATTGGCTTTGCTGGTGCCCCAGTAATGTGGGACAGGGCAGGGACTGGCGGCGTGGGAAAATCACTCTGACAGGTCTGGGGTAGACAAAGGAAGGGTCAGTCTGGCTTCTGTACATGTGACACCATCTTTCTATCCTTCTGTAGTGGACCCTGATGACATACATGGTTGAGGGTGGTGGCTCAAGCACCATGGCTCAGGCCAAGCGCTGGCTCTATCAGAGACCTCAGGCTAGTCACCAGCTGCTTCGCATCCTCACTGATGCTCTGGTCCCATATCTGGTAGGACAAGTGGCGGCTGGTGCCCAGGTGAGTCCTGAGAGAGAGAGAAATAGGCTGAGATTTGGTCTGTAAGGACGAGAAGCAAGTGTCCTAAACCTGAGAGGGCAGGGGTCTTAATGCCAGGGATGAAAGAACCTTGGCCTCCAGTGATCTAGCTGAGCAGCCAAGCCCATCCTGACACTGGCAGTGGGGCTTAATGCTCTGAGTCTTCAGAGACCAAAGCTAGTGCTGGGATCTGGAGAAAGTAAAACTTTTTTTTTTTTTAATTACTGGATTTATAGGGTCAGGCAGTATCAGGGATTGAAGTCATTTGGGGAAAATTGAGGTGGATTTTGTATGTGGGGGGAGCTTCCTCTTTGTTACATATTTGTCTTCACCATACCCTAACTAGGCATTGCAGCTGTTTGAGTCCCATGCAGGGCATCTTGGCCCACAGCTCTTCAACAAGTTTGCACTGCCCTACATCCGTGATGTGGCCAAGCGAGTGAAGGCCAGGTTGCGGGAGGCAGGCCTGGCACCAGTGCCCATGGTGAGGATTGGGATGGGTTGAGTGAAGGTGGGCCTGTGGAGCTTTCAGGCTAAGTCCTGCGTGGACTGGAGTGACCACTGGAGGGCAGCAGAAGTACAGTCAAGAAAGATTAGCAAGGCCCTCTGTAGCCTAAGATCTGCTTTTTTTCCAGATCATCTTTGCCAAGGATGGGCATTTTGCCCTGGAGGAGCTGTCCCAAGCTGGCTATGAGGTGGTTGGGCTTGACTGGACAGTGGCCCCAAAGAAAGCCCGGTAAGCTATGGAAGGGTGAGGCCTTGAGGTTGAGGTGGGGGTGTGGAGCTGCCACGTATGCAGTTACCAGAACGTGGCGCTGGCTTTGCTTCCAGGGAGTGTGTGGGGAAGACGGTGACATTGCAGGGCAACCTGGACCCCTGTGCCCTGTATGCATCTGAGGTAACAGACAGGACCCCTCTGTGTATCTGTTACTGTGCACTCCTGTGGCTGTGGTTGTATTATTCTGTGTGCTTTTCTTTTTTAAATGTCTGTCTGTCCTTCTCTTCTACTCTGTATGTACAACATAAGCCCTAGGAAGACCGGACTTTTTGTTGCTGTTGTTCATTTGTATTTATGCTTCATGTCCACACTAGGGATCTGATAAATTTTATTGAATGACTGAATGAGTTAACACTGAGTAGAAGCATACCTACATATGTGTTTGTCACTAGTATATGTAGGGAGGACAGAAGCTTGCTGGTCCTCCTGTAGCCAGTGCCCTGTTGGTCCCCCAGGAGGAGATTGGGCAGCTGGTGAAGCAGATGCTGGATGACTTTGGGCCACAGCGCTACATTGCCAACCTGGGCCATGGGCTTTATCCTGACATGGACCCAGAACATGTGGGTGCCTTTGTGGATGCTGTGCATAAACACTCACGTCTGCTTCGACAGAACTGAGTGTACACCTTTACCCTCAAGTACCACTAACAGATGATTGATCATTTCCAGGACAATAAAAGTTTCAGAGTTGAACTGTTGTGTAGTTTTGTTTGTGAAAGATGTGTGCCCATATCCTCAGTTCTTCTTAGCTTCGGCTCCTTCCCTGGGAACCCTCTCTATGTCCTCTTCACAAGTCATAGGGGTTAGGTATCACTGAATATGTACCAGAGCACTTAAGGATTCTCACTCCTATCTTACCTAAGTCCCAGAACTACATGGGGTAGGGTAGAGCTTTCGTAGCAGTTCAGGTTGTGACATTTGCAGAAAAATGGGTGGGGTCCTCACAGTATACAAAGGCTAAATTGATAGGGCTTTATGTCTGGGGAGGAAGGGAAGTATAATACATCAAAAAGGGGCACAAAAGGGGTTAGAATACTTCAGAGAGGCATGGGGAAGAAGATGGAGTCTAGGTGAGCAAGGAGAAGCTGAGGGACCCTCAGCTTTGACACCAAAATATAGGGAGGACATCAAAGCTCAGAGCTAGGTTGCTTAGGATTAGAGCTTTAGACAAGTCCATCATCAAGGCAAGAAGTCCTCTGAAACCAAAAGACCCTCTGGCACTCAAGGTTGCTTTATATTATTTTCTGAGCATCCCCTTTAATTTTCTTAAGATCTTGGTGTTTCCACCCTTCCTGGTGGTACCTGCTTCCCAGGACAAGGCTCTGAGGTGTCTGTAAGCTCTGGAGAAGGGTCTGGTATGGCAAGAAATTCTTTATCTGTCATTCTGCATCTCCTTGGACCACTAGGAGCCCACTGTGCTGTAGGCTGAACCAGCTCCCCGGCCCAGCCAGGGCAATGCAGAAGGTAGAGATGGGTTTCATTTAATGAAGGAACACAATTTCTGCTTTTAGAAAAATGATCGTTTATGTGATCCATGATTTATTTATAGAAAAGCACTGTGAGTTCACACACTTGCTAAAAAAGGGCAACTGTGATACAGAATGAGAGTGGCTTCTCTCTTTTTTTTAACCAACCCATTGGGCTGAGACGTAGGGGCCCTTGGCTGGACAGTAAGACTTGAGTAGCCACAAACGGCAAATACAACTTCTTCGTCAGTTTGGAGTAAAAAAAGTGACAGTTTGTCAAAGAAAAAGTAAAGCAGATGGAGAAGTTCTTAGTTCACATTCTAGCTATACCACCCCTTCCCTATCACACCCCACCCCTAACTCAGGAACTAAGATATGAAACAGTAAACACCAAGACACTGGTATCCAACTGACTCTTCTGAATGCCTTTGCTACCTCCTGTAACAATTCCAGGCCGAGCATAGAGGTCAGGAAGGTAGCAGGAACATGATACACTGTGGAGGTCAGCCAGGGCTAAGACAGGGCTGCCCACTAGGGCTAGAAATTAGGAAGGGAGAGGCTAAGAGCAGACCAGCCCTAGCCTCCAAGTCAGCGAGCAATGAGACTGTGACAAAAGCAGGCAGAGGAAGCTTGAGGTAGAAAGGCAGGGGAAGAAAGCAAGTATGGGGTGAGAAGAGAACTGTGGAGCTAAAGCAGCCAATCTGATGGCAGAGGGAGATTGGTGCTTAGAAGCTTGTTTGGTGAGAGAATGAATAGAGGAGGCACCGAGATGGGGAACAAACGTTTAGCTGGTGAGAGAGATTTAAGAGGAACAGGAAAGAGAAATTTGGCAAAAAGGAAGGACACATTCATGCAGATCCTCAAACATGAATACACAGACATCCCTACATGTAGAAATATGCTCAGTTACACATATAAAGACACGGGCGCATGGATAACAAGCATACACACAGATACAAACATGTTTATACACATGCACTCATGTGTGCCCAGATACACATACACACTAAATATGCACAAACAGTGCATTTGCACATAGATGTGCATCCTCACATGTATGCAAAATGTGTATATCCTCAGGTAGAAACCCAGTCCAGTGTGCACATATTCACACAGGTACACAGCCATAGAACTGACACATACACATAAATATATATGTGCACATACAGACAGGCATGCACAGATATATCTATGCACATAGACACATGTACTTAGCCATACAGATACACACACACGATTATAGATGAAACCACACACTCTCTAACACAAAGGTGACCACAGTAGATGAATATTATGAACTCAGCAGCTTCCCAGACCTTCATCTTCTCCCTGCACTTGTTTCTCAGGCGTTCAGCAGGCTCCTGAAGAAGCTGTGTGAGGCAGGAGCTTCAAAGTCCTCATAGTTTTGTGAGGCAAAAGTCTAAGTCCAGTCCTGGCCTCTGTCCCTCACTCACCACTGGGCTATAAATGCCCTGTCTGTAGGTGGGGGATTCTGCATAGACTAGACTTGGGATTGATTCTAACTGGCCATTTTTCTCCTTGGCACCCCCACTCTTCCACTGCTACCAGCATACACTCTGCAAGGGAAACCTGAGAAATGGTTGTGAGTCTCCTCAGAAAATAAGCATATCCTCCTACCCACAGCTACTTCAAGTGCCCATCAAATCAAAACCACAATTATAAATAGTTGTAAGTTTACAATAATTAGCAACACATATACTATAGTATTTACAGTCCCATAGATGTGTTTGTTTCTCTGGTTAAGCAATCCCTGAGACGGAACAGTGTTCTGTGTTTGCCAAGGGAGACAGGGCCAATGCTCAGGACACGCTGGATACAGGGGCATGAGGTGGCATGTTGTGGGGTTTCTGGTCGATCTGCAGGGCCCAGCTCCTCCATGAACAGTAGGCTGTAGTGAGAAGCTTGCCAAGGTAGGCATATCAACTAGAGTTAGACTTTCCCCATCCTTAGCCCTGTGGTCCTTTGGCCTCAGCCACAGGTGCTCAGAGTCCTCTCAGGGTGGACAAATGTTTCAGTGTCCTTGGCCTGACGTGATACTACCTGGGAACCCAGGCTGCCCTGGCGGTGAGCTATCTGCTCTCTCAGCCAAAGCGCTCTCGCACCAGCAGCATCAGTTTTTTCTTGCCTTTGTAGATCTGTTTGAGGTTGTCGATGAACTGGGCAAATTGCAGGTGGCCATCCTGGGGCAGCAGGAAGGTCTCCCGAGCCTTGCTTAAAAACTCAATGAACTCTCCATAGTGGCGAGGGCTGATGTGTGTTAGGCGTGAGTGTGTAGTGTTGATATAGGCATTGATGGTGGCATCCAACAACTGGCGCAATGGAGCTTTGTCAGTGGACATGAGCTTTCCAGAGCTGCGGCGGCCTGGGATGCCGGCCAGGCCAGGTGCAGTCACTGTGCAGCGTCGTAAGATGTCTGAAAGCACTGTGGCACAGTGCACACTCTTCACCACCAGGGGGATGAGAGCTGCCAGCTCATTCTTGCCCAGAGAGTGGCTGAGAGCACAAGCCCAGAGCACATCATTGATGGCGGGATGAGTATCCTGGTTGTAGGCCAGGTTAAGATGGCTCATGGCCAGTGAGGCCAGCTTGAAGGCACGGAGCGGGTAGCCACGGAGCTCCATGTAGCGGGCGATGGTGAACAGCTGCGAATGGGTCATGCCACCAGCAGCAGCATCAATGGCAATCTGATAGGCTGCCTCAAAGGCGATGTGGTCTTTCTCACAGAGGGTAAGGGCTGACAGGGCACAGCTCTGTGGATCCTTCATAGCACACTGTAGGGCCAGCGTGCGAGCACAGCTAGCCAGTTCCTCCCGCTGTGGATAGTCAAGACTGAGGCGCAGGATAGTGGTGTGGGATACGGCTGTGGCAGCTACAATACTAGTAGCCTCAGTAGGGGTGAAGAGTGTGTACCAGCTCTGCAAGATGCTCACCAGGGCCCGCACACCTGTCAGGGAGAGCCTGACCTCAGCCGTGGCCATCTGGGTCCTGATTCAGGTCTACCGAGATTACCATTTGGGGTTTGAACTTGGCCTGCAGCGATGAGTTCTCCCTCCTCAGCAACCCTGGCAAACCAGGGCAAGGGGAGCATCCCAGATGGCCAGACCCTGTTTGGGGTCTCTTTCTATCCCTTCTTTCCCCAGGTTAGAGGGTTGAAGGTTTCTGCAGGTGCTCTTGACCCCTCACAAGGACGGGACAGTACAGCCTGGGGTTTGCTTGCCCTGAGGCATGGGTTGCAGATCTGCCAGGGGTTCTAGCTGAAGTGGGGCCTCTCAGGGTAGAGTCTTGTGCTGGGGCTTTGGGCTTTAGAAAGGGTCCTGAGCCTCCAAGTTGTCTGGGGTTTTTCACAAGCATGGACAGGGATGGGGACCAAACCACTGGGCCCACTACCTCCCAAGGGAGCACTCAAGTAACAACTGAAAATTCATTCTCTTAGACATGTCTCTGATGAGAGAATCAAGTGCTGCTGACATCAGGATATGGTTCAAGCAATGAGGACAGGGCTTGGGCTGGCTGAACAGAGGCCACCTTCTCCTACCAGCAGCCCCATCCTTTCTTAGGCCATCAGGAATAGGAATATGAGAGCTCTAAGGATTCACTGTCCTGTCCCAAGAGTAGGGCCTAGAAACCCCTTTCCGCTGGGAGTAGAGGGAGGTGGGAGACTCACCCACTTCTGTAGCACAGGTCACCAACCATCGTACCATCTCCCTGCGTCTCCAGTTAAGGGTTGATAAGGTCATCCGCATCACCTGGGCACAAAAGAGGCCTTTCCAGTGGGCTATGCCTAACTGTTGTGACCTCTCCCTCCCCTTGCCATTCATTTATGCAACAAATATTTTCTGGTGCTTTAAACAGTGGTCTCTCCCCTGATAAATATAAAATACAGTTTAATTTCTTTCCTAGCTCTCCCACCAATCAGATAGGAGGCTTCTCTGATGATGTGCAGCAAAGTCCTTATTATCATACCTTACTTGACTTGCAGAAATGGGGAGGTAGACAGAAGACAGGGACCCCATGGAGCCTAAAACTGTATCTTGCTTCTGACCTTAACTTAAAAGTGGAGCCCAATTTATGAAATCCTTGCCTTTTCCCTTGTCTAGAACTTGTGTTCTGGGCACAAAGAAAGAGCCAGACTTGGCCTATGCCCAGTCTCCCAGAGATCTTACCTTCTCCCAAGTGTCACTAGGCCAGAAGTCTAAACTGAGGATGGCCCACTCTTCTTCCATACCTGTAACCCAAGTTCCAGGGCAACGTTGAGCAGGGTGCTGTCAGTACTACTGTCAGTGGGAGTAGCAATCTTGAATGCATCTTGGGCCAGTTTGAAGATGAGGGAGGAAGAATGAATGTGCTTCTGTATTGCTTCCAGAATTGTTCGGAGTCTCAAAGTGTCTCCTATAGATGCCAAGAGCAGGAGCAGGGTCTATTTTAATGTTTTACTAAACAGTCAGCTGATCGCAACAGGTAGTTCAACAGGTGGTTGAAATGGCTGCTATTAATTCACTGAATGCTTCTGAATGCTACCGCCCCTTCTGGGTTATCAAGCTGTCTCCACTAAACACATTTGAGGCTCCTCCCTTCCCCAGACCCCATCTGAGTCCTATTCTCTCCACCTTTTCATCTGTCTCTACTGAATACCCTCTGCCCTCAGGATCTTTAAGTACCAGAAATAATTTTCTTGAACACTTGAATTTCCAGAGCTATACAGTAGACAGAAAGCCACATTACTGCCGAAAAAGAATGCCAGTCCCACTGTTGACTTCTCACTACAGCTCCCTGGAGCAAAAAGGAGCAGGGCCACCACTTCTTATTCAATAGGCAGGGATTCTATACAAAGCACAAAGAGTTAAGG
>NW_012107252.1:4513061-4521427 GCF_000951045.1 Mandrillus leucophaeus
AATGTCTTATTCATAGTTGTTTTTGGGTGCCAGGATTATGCAAGAGATTTCCTTTATTCTTCTATCATCTTTAAAAAGTTTTTTAAGTTAATAGACTACGTCTTTAGAGCAGTTTCAGGTTTACAGGAAATTGATCAGATAGTACAGAGAATTCCCATATATCCCCTATTATTAACATCTTATATTAATGTGGTATATTTGGTAAACCAACATTAATACAGTAATCCCTCCGCACCTGTGGGAGATTGGTTCCATGACTTCCCTTGGATACCAAAATCTGAGGATGCTCAAGTCTCTCATAACCTACCATCATATCCTCCCCTATACTTTAAATCACCTCTAGATTATTTATAATATCTAATACAATGTCTATACATCATTACATGTGGATTCAATATAGTGCTTTGTGCCCAGCAAGTTAAAGTTTTGCTTTCTGGAGCTTTGACGAGTTTTTTTTCCTGAATATTTTTGATCCACGGTTGGTTGAATCCACAGATGCAGAACCCACAGATACAGAGGGCTGACTGTACATTATTATTAGTGTGGTACATTTGATGAACCAATATGCATATATTATTAACTCAAGTCTACAGTTTACATTAGGGTTCACTCTGTGTTATACAGTTGTATGGGTTTTGACAAATGTGTGTTATTAATCTGCTATTACAGTGTCATATAAAATAGTTTCACTTCTCTACAAATCTCCTGTGTTCTATCTGTTCATCCCTTTCTCCATTCCCTCTAAGTCCCTGGCAACTATTGATCTTTTTACTGTTTTCATAGTTTTGCCTTTTCCAGAATATCATATACTTGGAAGCATACAGTAAGTAGCCTTTTCAGACTGGCTTTTTTCTTTCTTTTTTTTTTTTTTTTTTAAACAGTGTGAGAATACAGATTGGCTTCTTACAACATGCAGTACACATTTAAGGTTCCTCCATATCTTTGTTTCCCTCAGAGTTTACACCCAAAACTTCCATGTCTTTTTTTTTTTTTTTTTTTTTTGAGTGTGTGTGGCTTCAGAAGCCATGTCTTTTTATTTAGAAATAATAATCAATTCTATGGATATACGACAATTTATTTATCCATCCACCTTTTGAAGAACATCTTGGTTACTTCCAGTTTGGAGCAATTATAAATAAAGATGCTTCAAACATTCATGTGCAGGCTAACTGCGACCTCCGCCTCCTGGGTTAAAGATATTCTCCTGGTCTCAGCCTCCTGAGTAGCTTGGATTACAGGGGCGTGACACCACGCCCAGCTAATTTTTATATTTTTAGTAGAGATGGGGTTTCACTATGTTGGCCAGGCTGGTCTTGAACTCCTGACCTCAGATGATCCACCTGCCTCAGCCTCCCAAAGTGCTGGGATTGCAGGCGTGAGCCACTGCGCCTGGCCATCCTCTAGACATTTTATAGTTTTGTGTTTTACCTTTAGGTCTATGATCCATTTTGAGTTAATTTTTGTGAAAGGTCTAAGGTCAGCGTCTATATTAATTTCTTTTTGCATGTGAATGTCCAGATTTTCTAGCACCATTTGTTGAAAAGACAATCTTTTGGTCCTTTCTCAATATCAGTTGACTATATTTGTGTGAGTCTATTTCTGAGCTTTTAATTTTGTTCCATTGATCTATTTGTCAGTTTTTCAACAGTACCACACTGTCTTGATTAATATTACAGTAAGTGTTTCCACTGGGTAGTATCAGGCCTCTGACTTGTTCTTCAATATTATGTTGGATATTCTAGGTCTTTTGTTTTTCAACATAAAGTTTAGAAAGGGTTTGTTGATATGCACAAAATAAATTGCTGGGATTTTGATTGGGATTGTGTTAAATCTATAAATCAAGTTGGGAAGAACTGACCTTCTAATATACATTCTTTTTATCCATGAACATGGACCATTTCTATTTATTTAAATCATCTTTGATTTTTTTCATCCAAGTTTTACAGTATTCCTCATATCGATCTTATACATATTTTGTTAGATTTATTCCTAAGTACTTCATTTTTGGGGTGCTAATGTAAATAGTACTGTGTTTTAAATTTCAAAGTCCAATTGTTCTTTGCTGGCATATAGGAAAGCAATTGAATTTTGCATATTAACCTTATATACTGCAAACTTGCTATAATTACTTGTTCCAGTTTTTAAAAAAATTGATTCTTTGGGATTCATACATAGTCAATCATGTCATGTGTGAACAAAGACAGATTTATTTCTTCCTTTCCAATTGGCTTACAATGATTTCACTTAAGAATTTTTGATCCTTATGATGGGTTTATTGGGACATAACCCTGTCATTAGTCAGGGAGCATCTGTGTATCATTTATTTCCTTTTCCTATCTTATTGTATTAGTTAGGAACTTCTAGTATGATGCTGAATAGAGGTGGCAAGAGGGAACATCCTTGTCTTATTCCTGATCTTAAAAGGAAAGCATCTAGTTTCTCACCATTAAGTGTAATGGTAGTTATAGCTGTAGGTTTTAATTTTTTGTCTTTAAGCTCTTTTGCCCAGACTGGAGTGCAGTACACAATCACGGTTCACTGCAGCCTTGACTTCCCAGGCTCAAGTGATCCTCTTGCCTCAGCCTCCCAAGTAGCTGGAACTACAGGAGTGTGCCCACCACAACTGGCTATTTTTTATTTTTTAGTAGTGATGAGGTCTTGCTATGTTGTCCAGGCTGGTCTTGAACTCCCAGGCTCAAGCAATTCTCTCATCTTGGCCTCCCAAAGTGCTAGGATTACAAGTGTGAGCCACCACACCCAGACGGTAACTGTAGGTTTTTGGTAGAAGTTCTTTATCAAGTTGAGGCAGTTCTCCTCTATTCCTAGTTTGCTAAGCGTTTTTTAAAATTATGAATGGGTGTCAGTTATGCTTTTCCTGCATTTACTGATGAATGGCTTTTCTTCTTTGCCTGTGGAAAGAATAAATTCCATTAATGGAATTAATGGATTCCATTAATTGATTTTCAAGCATTGAGACAACTAACATACCTGAAATAAATCCTACTTATGGTTCATTCTTTTTATACACTATTGGGTTTGATTTGCTAAAATTTGTTCAGGATTTTTGCATTTATGCTCATGAGTCATACTGATCTGTACTTTTCCTTTCTTGTAATGTCTTTATTTAGTTTTGTTTTAGAGTAATGCTGGCCTCATAGAATAAGCAAGTGTTTCCTCTGCTTCTATTTTCTGGAAGAGACTTTAGACAATCAGTACCATTTATTCCTTAAATATTTGGTAGAACTCGCCAGTGAAATAATCTGAGCCTGGTGTTTTCTGTTTTGGAAGGTTATTATTAATTCAATTTCTCTAACAAATATGGGCCTATTCAGATTATTTATTTCTCCTTCTGTGAGTTTTTGTAGTGTTTTTCAAGAAATTGGTCCATCTAATTATCTAAGTTATCAAATTGGTGGGCATAGAGTTCAAAAACTTTTTATTATCCTTTTAATGTCCATGGGATCAGTACTGATGGCCCCTCTTTCATTTATAATATTAGTAATTTATATCTCCTCTCTTTTTTCTTGGTTAGCCTAAAGGTTTACCAATTTTATTGGTCTTTTCAAAGAATCACTCTTGCTTTTATTGATTTTTGCCTGCTGTTTTTCTACTTTCAATTTCACTGATTTCTGCTCTAATTTTTGTTATTTATTTTCTTCCACTAACTTTAGATTTACATTGCCCTTCTTTCGCTATTTGCCCAATGTGGAAGCTTAACTTATAAACTGATTGTTATTCTTTCTCTATTTTACTAATGTGCAAGCTTAGATTATTTATTTTATAATTATTTCCATTAAAATTTTTTTTTTTTTTTGAGGCAGAGTCTCACTCTGTTGCCCAGGCTGGAGTGCAGCGGCATGATCTCAGCTCACTGCAACCTCTGCCTCCTGGTTCAAGTGATTCTTCTGCCTCAGCCTCCTGAGTAGCTGGGATTACAGGCACCTGCCACCATGCCTGGCTAATTTTTGTATTTTTGTAGAGACAGGGTTTGTCCATGTTGGTCAGTCTGGTCTCAAACTCCTAACCTCACATGATTGCCTCGGCCTCTCAAAGTGCTGGGATTACAGGCATGAACCACTTCACCTGGCCTATTTTTTGAGAAAAGGTCTTACTCTTGCCTAGGCTGCAGTGTAGTCGTGTGATCATGGTTCACTTCAGCCTTGACCTCCCAGGCTCAAGTGATCCTCCCAAACCACTGGGATTATGGGTGTGAATCACCATGTCTCGCTCTTTCTTTTCTTTCTTTCTCTGTCTCTTTTTTTTTTTTGGTGGAGTTTCACTCTGTCGCCCAGGCTGGAATGCAGTGGCATGATCTCGGCTCACTGCAACCTCTGCCTCCAGGTTCAAGTGATTCTCCTGCCTCAGCCTCCCAAGTAGCTGGGACTACAGGCATGCGCTACCACATCTAGCTAATTTTTGTATTTTTAGTACACGTGGGGTTTCGCCATGTTGGCCAGGCTGGTCTTGAACTCCTGACCTCAGGTGATCTGCCCACCTCGGCCTTCCAAAGTGCTGGGATTACAGGCGTAAGCCACCATGCCTGGCTGCTCTTTTCACTTTCTTGATAATGCTCTTTGGTGCACACAAGATTTAAATTTTGATGAAATCTAATTTACCTATCTATATATATATTTTTGTTGCTCATGCTTTTGATGTCATAGCTAAGAATCCATTGGCTTACCCAAGGTCATGAAGACTTATTCCTATGTTTTCATGTAAGAGTTTTAAGGCTTTAGCTCTTACATTTAGGTTAGTGGTTCCATCTCTACTTTTAATCTATCTGTGTCTTTAAAGTGGGTTTCTTATAGACAACATATAGTTGAATTTTAAAAAGGTTTCTCCATACCTTTGTCAACATAATTTTTTATCAAAAATTCTCCTTGCTGTCCAGGAGTGGTGGCTCATGCCTGTAATCCCAGCACTTTGGGAGGCCAAGGTGGGTGGATCACCTGAGGTCAGGAGTTCAAGACCAGCCTGGCCATCATGGCAAAACCCTATCTCTACTAAAAATACAAAAATTAGCTGGGCGTGGTGGTGGGCGCTTGTAGTCCCAGCTCCTTGGGAGGCTGAGGCATGAGAATCATTTGAACCCAGGAGGTGGAGGTTGCAGTGAGCCGAGATCACGCCACTGCATTCCAGCCTGGGTGACAGAGCGAGACTCTGTCTCAAAAAATAAAAATAAATAAATAAAAATAATAATTTTTCCTTGGCTAAGTGTGGTGGCTCACACCTGTAATCCCAGCATTTTGGGAGCTCAAGGTGGGAGGATTACTTGAGGCCAGGGGTTCAAGGCCAGCTAGGGTAACATAGCAAGACCTCGTCTCTACTAAAAAATAAAATTTAAAACAAATCCTTTAGTTTGAAATAATTTTACGTAAAGAAAAGTTTGAAGAATAGAACAGAAATGTTTTTTTCTTCACTCTGAACCATTTGAAAGTAAGTGACTTGATGCCCCATCACTCCTATCGTGGTGTGTATTTCCTACAAAGACACTCTTCTACACCCGCAAGACAACCATCAAAAGCAGCAAATTAACAGATACATTCCTACCATCTACCACCAACCACATTCAAGTTCCACCAATTGTCCCCAAAATGTCTTTTATAGCAAAAAGATTTTATACAAGTTCACGTGTTGCACTTAGTTTGTCATGTGTCTTAAGTCTTCAATTCGGAAAAATTTCCCCATCTTTCCTTGACATTCACAACCTTGACACTTTTGCAGGCTAGTTATTTTGTAGCATGTCCTTTATTTGGTATTCCTGATGTTTCCTTATTAGATGTACATTTGCACTTTTGGCTGTAACATCACAGAAGTGATGCTGAGTTCTTATTGTTTCCTATCAGGTAATCTATGTTTTTTTTTTTTTTTTTTTTTTTTTTTTGAGAGGGTGTCTGGCTCTGCCGCCCAGGCTGGAGTGCAGTGGCGCGAGTCTCCGCTCACTGCAAGCTCCGCCTCCTGGGTTTACGCCATTCTCCTGCCTCAGCCTCCCGAGTAGCTGGGACTACAGGCCCCCGCCACCTCGCCCAGCTAGTTTTTTGTATTTTTTTTTTTTTTTTTGAGACGGAGTCTGGCTCTGTCGCCCAGGCTGGAGTGCAGTGGCTAGATCTCAGCTCACTGCAAGCTCCGCCTCTCGGGTTCACGCCATTCTCCTGCCTCAGCCTCCCGAGTAGCTGGGACTACAGGCATGCGCCACCACGCCTGGCTAATTTTTTTGTATTTTTAGTAGAGATGGGGTTTCACCATGTTAGCCAGGATGATCTCGATCTCCTGACCTCGTGATCCGCCCGCCTCGGCCTCCCAAAGTGCTGGGATTACAGGCGTGAGCCACCGCAGCCGGCCCATGCCCAGCTAATTTTTTTATTTTTAGTAGAGACAGGGTTTTGCCGTGTTGGCCAGGCTGGTCTTGAACTCCTAACTTCAGGTTATCCACCCGCCTCGGCCTCCCAAAGTGCTGGGATTAGAGGTGTGAGCCTGGCCCTGGCTTTTATTTATTCTTAAGCGAAGTTTGACAGTTTTGTTTTCGAAGGAGTTAGTCCATTTCATCTGTGTTGTTGAATTTACTGGCATAAAGCTGTTTGTAATATTCTCCTATTACCATTTTGATATCTTTAGAATCTGTAGTGATATCACCTTTCTCATTCCTGATATTGGTCATTTCTGCCTTTTATCTCCTTTTTTCTTGATCAGTCTAGATAGGGATTTCAATTTGATTTATGTTTTCATTCATTCTTTTTTTTTTTTTTTTTTGAGATAGAGCCTTACTCTGTCCTCCAGGATGGAGTGTAGTGGCGTGATTTCGGCTCATTGCAATCTCTGCCTCCCTGGTTCAAGCAATTCTCCCTGCCTCGGCCTCCTGAGTATCTGGGATTACAGGCGCCTACCACCATGCCCGGCTAATTTTTGTATTTTTTAGGACAGACAGGGTTTCGCCATTGGGCCAGCCTTGTCTCGAACTTCTGATCTCAAGCAATCCACCTGCCTCGGCTCCCAAAGTGTTGGGATTACAGGCATGAGCCACCGTGCCCAGCCTTAATTGATCTTTTCAAAGAATCAGCTTTTGGTTTCATTGATTATTCTCTATTTCATTGGTTTTTGCTCTGAATTTTTTTTTTTTTTTGAGACAGAGTCTTACTCTGTTGCCCAGGATGGAGTGCATTGGTGTGATCTTGGCTCACTGCAGCCTCCAACTCCTGTGTTCAGATGATTATAGTACCTCAGCCTCCCAAGTAGCTGGGATTATAGGCGTGTGCCACCATGCCCATAGCCAGGATGGTCTCGATCTCCTGACCTCGTGATCCACCCGCCTTGGCCTCCCAAAGTGCTGGGATTACAGGCTTGAGCCACCGCGCCCGGCTAATCTATGTTTTTGACTTCATCCATTTCTGATGACATTAACTGTGACTAGTTGATTAAAGTGGTGTTGGCCAGGTTTCCCAATTTGTAAAGTCACACATTTTTCCTCTATAATTGATAAGTATTTTGTGAAGAGATACTTTGAGACTATATGAATATCCTGTTCTTCAAATGTTCATGCACTAGCTTTGAATCCACTGATATTTCCTGACTGCAGCTATTTTAGGTATCTCATATAAGTCAAATCATACAATATTTATCCTTTTGTGTCTAGTTTATTTCACTTAGCATGTTCTCAAGGTTCACTCATGTTGTAGCATGTATCAGACTTTCATTCCTTTTATGGCTCAATAATATTCCATTGTCTATATATACCACATTTTGTTTATCCATTCACCTGTTGATGAACATTTGGCTATAATGAATAATGTTACTATAAACACTGTTGTACAACTATCTGTTTGAGTTCCTGCTTGCAATTCTTTTGGACATATAGCTGGTTCATTTTTTTTTGACCTACCTACCTGTTTATAGTTATGTTTTTAGAGACAGGGTCTCACTTTCTCATCCAGGCAGTGGCATGATAGCTCACTGTAACCTCAAACTCCTGGGCTCAAGCAATTGTCTTGCTTTAGCCTCCTGAGTAGCTGGGACTACAGGTGGGTGCCACCATGCCCAGCTAGTTTTTAAATTTCTTGCAGAGAGAAGGTCTCACTATGTTACCCAGGCTGGTCTCTAACTCCTGTCCTCTAACTGATTTTCCCACCTCAGCCTCCCAAAGTGTTAGGATTACAGGTGTGAGTCACTTTGGCCTTTAATGATTGATTGATTGACTGAGATGGAGTCTCGCTCTGTTGCCCAGGCTGGAGTGCAGTGGCATGATCTCGGGGCTCACTGCAACCTCTGCCTCCCAGTTCAAGCGATTCTTGTGCCTCAGCCTGCTGAGTAGCTGGGGTTACAGGCACGTGCCACCATGCCCGGCTAATTTTTTTTTTCTTTTCTTTTTTTTT
>NW_012107252.1:4522643-4541914 GCF_000951045.1 Mandrillus leucophaeus
TTTTTTTTTTTTTTTGGTAGAGATGGAGTTTTGCCATGTTAGCCAGGCTGGTCTTGAACTCTTGGCTTCAAGTCATCTGCCTTCCTTGGCCTCCCAAAGTGGTGGGATTACAGGCATGAGCCACTGCACCTGTCTGCTCTGATCTTTATTATTTCCTTTCCTATGCTTACTTTGGGTTTTATTTTTCTGACTTCTTAAAGTAAAATCTGGGCTGGGTGCAGCAGCTCACGCCTGTAATCCCAGCACTTTGGGAGGCTGAGGCGGGCAGATCATGAGGTCAGGAGATCGAGACCATCCTGGCGAACACTGTGAAACCCTGTCTCTACTAAAAATACAAAAAAATTAGCCGGGCATGGTGGCAGGCACCTGTAGTCCCAGCTACTCGGGAGGCTGAGGCAGGAGAATAGCATGAATCTGGGGTGGTGGAGCTTGCAGTGAGCAGAGATTGCACCACTGCACTCCAGCCTGGGAAACAGAGCGAGACTCCGTCTCAAAAAAAAAAAAAAAAAAAAAAAAAGTGAAATCTGAGATCACTGATTTGAAGCAGTTTTCATTTATTGCTAAAAATGTGTAAGAAAACCTTAGCTACATTCCACTAATTTTGACTTGTGCTTTCATTTTCATATAGTCAAAAGATTTTCTAATTTTCTTGTGATTTTTTTTTCTTTGCTCCATGAGTAATATACATGTACGTGGTTTAATTTCCACAAACTTAAGATATTTTCTAAATATCTTTTTATCATCGATTTTTAATTGTACTGTGGTTGTCTGAAAAAGATTTTCAGTTCCTCTCTCTCTCTGTCTCTTTTTTTTAAGAGTCAGGGTCTTGCTCTGTCACCCAGGTTGGAGTGCAGTGTCATGATGGTAGCTTACTGCAGTTTCTAACTCCCGCGCTCATGCAGTTCTTCTACCTTAGCTTCCTCAGTAGCTGGGACTACGGGTGCTTGCCAGTACATCTGGCTAATTTTTAAAATTTTTTGTAAAGACAGGATCTTGCTATGTTGCCCAGGCTAGTCTCAAACTCCTGGTCTCAAGTGATCCTTCTGCCTTGGCCTCCTGAAGTGCTGGGATTACAGGTGTGAGCCACTGCACCTGGCTTCATCTTTGTTTCTGAAATATATTTTCATTGGTATAAAATTCTAGTTTGATAGTTTTTGGTTTTGTTTTGAGATGGAGTCTCACTTTGTCACCCAGGCAGGAGTGCAGTGGTGAGATCTCGGCTCACCGCAACCTCTGCCTCCCAGGTTCAAGCGATTCTCGTGCCTCAGCCTCCTGAGTAGCTGGGACTACAGGTGTGCACTATGATGCCCAGCTAATTTTTGTATTTTTAGTAGAGATGGGGTTCTCAAACTCCTGACCTCAAGTGATCTGCCCGCCTTGGCCTCCCAAAGTGCTGGGATTATAGGCGTGAGCCACCATGCTTGGCCTGATGATTTTTTTAAAAAAAGCACTTTCAGGGATTTTTTTTCCCACTGTTTTCTGGCTCACATTGTTTCTAATGATAAATCTGTTCTCATACTTGTTTTTTTGTCCTTTGTCTGTAATGTATCTTTTTTACTCTGATTGCTAAGTAGATTTTCTCTTCTATTATTGGTTTTAAGCATTTTGGTTATGATGTGCCTTGGTATAGTTTTCTTCATGTTTATTATGCTTATCATTCATTTTCCTTAGATCTGTAGTCCTCCTCCTTATCCTGCTTGGAATCTGAAACTCCATGCAGGCTACCACCACTCCCCACTTGGCACTCCTCACATGAATGCACATTATCGAATTTGTTGATTTTTGCCAATAAGATCAGTAAAAAATGTTATCTCAGGCTAATTTTAATTTGTATTTCTAATGTGATACCAGACATTTTAGTTGTCTAAAAACCACTTGTATCTCCTTTCCTGTGAACTGTCTGATCATATCCTTTGTTCTATTTTTGTATTTGTTTGCTGATCATTTTTATATTAATTTGTATGTAACTTTTACCTTTTCTGTAATGAGCGGTGTTTTTGGGGGGACAATAAGAAGATACCACATAAACTTATTTTTAATTTTAAAAAATCAAAATCCATGTAGCTTCCTGGTCCAAAATATTCAGGAGCTCATGGTGGCTAGCATTTTATCATAGCTCCTTCTTATGTAGGGGCTTACTTTCACTTCTGTTTGTGGTGAAACCTGCATAGCTAACAGGATATATGTGAGCTTAAAGGCCTGAGAATCACTTCGGACTGCCTATCTTTTACTAGGGCACTGAAAAAAAACCACAAACTCTTCTATCTGTAAGAAGTTCAGCTCTATCTTAGTCATCACTTCATTAGATCTTCCAGTGGCCCTGGGAGGCTGACAGGTCATTGACAATGATTCCCATTTTATAGATTTGAAACTGAGGCTTAGAAAGGTGAAGTGATTTTATCAAACAGAAGGTTAGATTTAAAAGTAACTTAAAGATCAATTAATTTTAAATATTCGGGATCCTACAATTAGTTACTAGGGTAAAGTTTTGGCTTGGATCCAGGTGCTCTTTCTAATGGCAGCAAAGTGAGGATCACTATCACTCTAAATGGTCAAGGAGCTTCTCTTCCTCAGGAGACTGCAGGCCAAGCCTTTGACAGGCCATGCTGGGCAGGCAGATGGGTGATGCTGGAGCTTAAGGTCTATCTATGCTCACCTTTGGCAGCAGTCAGCATGGTGGAGGCCAGTTCACACTGCTGTGATTCCAAGTGTCCAAGCGTGAACCAGCGAGGATAACGGCTGGGCACCACAGACACCGTATGGTGAGGGTGGGCTGTGTCGCCTGCAGAAGCTGAGTTTTCTAAAACAGGTAACCTGGAAGACCCAGGAAGAATCATCAGCCACCATCCAGACCCTGGGCTTCTGAACCACCTTAGAGAAGCTTGCTCTTTGCTGGGGAGGAACTGGGGAGAGGAAAGGATTAACTAAGAGCTTTGAAGGTTTTTACACCTGTGGTACTATACACTATATGAGGTGAGTGCCTTGGTACTTAAGAGAACTCAATGCTGAATAGTTTCCACTACAAATGGATGCGAAAGGCAGTTTAAGAGCTACCGGGTTGAGTAGTATGATATACTGTAAGAAGAGAGAAAAGTTAATACATTTTAAAAAAGAATCATAGGGTTGTTTATTTTATTTATTTTTGAGACAATGTCTCTATCACATAGGCTGGAGTGTAGTGGCGCAATCACAGCTCACTGCAGCCCTGACCTCCTGGGCTCAAGCAATCCTCCCACCTCAGCCTCTTGAGTAGCTGGGACTTCAGGTATGCACCACCACGCCTGGCTAATTTTTGTATTTTTTGTTTTTGTAGAGACGGAGTTTCACCATGCTGCCCAGGCTGGTCTCAAACTCCTAGGCTCAAGCAATCTACCTGCCTCAGCCTCCCAAAGTGCTAGGACTACAGGCTTGAGCCACTGTACCCAGCCTGGTTATTTCTAAAAGTATAAGAAATACATGCCAAGGAATTTCCTGTTTTAGCTAACGTATTGTCCCAGCCTTACAGTCTGACTAAAATTGTTCTTCTGTATAGTCTGCTACATCACAGAGTTAAGTTTAACTGCCTAAACCAAGGATCTTATTCTAGCTTGGAAACAAAATGCCCATAGCTCATTGTTCTCAAGTCTTGGGGTAAATATATTTACCTCTACTTCCCCCAGCTGCTTCTGGGGACCTGTGCTGGGGAACCTTGATTCAGCTGAACTATAGAAGGGCTCAGACCCCTTCTCAGCTTGCCAGACTAACCACTGAACAGGAAGACTCAGGTCTTAAGTGCTCCTTATTTATTAACATCTCAGGGGCTTCCTCAGACAATCAACCATGAGTACTGCCAGGGAACCAAGTCACCAACAAGGAATCCAGATATGAATCCTAGATCATATAAAAATATCTGAGCTATTTTAAGGTATACTTGGTAGCAGGTCCAACAGAATGACAAAGACGGACAGAAAAGAAAGTGATATAAGCAAAGAAAAAGAACACTGGACACTTCTGCTTTGATGGAGGCAACTGGACTGGGAAAGCGCTACCCACCTCATGGCACGTAAAGCTAATTTATAGGACAAGTCTGGATCATGAGGCAGCAGAGCTGAGAACAAATACTTGGCAAAGGTATGCATGGGAACACTCTCTCGGTGGATGACTTCTCCCAGACCGCTGAAAGGGCCCCCTGGAGGAAGATAAGTCAGCCAGTTATTTATCTGTATGCTTCCATTTGCCAGTCTGGACTTGAGCCCCAATATCTCATGCATGTTTGCTAATCATGGGAACCTTCACTACATTTTAATGTCATAAATATTCCTGTACTTGTACTCCATTGAAGAGGGGAGCTCAGGGTCATGGGTCAAAGACACCATGACAAGAGACTCTTTTCTACTTACCTTCCAGCAGTAAGATGCATTGCTTTTGCAGTGTTTGCACTAGCTCATCGTCCAGCTGCAGCTCTTGGAGTTGGCTCAGGAGCTGCTCCTCATTACGGCATACCTTGTCCTGTGCGTAGAGGCCTTCAGGCATTACCCTCTGTTGACCCAGGCCCATCAGTGCAACTTCCAAGGCCAATGACAGGTAGGACTCACTGCTGTTTGGGGAGCCTGCAGCCACAGGTACATGCTGGTACACAGGGGGTCTGCTTTCATTCATATCTGAGGGCAACAGGGCACCAAATTCTTTAGGTCAGGCTTGGTAGAGTCTTCTTTCTTTCTTTTTTTTTTCTTTTGGAGACAGAATCTTGCTCTGTTGTCCAGGCTAGAGTGCAGTGGTGCGATCTCAGCTCATTGCAGCCTCCGCCTCCCAGGTTCAAGCGATTTTCCTGCCTCAGCCTCCCAAGTAGCTGGGATTACAGGAGCATGCCACAACATCTGTCTAATTTTTGTATTTTTAGTAGAGGGGGGTTTCATCATGTTGGCTAGGATGGACTCAAACTCCTGACCTCAGGTGATCTGCCTACCTCAGTCTCCCAAAGCGCTGGGATTACAGGTGTGAGCCACCGTGTCTGTCCTAGTCTTCTGTCTTTCCCTCCCATCTTTGGGATACAGCTTGGTCAACAGCTATCACAGGGAAGCTGAATCAGAACCCCAGAATAGTAAGGAAAATATACTGAAAAGAAGGTTACACAGAGCCACAAAGATTCCCACTTCTGTCTTTTTTAATTTTTTTGGAGACAGAGTCTTGCTCGGTTGCTAAGGCTGGAGTGTAGTGGTGCAATCATGGCTCACTGATGCAGCCTCAACCTCTTGGGCTCAAGCAACCCTCCCACCTCAGCTTCCTGAGTAGCTGGGACTACAGGCACATGCCACCATGCCCAGATACTTTTTAAATTTTTTTTGTAGAGATAGGGTCTCATTATGATGCCCAGAGATAAAGTCTCAAACTCCTGGGCTCAAGTGATTCTCCCACCTTGGCCTCCCAAAATGCTGGGATTATAGGCATAAGCCACCATGCCCAGCCCTACCTCTTTTTTTTGTTTGTTTGTTTGTTTTTTGAGATAGAGTCTCGCTCTGTTTCCCAGGCTGGAGAGCAGTGGTACGATATCGGCTTACTGCAACCTCCGCCTCCACGGTTCAAGCAATTCGTCTGCCTCAGCCTCCCAAGTAGCTGGGATTACAGGCGCACACCACCACACCCAGTTAATTTTTATATTTTTAGCAGAGACGGGGTTTCACCATGTTGGCCAGGCTGGTCTCGAACTCCTGACCTCAGGTGATCTGCCTGTCTTGGCCTCCCAAAGTGCTGGGATTACAGGCCACAGCTACCGCGCCCGGCCCACCTCCTTCTCAATATATGAACTGGCTAAGCCAGTTAGGGAAGTATAAAATCTTATCTTTTGCTAGCACATTATGTAATGTTGTAATTGTCTGTTTTTGTTTCTGTCTCTTTCATAGAATGTGAACACCTTAAAGGGATTAGACCATCTTGTTGTTCTAGGTATTGCTATGTGTTAGTGGTGAATGAATAAACCCAAGTGCAAACTCAGGTTTCCAAGATGTAAATGTCACTGTACAGATGAAACAGACCAAAGATGATGATTCACTTTGCAAGGGGTCAGAGGGAAGACAAGGAGCAGTCCTCACTTGACTTGGGGCCATCCCTTATATCTCTATCCAGAGAAATCTGAATCCATACAGTTAAACTCTTACTTTTGTAACATGTGCAACCTTTATGTTACTATTATCTCATATGCTCCACCACTGGATGCATAATTTCAGGAAGTAAGCACAGTTTAAAAGTCAAAGTCTTGGTTTCTTTTCTTTTCTCCCTCATCTATCCAATAAGTATTTATGAAAGATTGTTAAATGTCAGGTCCTCCACTAAGTGCTAGGAACACAAAGATAAAGAAGTCATAATTTCTGTTTTTAAGTAGCTGACAGTCTAGTAAAAGAGAACTATTTGTAAATAAATTGTAATGTAGCATGCTAAATACTAAAGTAGATATATGTATACAGTAAGTGAAGGCATAAAAGAAAAAAGAATCAATTTTGTATCTATTCTTGGCTACTCTTAATAAGGTCTTGAGACTCTATTAAATTATTCTCCTCTAGTTCTTATTTGTAAAATTGGTACAAAACCATCATTTAAAAGAAAGTTCAAAGGAAACCAGAAAATATTATTATGCAATTGCAAGGGATACACGGATTCTCGATGGAAGTTCTTTCCCACTTTCAGACTGCTCTAGCTTCTCGCCTCTGACTGCTGAAATTTCTCTATTACTTGTTATTCTTCTTGGATTACATTCTTTAGGCATTTATGATAGGGAAATAAAAGGAACAAGGAAGGCTGGCAAGGTAAAATGTGAAATCAGGACAAGGCCAGACCACAGGGTAGGAAAGGAAGGTGGGAAATGGGCAAGTATGAAGAAACCTCTTAGGGTGCTCTAGTTTGGACAAGAGGGGGACAAAAACTTCAAAAGGAGGTAGAACAGAGTCTGGAAGGGAGAAAAGGGCTGACAAGGGCAGTCTTTTTTTTTTTTTAATGAAACAGGGTCTCACTTTGTCACCCAGATTGCAGTGCAGTGGTGCAATCTTGACTCACTGCAGCCTCGATCTCCTGGGATCAAGTGATCCTAGTGCCTCAGCCCCCAAGTAGCTGGGACTACAAGTGACTGCCACCACACCTGGCTAATATTTTGTAGAGACAGGGTTTTGCCATGTTGCCCAGGCTGGTCTTGAACTCCTGAACTCAAGTAATCCACCAACTTGGCCTCCCAAAATGCTAGGATTACAGGTGTAAGCCACTATTCTAGCCAACAAGGGCAGTCTTGGTTTGCCTCAGGCTGACCCCTGTACCTGACATCTCCAGATAGCCATCATCATTCAGGCGGCAGGCCTCAGTCAAAGTGAGAAACAGGCAGCCAATGGGATCCAGGGGGTGGCCCACCCAGCCCTCCAGGTTTGTGATGGTTGTGGTTCCTCTCTGCAACAGTTCTGGAAACAAGCAGGTTAAAATTTTAGACAGTGATAGAGACAAACTGCTATCTGTCCCTGCCTGGGTCTTCTTATCAGTCTCTCCAGCCTTGACCCTGAGAGTCAAATAAAAGCTTCTCTATTGTCTTGCTTTGGGTTGACAGGGCTGGCCTCAAACATACCAGCCAGCTATAAGGTCATGTGGTCTGCATTTGGGTTGCCTGCTGGTAGTGCATACATGGATACAGCTTTACAGGTTTTTGTTTTAAGAGACACCTGAGTCTTCTGAATAGCTGGTACTACAGGCACATGCCACCATGCTCTGCTAATTTTATTTTATTTAAAAATTTATTTTTGAGACAGAGTCTCACTCTATTGCCCAGGCTGGAGTGCAGTGGCGTGATCTTGGCTCATTGCAACCTCTGCCTCCTGGGTTCAAATGATTCTCGTGCCTCAGCCTCCAGAGTAGCTGGGACTACAGGCATGTGCCACCATGCCTGACAAATTTTTGTATTTTTGGTAGAACTGGGGTTTGCTATGTTGGCCAGGCTGGTTTCGACCTCCTGGCCTAAGTGAGCCACCTGCCTCAGCCTCCCAAAGTCCTGGGATTACAGGTGTGAGCCACTGTGCCTGGCATATTTAGTTTAATTTAATTAATTAATTATTTATTTTGAGATGGAGTTCTGCTCTTGTTGCCCAGGCTGAAGTGGAATGGTGTGATCTTGGCTTACTGCAACTTCTGCCTCTCAGGTTCAAGCAATTCTTTTGCCTCAGCCTCCCGAGCAGCTGGGATTACAGGCATGCACCACCATGCCTGGCTAATTTTTTGTATTTTTAGTAGAGATGGGGTTTCTCTATGTTGGTTAGGCTGGTCTTGAACTCCCAACCTCAGGTGATCACCTGCCTCGGCCTCCCAAAGTGCTGGGATTACAGGGGTAAGCCACTGTGCCCAGCCTTTATTTTATTTTTGTAAAGACAGGGTCTCACCATGTTGCCCAGCCTGGTCTCAAACTCCTGGCCTCAAGCAATCCTCCTACCTGGGCCTCCCAGAGTGCTGGGATTATAGGTGTGAGTCACCATGCCTGTCTACAGCTTTACAGTTTAAAAATGGTCTTCTCATACAAGATCTTAATGAGCCTTCTAACTGCCTTATGAGGGAGGCAAACAGGTATTATTCCCAAATTAACAGATGAGAAAACTGAGATTCATAAAGTGAAGCATTCCACACAGCAAGGAGAATGACCTGGAATTCCCTAGCTCTTCCGGGCCTTGTATCCTCTGAGGATCCTCATCAGCTTTGGGCCTAAGGGGGTTAGATGGCTCCTAATTACTATACCTTTCTTCTGATGCTTGTAGATTTCCAGTTGCCGCTGCTGCTGCAACCTCAGAGTATTAATAATGGCCACTGTGAGTCTGAGGGCCTCTTTTGGATAACCATGGGAACGTAGGGCATCAACCCGAGCACAGGCTGTAGGCACATGCTCTACCAAATAAGAAGAAGATATTTTGGTCTAGTTAAAATTTCAAATCAGGAAAATTTACACCTGACAAAGAGGGTTTGTATTCAGTCCAGTTCCTCAAATTCAACCTGACATCTACTATATACCAGAAACTGTGTCTTTATCTTTGAAGATATAAAAAGTTGAATAAATCACAGGTGATATCTTGAAAGAGCTACCTTGCAGCCTCAGCGTGGTCTATGGTGTTGAAAGGGACACACAAGTAGGATAATAAAATGTAGTTTCTCTCTTTGCAAACATATATTATACTATGGGAAACCAATGGAGGTAGCAACTAACTGCCTAATGGGAAAAGTCTCATTCATTTAATTAATCCTACATTTCCTGAAAACCTATTATATGCCACGGAGTATGCTTGGCAAAGGAAGTACATAGATGAATAAGAAATGGTCATTGCTCTCAAAGAGCTCACAAATGATACATAAACGTAATTATAAAGCAGCTAAAAAGAAGTAACATAGGAATATATATAGAGAAAATAGTATTTGAGCTGTGCTTTGAAGGACAAGTAAGATTTCAAACAGGTAGACAAACAGGAAAAGACATTCCTGACAAAGGAAACATAAGCAGGGGCATATTGTAAAAGCATAAAAATTATTCAATATATTAATAGCATCCATCTTCAGAGTATGGCAAATAGTTCCATGTAGTTAAGAATTATGTTATGTGGCTTAAGATAGCCTGGAAAAGGTAGAGTCTGGAATATAAACAGCTTTGAATGCCATTCTATGGAGTTTGAATTTACCTTAGGGATAATGGAAGACTACCAAACCAAAGACTTACAAATAGGTGAGTAATTATAACAAGCTTTATGGTTTATTTTGTGCTTTTTTCTTAAAGATAAAATTAAAAATTACAGAAGTAATTGCAGAAAATTTGAAAATACTTATAAAGAAATATAAAATAAAAGTCAGAAATAATCACTCTTTCCAGTGTCATGTATATTTACTCACACTTTTCTATTAATTTTTTTTTTTAGATGGAGTTTCACTCTGTCACCCAGACTGGAGTACAGTGGTGTGATCTTGGCTCACTGCAACCTCCGGCATCCAGGTTCAGGCAATTCTCCTGCCTCAGCCTCCTGAGTAGCTGGTATTACAGATGTGTGCCACCACACCTGGATAATTTCTGTACTTTTACTAGAGACAGGGTTTCACCATGTTGGCCAGGCTGGTCTCAAACTCCTGACCTCAGGTGATCCGCCCACCTCAGTCTCTCAAAGTGCTGGGATTACAGGTGTGAACCACTGTGCCCAGTCTAGTAAGTTTTTACTAAAAATGGGATGGTATTAACACTTACTGTTTTGTAACTGGCCTTCCACTTAATAATACATTGTAAATATTTTTCCATGTTATCAAATATACATCTATAACATTAAAAATGATTACATATCATTCTGGTGAATACATGCATATCTATTGAGCTAATCAATCCCCTATTGTTGGACATTTATATGGTTTCCATTTTTTCTCATCTACCTTATTTTTGTACATGCTGTAATGAACCCCTTAGCTATATGCATATCCTTAGTTAATTATGGCTCAGGATAAATTCCTACAGGTAGAATTCCTGGATCACATGGTATGAACATATTTTAAAAGCTTTTGATAAGAAGAAATACCCTTCAGAAAGACTGTAAGTATTTACACTCCTATAAGTAGTGGTAACCTATCTCCATGCAACTTCTCCCACACCAGAAACTAATTATCTTAATTAAAAACTCCTGACCATTTGAAAATCAAAAAATGCTAACTCAGTGTTGTTTTAATTTGCATCTTTGTTAATGAGGTGTATATTCTTTCACATGCTTATTAGATTTATGTTTTAGAAGTGCTGGATCACAGAAGAAAGATGATCAGAGGGAACTTCAGGTGGTGACTCAGTGTGTCTGGCTATTGCTTTCAAGAGAGAGACGGGCATATCTAGATTCAGCAAAATCTTGAGAAAGACAAAGATATGGTTTGAGAGATGGAGGTAGGTAATTGCGAGAAGACAATGAAAATGTATGTCATTGCTGTAAGACTCGGAAAATGAATATTTTTAAAAAAGAATGTCTCTTTTGAAATGGGTATCCTGTGATAAAGTCAGGGACAGGCTGATTGAGGGAAAGCCAGGAAACTATTTCAGAGGAGGGTTTAAACTCACAATGAAACAGCTCTATCCTGTTATCATGAAGGAAGGTAGGAAGGTGGGAAGGAGAAAAGGAAGACTGCTTGGTGACAAATGCAGATTATGTCCTATTTACTAGCATAGGAGACTAAAAAAAATTCAAATTCAAATTAGTGCTTTTTTTAGCAAAACATGTAATTTTAGAGTAGACTATAATGTTGCTCAATAACTACTGAGTAGACTATTGTTGCTTAATAACTCAGAGAAGCTGTGAACTGAGGCCTAATTGCTTTGTTAGTGCTCCTTGAGATGCATTAACTCCTTTCACCCCTGCCAAAGCTTAGAGGACAGGATGCAAATTCTTATTTGAGGTTGCTGTATCACAACTGAGTATACATGCAAATGGCTTAGGCTTCACATAATAAATATCCCTAATAAAAGCCCCAAAAGATCTGTGTGAAAACTGTCCAAATTGTAGTTTGAGTTGTAGGTACGTATGAAGATGGCTCATTTGGGCCTGGCATGAAGTGAGGGTGGCTCTCAAGTTCTTAGAGGAGGGCTAGACTTACCAAGCCACAGTGGCTGGCCTTGGGAATTAAAGAGTAGTCTTTCACTTTCCCGCTGGCAGGCAGGAGCTGTATAAACATCACTGCTGATTATTCGCTGTAGGTGGCTATCCTGCCAATGTAATTCACGGCCCTCAATGGCTCTAGTGAACACTGTTCGTCTTGGTCTGGATAAGGAGTCTGGAGAAAGAAGAACATGCAGCAGTACAGTGACAGGCAATTTGAAGTTTTAAGCCCTGGGTCTTCTTCAGGGTGGGAGGTTGGCTGAATAATAGTATTTTAAAAGAATAACTCTGGCAGCAGTATTGAGAACAGGTTATAAGGTGGAAGGGCAATGAGAGCAGCCACTTGCAATCTCTGAGTATCTGTTGTGTTGCCTCCTTCTTGGATAAGCTTTTAGTGTGTGTGTGCTCTTTATAGGAATAACCTTCCCACAGAGATCTATGGCTTCCTTCCTCCTCCTACAGAAGACTAATTTCTCCTGAGATCCAGAAACTACATGAAATACAAGAGGAGTAGTGGTGCTTAGCCACTCAATCATGAAGATATAAACTGCTTCTATCGAGGTCAAAGGTAGAGAGAAGCAGCTAGGCAATATCCTTGGCCAATCTGTAACTTGTTTCATACCAAGTTCCCCTTATCAGACCAAGGACTTTCATGAAATTCATATTAAGAGTTGAAAGAGAGCTGAAGTTACAGTGGCTTCTGCCTGTAATCCCAGAACTTTGGGGGGCTAAAGTGGGAGGATCACTTGAGGCCAGGAGTTCAAGACCAGCCTGGGCAACATAGCAAGACACTGTCTCTACAAAAAATAAAAAATTTAAAAATTAGCCAGGCATGGTGGCACATGCCTGTAGTCCTAGCTACTTGGGAGGCTAAGGCAGGAGGATCACTTGAACTCAGGAGGTAGACGCTGCAGTGAGCCAAGATTACACCACTGCACTCTAGCCTGGGTGACAGAGCAAAACCCCATTTCAAAAAAAAAAAGAGAAAGAGCTGAAGCTCTGTATATTCAGGTACCTTTATTACACTGATATCTGCGGCTTACAGTCTTGTTCCCCAATAAGAAAAAACTGATGAGGCCAGGTGTGATGACTCGCACTTGTTATCCCAGCACTTTGGGAGGCTGAGGCTGGCGGATTGCTTGAGTCTAGGAGTTTGAGACTAGTCTGGGGAATGTGGTGAAACCCTGTCTCTACAAAAAATATAAAAATTAGCCGGGCATGGTGGCGTGGGCCTGTAGTCCCAGCTATTCAGGGGCTGAGTCAGGAGGATCACTTGAGCCCAGGAGGTTAAGGCCACAGTGAGCCGAGATCGTGCCACTGGTCTCCAGCCTAGGTAACAAAGCGAGATCATGCCTCAGAAAAAAGAAAAAGAAAAAACTGGCTAATAAAAGACAAACTTGTTTTCTCACTGGAGGCTTATCATGCCATCTCTCTTCAGGAAAAGGGCTGCAGGGAAACCAAAACTGCAGATAAAAATGTAGGCTCAACTCTTAAGGGTGGTATGTAGGAGGACCAAATGAAGATATCTTGCCATAAACCATGGACTTAGGGAGGATCATGGAAATGATATTTAAGGTAATAAGAAACCATGAGGGAGTCACTTAACTGATGCTTTGCCAGATTAATGGCAATTTAAACTATTTTGGGATCAAGAACTGACGTATTGTACCGTACGGACATTTACAGAGATGCCCAAATGAGGTGTGTACCTACTGATTCTGTGCAAAAAAATTATGAGGGAATGTCAGATAATTCATACTGAATATGAAACAACCTAACATATTCAACCATTCAGGAAAAGTCCTTGGAATCTGGTCATTTCTTTAGAATTTAATATATCCCATTGGGTACAGGCTCAGATGGCTGAAGGATATTATCATTCAAGTAGCACTGACAGTATTTACTGAAATTGCTTCTCCTTCATGTTGTCCTCACTGAAAGCACAATGACTCTTCTACTAGCTGGAATCTAAGCTCATCTATTGCTGAACTGAGAATTCACTGGTCTGCTCAACCCACAGTGGACACTGGGCTCCCAGTATATTTTTAAATTGATTAAATCAGTGAATAATTACTGCCTACTATACAGTAGGTACTGTTCTTAGTGCTTAGGACATACAAAGTCCCTGTCTTTATGGGCCTTTACATTCAATTGGGGAGAGACAGTTAAGTAAATATATAGTGTATCAGATATATCATACAGTTATAAGTG
Source organism: Mandrillus leucophaeus (assembly GCF_000951045.1). Classification (NCBI taxonomy): domain Eukaryota; kingdom Metazoa; phylum Chordata; class Mammalia; order Primates; family Cercopithecidae; genus Mandrillus; species Mandrillus leucophaeus. The sequence goes on from NW_012107252.1 coordinate 4,536,452, forward strand.
CTATGAAAAAGTCTAAAGCAGAGTTAGGGAGAAAAGCAAGCTGGGGTTAGGCAGGGGGTTATTGTTCTATTCATATATAGAATGGTCTCCAGGCAAAAGGAACAGCAAGTACTAAGTCCTAAGGCAGAAGTATATTTGGAGTGTTTGAGAACAGTGAGGAGGCTAGTATAGTTGGATGGAATGAGCAAGCAGGAGAATCACAGGAGATTAAGTCAGAGACATATTAGAGAACTAGATCATGGAGGGCCAATGTAGGCCATGAGAAAAAGATGACTTTGGGTTTTTGAGAAAGATGAGAGGCTACTGAAGAGCTCTGAGCTGTGAAGGTATATGATGGGACTTGCATTTTAAAAGGATAACTCTGGCAGCAGTATTGAGAACAGGTTATAAGGTGGAAGGGCAGAAGAAGGGGGAGCAATCAGGTGGGCACTACAATAATTTGTGAGAGATGATGGTAGCTGGCAGAGAAATAAAGAGTGGAGATGATGAGCAGTAGTTGGATTCTGCATATATTTCAAATTGGATTTGCTCATGGATTAGAGCTGGGGTGAGAGAGAGTAAAGAATTAAGAATAACTCCAAGGTTTTTAAGAGAGTTGCCATATATGGAGACAGGAAGACTGCAAGAGGAGCAGGTTTGGGTGGGGCTTGAGGGGTAGGAATCCTACTGAGATGCCTGTTAATAGATAAATGGGGATATCAAAAAGGCAGTCTGAATATCAAATATACATGTCTGGAGTTGAGAGGAAAGGTCTGGGCAAGATCTATATATACGAGTTGTTAGTATTTAGATGATTACTAAAACAATGCAACCAACGAAGAAGTATAGAAAGAGGGTGGTGGCCAGGCGCGGTGGCTCACTCCTGTAATTCCAGCACTTTGAGAGGCAGAGGTAGGCGGATCACAAGGTCAGGAGTTCGAGACCAGCCAGGCTAACATAGTGAAACCCCGTCTCTACTAAAAATACAAAAATTATCAAGCGTGGTGGCAGGCACCTGTAATCCTAGCTACTCAGGAGGCTGAGGCAGGAGAATCACTTGAACCTGGGAGGTGGAGGTTGTGGTGAGCCGAGACCACACCAGTGCACTCCAGCCTGGGCAACAGAGCAAGACTCTGTCTCAAACAAAAAAAAAAAAAAAGAAAGAGAGGTGGTCTGATGACGGATCCCTGGGCACTATGGCATTTTAGGTTGGGAACTGGGGAAGAGACAGTAAAGAGACTTAGAAGGAATGGCCAATGAAGTAAGGAGAACCGAGAGAGAATGGTTTCTTGGAAGTCAAATGACAAAGAAGTTTCAAGGAGAGTGTGACCAATGTGTCAAACAGTGCTGATAGGTCAAGTAAGGTTATGACTGAGAACAACTAGTAGATTTAGCAACAGTTAGCATTAGTAACTGATACAAGAGCTGTTTCAGTAGTGGTAGGGATTGAAAGCCTGACTTGGAGTGAATTCAGGGAGATTAAGAACAGAACAAATGGACATGGAAAATCTGTACTATTCTTTTTAACTGATTTTTCCTAATTCTACCACCTATTTCTACCACCCAGAGATGCACGTGGAGTCACAAGAGTGTTTTCTGTTTTGTTTTGGTAAACAAAACAAAAACCTGTAAAACCCTGTCTTACACAGTAAGACAAAATTCCTACTGGGTCAAAGAATTACTAAAATTGGGATACTAAAGAAAAGCTAGCAAGAATGATGGTGGTAACTGGTGATGCATGAAGAGGGTGTAGTTTTTGGTAATGTCAAGGTTTAGGGTATGATTTTGGGGTTGAATGGCTAAGTTATGGTGGAGGATGAGACTACTGGAAAAGAGGAGATCAAATAATTGAGAGGCCAGGGTATTGAAAGGGTCATCTATGTGGCTACTGAAGTCATCAAGAATTATGATGGGAATCAGCGTGGTGGCTCATGCCTATAATCCCAGCACTTGGGGAGGCCAAGGCAGGAGGACTACTTGAGCTCAGGAGTTCGAGACTAGCCTGCGCAACATGACGAAACCATCTCTACAAAAAATACACACACACAAAAATTTGGCTGTGAGTGGTGGCTCACGGCGGTAGTCCCAACTACTCGGCAGGCTGAGATAGGAGGATCACTGAAGTCTGGGAGACGGAAGTTGCAGTGAGATGAGAACACGCCACTTCACTCTAGCGTGGGTGACAGAGTGAGACCCAGTCTCAAAAAAAAAAAAATTAAACAAAAAGAATTACGATAGGAACAGTGATAGAAAGTAGTATTAGTAAGCCAATAGCTAAAAATCTTCAATGAATGAGAGGGATTGACCCAGAGGTCTACAGATGACAAAAACCAGCAGGGTGGCAGACAGTATAGTTTGATGGCATAAACTTAAACCTGGGGTATTTTAAGAAGGTAGGAAGGAGAATTATGTAGAAATGACTTTGAAGAATAGGCAGGAATCAACTGCTTCTCCAGCCCCAAAGGTAAAGGGATGTGAGAAAGGTATCAATCACAACCTGAGAAGGCTTTAGAAGAAGCAACATCTTCAAAGGAGAGCTAACAACAACAAAGAACCAATATATTATGACAGGAAGAAACTGCCAGACCAGGCTGGGTGCGGTGGCTCACGCCTGTAATACTAGCACTTTGGGAGGCCAAGACGGGCAGATCACTTGAGGAGTTTGACACAAGCCTGGCCAATATGGTGAAACCCTGTATCTACCAAATATACAAAAATTAGCCAGGTGTGGTGGCCCGCGCCTGTAGTACCAACTACTCAGGAAGCTGAGGCAGGAGAATTGCTTGAACCTGGAAGGCGGAGGTTGCAGTGAGCTGAGATCACACTACTGCACTCCAGCCTGGGCAACAGAACAAGGCATGTGTTTGTATGCATTTGACCCTCTCTATGCTATCCAAAGCCACTATCAAAGAGATGGCTTCCTGTGTTGTGGAAGCTAGATGAGTGCCAGGAAAGGGTAAATAAGTGGCAAAATTGTAGCCTTTTCATCTTCCATTACCTTAGTTGTCTTAAATATACTGACAACTAATTATGGTACAGAAGAAGACCAAACAAAAACAATAATTTTCGTGATTTCCTTCTTCAGACTGAAAATACCAATGGAGTTATTTAAAATAAAAGGAACTGCCAGGCGCAGTGACTCATGGCTGTAATCCCAGCACTTTGAGAGGTTGAGGTGGGTGGATCACCTGAGGTCAGGAGTTCGAGACCACGCTGGCCAACATGGCAAAACCCTGTCTCTACTAAAAATACAAAAATTAGCCAGGTGTGGTGGCTGTCACACCTGCAATCTCAGCTACTCGGGAGGCTGAGGCATGAGAATCGCTTGAACCCTGGAGGCAGAGGTTGCAGTGAGCCAAGATCGCACCACTGTACTCCAGCCTGGGGGATAGAGCAAGACCTTGTCTCCAAATAAAATAAAATAAAATAAAATAAAATAAAATAAAATAAAAGGAACCAATTGTAAAATCAGTGTCTGATAAAATCTTCTACCAATAAAGGCTCTCAATAGGCTAAAGAATAATCAATTGACAACATCAAATAGATCAATTGACAACATCAAATAGATCAATTGACAACATCAAATAGACTGAATTAGTTGAACTAAAACTGATACGAATGCTGATGTCAAGTGATATCTGCAGGCCAGTGGGCTCAAAAGGTGGAGTGTATGGTATCACTGTACTGGAAGTGTCTTAAAATGGGGCAGGAATCCTACCAATAATATGGGAGGATGATCCCACCCACCTATTTGCTGTATAAAAATTTGAGGAAAACAGAAGTAAGAAAAGTTTTAAAAAGTTTTTAAAAGTTTTTAAAACTGCTTTTTATAGGTCTTTTGTTCCTCCCCTAAGTTAGGTCTGAGCTAAACCAACCCCAACTGAAGCCAAGACATTTAATACATTAGACAGGAAGAACCTGAAAAGTAGACGAGGAGTCATGCAGAGGGCTCTAGGACATTATGCTAGGCACTGTAAGGACACTAGATGTGGAAAAGGATAGCAACTCAATGTCAAAGATAAAAGCTTATCCTTACTTAAGGTTCCGCATTTCAAGATGAATAAAAACACAGGCTTTTCTTATTTAGAATGGCAATTCTGACAGCCAAAAGGCTATCCAGCTACCATTGTTCTAGGTTTACCCTCCCACCTTTCGAAGTTCCAGGTACAAAGAGCCTAAAAGGACACTTGGCTCACCTGGGCTGTGAATGGCATTCTGGGGAAGTGCATTGGTGATGTTGGGCAGCTCATGTCCATAGTTTCCATCCTCCAGGGGACAGACATCCAGGTCGCTCCACTTCTGCAGCTGCTGCAGCCAGCAGGATTTCTCCTCCAGTTTGCAGTGTGGATTTAAAATTATGCACACCCATAAAGCCCCTGGAAAATAAAGCAACCCATATTCTTAACATCTCTCCTTTGATGTAAGCCTTAATGTTTCAGTTTCATTTTTAGATGGTAGAGAAACTTTCCAAAGCATTAACTTTTCTTAATGTAAAAAATTCGCTAAGATTTTTAGAACTGGCTTGTTTTTCCTTCCCAACACTTCCTTAAAGTAGAGTGACTGTCTTATTTGAATCTGTGTGCCTGTGATATAAAGACAGACTTAGGCTTGAACTCTGAGCTCAAATCTGCAGTGTAATAAATATTTATTAAGAGCCTTCTGTGTTAAGGCTCTGTGCTGGTGAATAAAACTGACACTGTTCCTACCCTTGAGGAACTGTCTAGTGAGGGAGACAGATAAATAAACATAATTCCATTTGAATATGATAAGTATTAAGATAAAGATACGTTCAGGGTATGAAAGCATATGCATAGAGGAAGGGCATTTAGTACAAGGACATGGTTGGAAGCGAGGAAGTCAGAAAAAGTTTTATTTTTTTGCTTAGCTGAACTTCCTGAGCTTCATCAAATCATTCAATTGTAAAACTGAGATCATAAAAATACCTACTTTGTAGGGCTATTGTGAGAATTAAATGAGATAACCTTTGTCAAAGGTCTAGCATATTACCTAGCACATAGTAGAATCTTAGTATTTGCTTATTCAAAAAAAATAAAGTATGTGGACTTGGATTTTCAAACTGCTGATAACTTGTGATGCCTTAAAACTATTCCTTTCTTGGGATTTTTTTTTTCTTTTTTTTTCTTTTTTGAAACGAAGTCTCGCTCTTGTCCCTCCAAGCTGGAGTGTGATGGGGCGATCTTGGCTTATTGCAACCTCCGCCTCCTGAGTTCAAGGGATTCTCCTGCCTCGGTGCCCCAACCCCACGCCCCCCACCCCGAGTAGCTGGGATTACAGGCGCCTGCCACCACGCCTGGCTAATTTTTGTATTTTGTTGCCCAGGCTGGAGTGCAGCAGCGCGATGTCAGCTCACTGCAAGCTCCGACTCCCGGGTTCACGCCATTCTCCTGCCTCAGCCTCCCAAGTAGCTGGGACTACAGCCACCTGCCACCAAGCCTGGCTAATTTTTTGTATTTGTAGTAGAGA
>NW_012107252.1:4542837-4547828 GCF_000951045.1 Mandrillus leucophaeus
AAAAAAGGAACTAATACTTACAATAGTGACTCTTTAGGGGATTATAGTAACATTTATTTTACAGTTTAACAAGGGCTTTTCATCTGTAGTGTAGAAACAGATTTTCATATTTAATCTTCACAGGTAAAAAAGAGGACCAAAAAAGAAGCTACTAAATCTGGCAACTTCAGAAGAACTCTGGTGATCTTAGGAATCGCAAAATCAATAGGATAATAGGAAGGGAAAACAGATTGGGTGAGATGAGAGGCTTAAGAGGTAAAGAAACAGGGTGCTAATTCTAGTCCTGGAGGAGTTCCTACTTCCTAGGCATTTTGATATTAAGAAGGGGATCCTGGCTGGGCGCGGTGGCTCATGCCTGTAATCCCAGCACTTTGGGAGGCGGAGGTGGCTGGATTGCTTGGGGTCAGGAGTTCGAGACCAGCCTGGCCAACATGGCGAAACCCCATCTCTACTAAAAATACAAAAAATTAGCCAGGCATCATAGTGTGTGCCTACAATCCCAGTTACTCAGGACGCCAAGGCAGGAGAATCTCTTGAGTCCAGGAGGCAAAGGTTGTAGTGAGCCAAGATTGAGCTATTGCACTCCAGCCTGGGCGACAGAGCGAGACTCTGTTTAAAAAAAAAAAAAAAATCCCTAGAAAGTGAGCACAAGTACTTTCACCTATAAGTTAAAAATGAGTTTTCTGTCTTGTTAATTACGTCCTTATAAATTTGTTTCAATACAATTACAACCCTGAGAAAGAGACAAAGCAAAAAATCCTACCAGTTGCCTGTATAAAACAGCACTCACAGGACTGTTATCAGTATCCAGAAGCATATTTTCCTACAACTTAAAAAAAAGTGTTGGCTGGGTACAGTGTCTCATGCTTGTAATACCAGTGCTTGCGGAGGCTGAGGTGGGAGGATCACAAGGCCAGCAGTTTGAGATCAGCCTGGGCAACAGTGAGACCCTATCTCTACAACAAATTAGAATTGGCTGAATGTGGTAGCCTGTGCCTGTAATCCTAGCTACTTGGGAAGCTGAGGTGGAAGTATTTCTTGAGCCCAGGAGTTTGAGTTGCAGTGAGTTATGATCACACCACTGTATTCCAGCCTAGGGGACAGTGAGATCCTGTCTCAAAGTAAATCAATAAAAAGACATTTGGCTTGGGCTTGGTGGCTCATGTCTGTGGTCCCAGCACTTTGGGAGGCCGAGGCAGGTGGATCACTGGAGTTCAGGAGTTTGAGACCAGCCTTGCCAACATGGTGAAAGCCTGTCTCTACAAAAGTAGAAAAATTAGCCAGGCGTGGTGGTGCGCGCCTGTAGTCCCAGCTACTTGGGAGGTTGAGGCAGGAAAATCAAGTGAACCGAGGAGGCAGAGGTTGCAGTGAGCTGAGACCACACCACTGCACTCCAGACTGGGCAACAGAGTGAGACTCTTTCTCAAAAAACAACAAAAAATTTTAAAAGCATCAAAAACTCTAAGCAAAGGTAGCTACTATGGAAATTAAAATTTTACATAATTATTAAATATTAAATATAATAATAAAATAATAGCTATCATTGATTTCTTTTTATCAGCTAGGGATTAAGGTGTTAAGCACTTTATCTCATTCAGTCCTCTAACTCTGAGGGTCAACAGGTCTTGATTTGGATGTAAAAGACAGAAAATAGGGAATCAAGGATAACCCTTAAATTTTCTTCTTGAGCAATGATGGAATCTTGCTCTGTCACCCAGGCTAAAGTGCAGTGGCATGATCTCAGCTCACTGAAATGTCTGCCTCCCAGGTTCAAGCAATTCTCCTGCCTCAGCCTCCTGAGTAACTGGGATTACAGGCACCCGCCACCATGCCCGGTTAATTTTTTTTTTTTTTTAATTTTTTTTTTTTTTTTTTAGATGGAGTCTCACTCTGTCACCCAGGCTGGAGTGGCATGGTCTCGGCTCACTGCAAGCTCCGCCTCCCGGGTTCACGCCATTCTCCTGCCTCAGCCTCCCGAGTAGCTGGGACTATAGGTGCCCACCACCACGCCGCCTGGCTAATTTTTTGTATTTTTAGTAGAGACAGGGTTTCACCGTGTCAGCCAGGATGGTCTCAATCTCCTGACCTCGTCATCCACCCGCTTCAGCCTCCCAAAGTGCTGGGATTAGGCGTGAGCCACCGCGCCTGGCCAATTTTTTGTATTTTTAGTAGAGACAGGGTTTCACCATGTTGGCCAGACTTGTCTTGAATTCCTGAATTCAGGCGATCTGCCCGCCTTGGCCTCCCAATGTGCGAGGATTACAGGCGTGATCCTAGCTCAATGGCGCCTGGCCATTGAGCAACAAGATAATACATCTTGATGCTATATATTGAGATGGCAATAACAAGTGGAAAATAAGGCTTTGGCAGAAAAATTAAGAGTTCTGTGATGTCTGTATTAAGTTGGAGATGTGATGGGCAGCTGGACACAGCCTGGAGCTCAGGGGAAAGATCAAGGCTAGAGACATACATTTGTGATTTACCTGCATCTGGGTAGTATTTAAAGCCATGGGACTGAATATATAATCATTTAGGTAAAGAATGTAAACAGGAAAATGGATGCTAGGGGGCACTCAATATTTAGAAGGGTTAAGGAAAGGCAGAGAAGCCTGCAAAGGTGACTGAGTGAAAGTCACCAGGAACACAGTGGGGAAACCCAGTGGGTATGCAGTTATGGAGACCAAGAGAAGAGTGTTTCAAAAAGAGTATGGGCATGTGGCTCGTGCCTATAATCCCAGCACTTTGGGAGATGGAGGTGGTAGAATTGCTTGAGGCTAGGAGTTCAAGACCAGCCTGGGCAATATAGCGAGAGCCTGTTGCTACAAAAGGAAGGAAAAATAAAAGAGTATGGTCAAGTTTAGTGAAAACCGCTAAGAATTTTGAAGTAAGATGAGAACATAGAAGTGACTGTTGTATTTAGCAATATGGAAATTACTTGTGATTTCGAGAACAGCTACTTCAGGAGACTGGCAGCAATGGGCAATGGAAACCCAACTGGAGTGGGCTCAAGAAAGAACGGAGGGGAGCAAATGGAAAGAGTGACCACAGATAATTTTTTAAAGAAGTGTTGTTTCAAAGGGGAGAAGAGAAATGGGTTAATAGTTGGTGGGGACAGTTGGATCATCAAAGGAGTATTTTTTAAAATTTGAGATTAAAGATATTAGAGCAGGCGAGGCACGGTGGCTGACACCTGTAATCCCAACACTTCGGGAGGCCGAGGCAGGTGGATCACCTGAGGTCTGGAGTTTGAGACCTGCCCGGCCAACATGGCGAAACCCCATCTCTACTAAAAATACAAAAATTAGCCAGGCATGGTGGTACACGCCTGTAGTTCCAGCTACTCAGGGGGCTGAGGCAGAAGAATTGCTTCAATCCAGGAGGCAGAGGTTGCAGTGAGCCAAGACTGTGCCACTGTACTCCATCCTGCGTGACAGAGTGAGACTCTGTCTCAAAAAAAAAAAGATACTAGAGCATATTTGTATGCTGATGGGAATGATCTTGTAGAGAAAGAAAAGTTAATAATGCCCAAGCAAAGAAATAACTGTAGCAGCAACATTCTTGAGAAAAGGAGATAGAACAGAACCCAGAGCAAACACGTAAGGGTTGGCCTTTCATGACAGCAGAGATACTTTATGGATTTTAACAAAGGAGAAGGCAAACCATATGGGTAGAGACATAGAAAGCATTAGTAGATTTGTAGATGGGGAGATGATGAAACTTCATGTCTGATTGGTCCCAATTTCTCTAGTTCAGAAACAGAAAGTAGTGAGCCATTTCTCTCTATATTTGTAGTTCCTACAAACCCTGCCTAGGTTCTCCATAGGTGTATAGGCCTTGTGATCTGTAAGGAGCCCTAAAAATAGCTAGGGGAGCCCTTAGAATACTTAGGGGAAGCATGAATGCACTGTTCTAGTGTCTAACCTAATAAGCCTTCTCTAAGTGCAGTGGTTCTCAAAGTGTGGTCTCTGGATCAGCAGCATCAGCATCCCCAGGGAATTTGTTAGACATGCAAATTCTCAGGCTCCACTCCAAACCTACTGAAACAGAAACTCGGGATAGGGCCCAGTGATCTGTTTAAACAAGTACTCTCGGTGATTCTGAAAGGTTTGAGAACCACTGTCTTAACAGAATGCTGAAGGTTTCTCGGAAGGTTGATATAGTCATTTGTTAGATATGAAAATGCCAGAAGCAAGAGTTTTTCATAATGAACCCAAGTATATAACAAGAACTTTAAAAGCATCAGGAGCCAACTCTACTTACTTCCTCCCAACTACCTTTGTCCCAAAGGCAAAGCCCAAGTCCACAGCACAATCCTGTGGTACAGAAATTAAGACATTCAGGCCTCAGATGAAACTGACTCTCCCAAGGCTAACTTCAAGTTCTTAAGGAATATGCACTTTGAAAAAATAAAAGGACTTAAGATAGAATTGAGGGAGATGTTACAGAGGGGGATGTCAGACAGATTGGGCTTCCAGTGTTAGAGCTAAAACTTACCAGTGTGTGACCCTGAGTTCAGGGTATGGAAGATTCTGAAAGCAGGGCGAGAAGTATTGGCATTGCAAAACTGGTCTTAGAGGAAGGGAATGCTAAAGAGAAATGATGGCCACAGAGGACTGCCTTGATAAGGGAGAAGTTAGAACAGTGAGGCCATTAAAAGGTCACAGTTCTAATCTAATCTAAAAGTTTCAAGGGGGAATGGACACTACATTGCATTTTAAAGGTTGAGAAATCAAAAAAAGTTGGTGACTGGATGTAGGGAATGAAAGAAAAATGAGTGCTTGGCAGTAAGTTTGGTAAAGTAAGGAATAGTGGTGCCAATAACAGTCACAAGAGCCTTTGTTTGTAAGAGAAAGCCTGAGTTCATTTTTGATTTCTCACTGGAAATGGTCAATGGACATCTACTCATGTGGGACTAAAACTCAGATGAGCAGAAAGAAGCTAAAGGTGAAATGACCGTATAAGTAAGCTCTGAAGCTATGATATATATATAT
>NW_012107252.1:4548248-4588248 GCF_000951045.1 Mandrillus leucophaeus
GTAGCTGGGACTACAGGTACCCGCCACCGCGCCCGGGTAATTTTTTGTATTTTTAGTAGAGACGGGGTTTCACCGTGGTCTCGATCTCCTGACCTTGTGATCCGCCCGCCTCGGCCTCCCAAAGTGCTGGGATTACAGGTGTGAGCCACCGTGCCCGGCCGAAGCTATGATATTTTTTAAAAAGTTACCAAGGGAATATAGAGAAGGAAGAATAGAAAGTCAAGTCCAAGTACTGGAAATTGCCCTGTGTCTTAAAGGTCTGGCTGGGAGTGATACAGAAGATCAGACTCGGGGAAGCAACAAAAGTGAGGCTGATAAGTATTTGGAGAGCCAGGCTACTGCCATGCAACAGAAGCCAAGCAAAGAGATTTTCTCTCAACAAAGGTTTCCACCTTTATGGTAACATCTGGAACAGAATGCTTGGTGTCAATAGCAAAGCACAATGCTGTGGAAAAAACAAAAGTGAGTTCAGTGTTACTCTGGGTGGCCCTTGTAGAGCTAAGTCTTCTACCAGTTGGACTTAGCAAGAGCCATGCAATGATTGATGGCAAGGGTTCATAAACACTGTTGCCACAGGGCAAGATGGAAGGACGAAGCACTTCTCTGAACGATGGGAACTTACCTAGCTCATCCCAGAGCTGCCTGCACTTGTCTGTCATGTTTGTTCCTTGCTGCCTCCAGAGCGTGAGTCGTGGGTCAGCCATAAACTGCTCAGTTATTAGTGTCAGCATCCTTGCTCCATTGGAATCTCTCATCCGCAGCATTTCTCGAACCTGACACATAAGAAGTGGCAAGGGATTGGTGATTGTGCATCACAAAAAAGTAGGAGGAGAAGGAAGTGGGGGAGGGGGAAGTGAAGATGAAGTATCTGAGTACACCATATCCAAAAGAGCCAGAAAGAAGGCCTCTTGTTCTGTAAGCAAGATCTCTGCATGTACCAAGAAAGCCTGATGTTCACAATGAGATACCATTTCACACCCACTAGGATGGCTAGAATTAAAAAGTCAGATAACAAGTGTTGGACAGGATGCAAAGAAATTGACACATCATACACTGTTGGTAGGAACGTAAAATGATACAGCCACCTTGGAAAACAGACTGGCAGTTCCTCAAATGATTAAGCATAGAGTTACTATATGACCCATCAATTCCACTCCAAGAAAGAAATGAAAATACATGTCCACATGTCCACATAGAACCTTATACAAGAATGTTTATAGCAGCACTATTCATAATAGCCAAAAGGTGGAAACAACTCAAATGTTCACTAACAGATGAATGGATAAACAAAACGTAGGCTATCCACATTTTGAACAATAAATCCACATTTATTGTTCAGCCGTAAAAAGGAATGAAGTACTGATTCATGCTATGACACCGATGAATCTTAAAAACATTATGCTGAGTGAAGGAAGCCAATCATAAAAGACTACATACTATATGAATGATTCCATTCATATGAAAGTCCAGAATAGGGAAATCTATAGAGACAGAAAGTAGATTAGTGGTTTCTTAGGGCTGGGGGAGGAAGACATAGAGGACAAGGGAGGGATAGGTAAGGGTATGGGTTTCTTTTTGAGGTGATGAAAATGTTCTTAAGTTGATTGTGGTGATGGCTGCATATAACTATGAATATACTAAAAAACACTGAACTGAACTTTAACATTTTAAATAGGTGAATTGTATAGTATATGAATTATATCTCACTGAAGGTATTAAGGGGGAAAAAAAAGAAAAGAAAAACAGCCTGCTGTGAGAGCCCCTAGTTTCAAAATACTAAGTGTCTTTAGGAACAGTGTTGAAACTCTAGTCTTCAAGCTTCATCAGGCAGCACTGAATTAAAAGCAGAGGGAAGATAGTTTCCTTGCTAAAATGCCCCAGCAATACTAACTCATTTACAGAGCAGAGCAGAAGGAACAGGACTACCAGGCTGAAGTGGTAGGACTCCCTGGAGGCAGCCTGCTCAAGTCTGGTCAGCCTCTTCCACTAGATTTCAAGTATTCAGTTCAGCTATGTCAAGTGAGCTAGGTATATTGCATGAAGCCTGAAGTGGTGTGCCCAGTCTAACTTAAGCTTCTTTTGTCAACAATAAAAGAAAAACACCTTTTCATATCTTACCTTGGCAAACATTGAGCTGAGTTGCTTTCCAGAGCCACAGTAACCGCCCTGGGAGAGAAAAAGCTTCACTTGTTCTTTCACCTGTTCTTCATCCAAATGCCAACAGTTTTCATCGTCAATGCTGGCCCCAGCTGTGGGGTCAGGGGCACCTATGAAGAATGGGAACAGTGAAATGAATCCCCAGAGTTCACATGCTACACATTCAGCTGGAGGGGCACTTTGTGAACATATTGAAATAGAGATGGGTCATTCTGCTTTAATACGGGTTTTGTCAACTATATAGTCCTAAACAAAATAAATAAATACATAAAATTAATTTTTCAAAAAGCCTAAATTAAAAGATCTAAAGCTAGTTGCATGTTCACTTAAGTCTCAGTTATAGCTTCATCTAAGATCTACAGATACCACTGTAGCGGAAAAAAGGCCAGAAGAAATATACAATATGTAAATTGTGCATTTTTTCCCCCAGGAGAGTAACATTTTGTTTCTTCTTTTTGCTTTTCTATGAAGTTCAAATATGCCTTAATAGGCACACATTATTTTAAAATACAAATACATTCTCTGAACATGAAAAATTCTTTTTGTTTGTTTGAGACAGGGTCTCACTTTGTCGCCCAGGCTGCTGGAGTGCAGTAGCATGATCATGGTTCACTGCAGCCTCAACCTCCCAGGCTCAATCAATGCTTCCACCTCAGCCTTCCAAGTAGCTGGCACCACAGGACAGGGCCACCACACCCAACTATTTTAAAACATTTTTTGTAGAGACAGGGTTTTGCCATGTTGCCCAGGCTGGTCTCAAATTCTTGGGCTCAAGCAATCCTCCCAACTCAAGTCTCCCAAAGTACTGGGATTACAGGCCAAAAAATTCTGTTTTTTAAAGTTCACTAGAAAACCGTCCCCTAAAGCATAGGTAGACTTGCATACAGGGTGATATGATTTTATAAATTTATACAAAATATATTTTCATAGTGGGCTCACCTTGACAAAACCACTTAAAACATAGTTACAGTTATTTACACATCCCTCTCTCCTAGTAGTCTGTTAACTCCTTACTCACAGTTGAATCCCCAGTTGAATCCAAAGCTGTATCACCTACAGCATAGTGCTGATAATGTGACAAGCACTATGGAAATGTCTGTGAAATGAAAACTGAATCATCTTCTTTCACTCTGTTATAGACAGAGTGCTATAACAATTTTGTTTTTTTTGTTTTTGTTTTTTTTTAAATGTTAACTGACAAATAATTGTGTGTATATATGGGGTACAATGTAATGTTTTAATCTATGTATATATTTTTTTGAGACAGAGTCTCACTCTGTCATCCAGGTTGGAGTGCAGTGGCACGATTTTGGCTCACTGCAACCTCCACCTCCCAGGTTCAAGTGATTTTTGTGCCTCAGCCTCTCAAGTAGCTGGGATTTCAGGCATGTGCCACCACACCTGGATAATTCTTGTATTTCTGGCAGAGATGAGGTTTCGCCATGTTGGCCAGGCTGGTCTCAAACTCCTGGCCTTAAGTGATCTGCCTGCTTTGGCCTCCCAAAGTGCTGGGATTACAGGCGTGAGCCACCGCACCCGGCCTGACCTATGTATACATTATAGGAAGAGTTGATCGAGCCAATTAACATACCCATCACCTCACCAGTTTGTCTTTTTTTTTTTTTTTTGATGTGGTAAGAATGTTAAAAATCTATTTTAGTAATTTTGAAATATACATTATTGGTTGGGTGCAGTGGCTCATGCCTGTAATCCCAGCACTTTGGGAGGCTGAGGCATGTGGATCACTTGAGGCCAGGAGTTTGAGACTAGCCTGGCCAACACGGTGAAACCCGTCTCTACCAAAAGTACAAAAATTAGCTGGGTGTGGTGGCAAATGCCTGTAATTCCAGCCACTTGGGAGACTGAGGCATGGGAATTGCTTTAACCTGGGAGGTGGAGGTTGCAGTGAGCCAAGATCATGCCACTGCATTCCCGCCTGGGCAACAGAGTGAGACCCTGTCTCAAAAAACAAGAAAAACGACAACATTACTATTAACTGTGGTCACCATGTAGTGCAATACATTACTAAAACTTATTCTGTGACAAATTTTTAGATACCTACCTCCAAGTGACAACAGGCCATAAATCAATACTCTATAGGTGTGGTCATGCAATAGGTTACAAATTCATGTCATGTTTAATCAGTTTGCCTTACTCCTTGTCTCCCTATGTCAGAACTCTGCTTACATAAAATTTGGGTCAGCATAACAAAGCTACTCCTCTGCTATGCTTTATTGTAGTACATCTTATTCGCTAGGGAATTAGGAGGGCTCACATTATTCATTCATTCCACAAATACAAATTAACACATATGATCTGCCAGTTTATTGTATCTATTCTATGCTTCTTTTCTTCAAATGTTTTGTTCTATACACAGTTTTTTGTTGTTTGTTCTAGACAGGGTCTCATTCTGTTGCCCAGGCTGGAGTGTAGTAGTGCGATCATGGCTAACTGCATCCTCAACCTCCTGTGCTCAAGTGATCCCACCACCTTAGCTTCCCAAGTAGCTGGGACTAAAGACATGCACCACTATGCCCAACTAATTTATTTTTTAGTTCTTTTGTAGAGATGGGGTCTTGCTATATTGCCCAGGCTGGTCTCGAACTTCTGGGCTCAAGAGACCCTCCAAAGTGTTAGGATTATAGGCATAACCCACCATACCGGGCCAAGTTTTTGAAAAAATAATTTCAACTCTCATTTTAGATTCAGGGGATATATGTACAGGTTTGTTATATGGGTATATTGTGTGATGCTGAGGTTTGGGGTAAAAATGATCCCATCACCCAGGTAGTGAGCATAGTACCCAATAGGTACTTTTTCAGATCTTGTCCCTTCCTTTTCTCTCCTCTCAAGTAGTTCCCAGTGTCTATTGTGCCCATCTTTATGACCATGTGTAACCAATGCTTAGCTTCCACTTATAAGTGAGAACATGTGGCATTTGGCTTCCTGTTTCTGAATTAATTTACTTAGGATAATGGCCTCCAGCTGCATCCACGTTACTGCCGAGGAAATTATTTTGGTCTTTTTTTTTTTTTGGCTGCATTGAATTCCATGATGTATATGTACCACATCTTCTTTATCCAATCCACTGCTGTTGGGCATCTAGGTTGATTCCACATCTTTGCTGTTGTGAACATATGAGTGCCTGTATCTTTTCAGTAGAATGATTTATTCTCCTTTGGGCATATGCCCAGTAATGGGATTGCTGGGTGGCCTAGTAGTTCTGTTTTAAGTGCTTTGAGAACTCTCCAAATAAACACAGTTCTGATCATAATCACTTCCCCGATCAAAAATATTCAGTCATGCCCTATTCTTACTAAATTATGTCCAAATGCCCTAGAATGGCCTTCAAGGTCCTCTATGCTCAGGCCCTATCTTTCATTTTTTGTCTTGTCTTCCCCTACACTTATGATATGCTTCAGCCAGAAACAGTGTTCCCAGAACTCAACCACATTGACTTATGACATACTTTTCCTCCTCCTTCCTCTAACCTGTTCTTTGACCAAAAAACCCAACAGTTCTCACTGTCAATATTATTTCGGTTCCAGAGTCAGGGCTGCAGTGAGAAACAGAAACCATAGGCCGGCGTAGTGGCTCACACCTGTAATCCCAGCACTTTGGGAGGCAGAGGCGGGCAGATCACGAGGTCAGGAGATGGAGATCATCCTGGCTAACGTGGTGAAACCCCGTCTCTACTAAAATACAAAAAATTAGCCGGGGGTGGTGGTGGGCGCATGTAGTCCCAGCTACTCAGAAGGCTGAGGCAGGAGAATGGCGTGAACCCGGAAGGTGGAGCTTGCAGTGAGCCGAGACCGTACCACTGCACTCCAGCCTGGGTGACAGAGCGAGACTCCATCTCAAAAAAAAAAAAAAAAAAAAAGACATCATAAAATTAGTGTATAGAGAGGCTAACACCGCTGAGGTTCATGTACTGCTAGTTTACCTGGCAATAGGAGCTTTCTTTTTTAACCTTCTCACTGAATTAGCCATATACTCCATTGCCACCTGACGACAGTATGCCCATCTTATGCTCATGTGCTCGGCATATAAAGGCAGTAACACTATTTTTTGTATTTGTAGTCTCCTGATATTAATTCACTTACTAATTAACATTCTACATAGTACTTTATTATTACGTTCATTAAATGTTCTTCATAGCACTTTATTATTACTTCTCTTGCACCTTGTTTTACATTAGAATTTTGCAGTTCTCATATATTCCCAACTAAGTTGAAATTTTTAAAAAATAGGGATTCATTTTTCTACTTCATAGTGTCAGGCTCATTACAGCACTGAGTTAATATTTACAGAATGAATAAATACACATCTCACTGACCATCTAGATTTAAGCACCACACAGGCATATATTGTGTCCTATGCTTCTTTTATATCCCAAAAGTGGCAAAGCAAAACAAATGTACTCCTTATCCTTAAATATTTGTAAGTAACAAGAATTTATTCACTTTTTCCTATGCTAGAGGCACTTTTTATACATATACCCATTAGAATGTGTGCTCCTTGAGGGCAAAAGTTTTTGTTTGCTGGTATATTCACAACACATAGAAAAGTGCCTGGCATATAGTAGGTGCTCAATAAATATTTATTGAATAAATTCCAAGGGACGTTCATAACAACTCTATGAGGCCATATTATTCTCCTAATTTTAAAATGAAGCAACTAAAGTTTACACAGGGTAACTTAGATGTAAAGTATATCAGCCAGGATCTATATATTGGTCTCTCTCCAAAGCCTGTCTCTTTACTACAAGGCTATACTTTGGCCTTCGTCTCATACTGCTGTGATTCACCAGTTGGTTTTAGGCCCCCTGAAGCTGTAACTGATGGTGTATCTGAAGATAGCCAAATCCCATCTTTCCTTGGCTTATTCTGCTACACAGAATACGGAATTAGTCAGAATAATGCATTTTTCCCACAGTGAGGATAACTAGAGTTCTCATCAGTACAGTGATTCTCAGATATTAATATACAAAATAATTACTTGGGGTTTATGTGAAAAATGCAGGTTATGGAGTCTAACTCCTAACAATTCTGGTTTTCAGGAGCTCCATAGAGATAAAACTGAGATAAACTAGGTTAATCCAAGAACTGGGTTGTTGAGTACCTTGGAGCTAAGGATTGGGGTTGGAATGAACAGCAATGGTGCTCCAGCAGCAGAGGGCAGAGATGGCTTGAATACCAATTCTGTCCCTCGGATGGTTAAGTTAGGATATGAAAAAGCAGGAACAGGATCTAGTCTTTTAGGGGAGTCGGCCTTAAACAACTGGCTGGAAGTATGGACTGATACCCTCTCCTCTAAGGGTTTGAAGGGGTATGGAAAAAAGTGGAGAACACTTGGCACTCAGGTGATAATAGTGGCAGTAGCTGGGGAAGAAATAAGGCACAGTTTATAAATACCTAGAGTGTATCTAAAGAAAACTGCTGGGATAGGGCTAGGACGAGTCAAAACCTTGAGAGTTACTAACAGTACAACTTCACCTAAAACTTCAAAAGGGTTTGTTTATTTTATAGGAGAGAAAGGAAAGTAAATTGTACAAATGTTTGCTGGTCTACAATGGACCCCAGGAGATGAGAAACTGAGCTGCTAAAATGGGTGACAGCAGCAAAAAAGGAAGTGAGTTAATATTTGGGGCATTGAGGTAACAAACTACAAGGAGTTTGTGTGATTGCTGAGGCAAGCAAAGTCATTTGGGAAGAGAACAAACTGGCAAGAGACCCGATGGAGAATTTTCTAAGACACTTTCATTTTCATTTCTAAGACATTTTCATTTATTCAGCCAATATTTATAGAGAGCCTCATATGTACAGAACCTGTGCCTGTGCCAAATACTGGATATATAACGGTAAACAAAGCAGATACAGAGCTTATAGTTGGGGAGAGAGACCTTAAGCAAATAATCACATGTACATATTTTTGTGTGGAAAGGAAGAAGAGTCAAAGGCTTCTCTGAGAAAGTGACATTTAAGCTGACACTTGAAGAATAAACAGGAGTTAGCCTGGCAGAGAGTGGAAGAAATACTGTGTACTTTTTGTTCAAAAAAAGCATTACTTTGGTAATTAAATACAACTATAATAAGGGAGGGAGGACAGAAACAGGATGGGAAAGGAGGATATTCTCTCAAGGAGAGGGAATATTATGTGAAAATGCAGGCAAAAACCAGATCATGCAAAGTTTTGCATGCCACAGAAATTTGGATTCGATCCTAACAGTAATAGGAGGCCACTGAAGGATTTTAAACAAGAAGTGATATGATAATACCTGCAGTTATAGAAAAGTTACTTTGGATGGTGGTATGAAGAACGGAATAGAGGGGATTAATAGTGGAAATTGAAGATCAGTTAGATGGCTACTATAACAATTTACATGAGAGATTATAGTGGTTTAATAGGGAGAAGTAGAAAATTATGAAATATATTTCAGAGGTAAAATTAACAGATCTTGCAATGTATTGCATGTGGAATACACAAAAGACAAAGGTGTTAGGAGTAACTACAAGGTTTTCATCATGATTCCATGGCTAGATGGTGGTGCTATACGGTGAATACAGGAGGATAAATAAATTTGGGGAAGAAGATCATAAAATCACATTTGGATATGTTGATCTTGGGATGCCTTTATGACATTAAATAGTTGCATATATAGTGTCTAACGCTCAATAGATATGGGCTGAAGAAATACATCTGTGAGGTTGGGCACAGTGGCTCATGCCTGTAATCCTAGCACTTTGGGAGGCCAAGGTGGGTGTGTTGCTTGAGCCCAAGAGCTCAAGACCAGCCTCCGCAACACAGTGAGACCCTGTCTCTACAAAAAATACAAAAATTAGCCAAGCATGGTGGCATGAGCCTGTGGTCCCAGCTACTTGGGAGGCTGACGTGGGAGGATCACCTGAGCCCAGGGAAACTGAGGCTGCAGTGAACTGTGATTGTGCCACTGCATTCCAGCCTAGGTGACAGAGTAATACCCTGCCTCAAAAAAAAAAAAAGAAAAAAAAGAAAGAAATACATTTGTGAGTCATGGAATGCAGATAATATTTGAAGACAAGGATGTAACTGAGATTGCCTACAGGAATCATATAAAATAAGAAGAGGAGAAAATGTAAGATAATTTATAAGAAATGTCAATATTCAAAGGTCAAATAGTACGGTAGAGGACAGCATTAAGGAATAAACAAGGACACAAATCATTTAACTAGATAAACTAGGTGTGGAGTTCACCAACTGGCTTCTTCAGCTGTCTTTCACTAACTCCCAGGCAGCATCTTTTCTAAAAATCCTTTCTTTACTTTAAAAATCAAATTAAATTAAAATGCCCTTATATGTTCACTGGTTAGAACATTTTAGTCTTTCCACAGAAAGAGATGAGTATGAAACCACTCATCTTTAGTAACAGTAAAGTAGGCCTAGTCAATGTAAATAATACTTTAACATTATATTCTGAATTTTTTCCTAAGGACTAATAACAGAAATGATGACAAGTGAAGATAAGATAGAAAGGATGTCTTTCATAAATAATTATGAAACAAACCATTGTGTGGGTTCAGCCTTCACGTAAGCATTGAAGCTTATATAATGAGATCTGTCCTGAGGGTGTTTTTAAGTCTAAGGATCCAATTTTTCCTTCATTCTTTTTTTTTTTTTTTTTTTTTTGAGATGGAGTCTCACTCTGCTGCCCAGGCTGGAGTGCAGTGGTGTGATCTCAGTTCACTGCAACCTCTGCCTCCAGGGTTCAAGCCATTCTCCTGCCTCAGCCTCCCAAATGGCTGGGATTACAGGTGGTGCACACTACCATGCCTGGCTAATTTTTGTATTTTTAGTAGAGACGGGATTTCACCATGTTGGCCAGGCTGGTCTTGAACTCCTGGCCTTAGGTGATCTGTCTACTCCAGCCTCCCAAAGTGCTGGGATTACAGGCGTGAGCCACGGTGTCCGGCCAATAAATAGTAATTTAAAAATTTTAATGTACGGTGAGCCAAAATCATGCCATTGCACTCCAGCCTGGGCAAAGAGAGCAAAGTTCCATCTCAAAAAAAAAAAAAAAAATTAATGTATTCCATTTTGTTGATCTTTTCCTACTAAAAAAAAATTTTCTCTACCTCAAGGACATGAAGGTGTTCTCTTATCTTAGGTTTTACTCTTCTACTTTTCACATTTATATCTGCAATCCATTTGCAACTGATTTTTCTAAGTGTTATCAGGTAGAAATCAAGTTTCCAGTTGAAATTGGAATCTCATTATAGTTCTGATTTGCATTTCTTTGATAATCAGTGATGTTGAGCACCTTTTCATATGCCTGTTTGCCATTTGTATGTCTTCTTTCGGGAAATGTCTGTTCAGACCTTTTGCCCATTTTAAAATAGGATTATTAGATTTTTTCTTATAGAGTTGTTTGAGCTCCTTTTATATTCAAGGATTATTAATCCCTTGTCAGAAGGATAGTTTGAAGGAATTTTCTCCTATTCTGTGGGTTGTTTCTTCACTTTGTTGATTATATCCTTTCGGTACAGAAGCTTTTTAACTTGATGTGATCCCATTTATCCATTTTTGCTTTGGTTGCCTGTGCTTGTGGGTTATTACTCAAGAAATCTTTGCCCAGTCCAGTGTCCTAGAGAGCTTCCCCAATGTTTTCTTGTAGTAGTTTCATAGTTTCAGGTCTTAGATGTAAGTCTTTAATCCATTTTTATCTGATTTTTGTATATGGTTAGAGATGGGGGTCAAGTTTCATTTCTTCTGCATATGGATATCCAGTTTCCCAGCATCCATTTATTGAAAAAACTGTCTTTTCCTCAGTGTATGTTCTTCGCATCTTTGTAACAAATGAGTTCAGTGTAGGTGTGTGGATTTGTTTCTGGGTTTTCTATTCTGTTCCATTGGTCTATGTGTCTATTTTATGACAGTACCATGCTATTTTAGTTACTATAGCTCTGTAGTAAAATGTTAAGTCAAGTAATATGATAACTCCAGTTTTGTTCTTTTTGCTTAGGATAGCTTTGGTAATTCCAGGTCTTTGTGGTTTCATATAACAAAAAACAATTTTAGAATTGTTTTGTCTATTTCTGTTAATAATGTCATTGGTATTTTGATAGGGATTACATTGAATCTGTAGATTAAGTAGTATGAGTATTTTAACAATATTGATTCTTCCAATTCATGAACATGGAATATCTTTCCATTTTTTGGTGTCTTCTTCGATTTCTTTTATCAGTGTTTTATAGTTTTCATTATAGAGAACTTTCACTTCTTTGGTTAACTCCTAGGCATTTATTTGTGGCTACTGTAAATGGGATTACTTTTCAAATTTATTTTTTAGATGGTTCACTGTTTGCATATACAATTGCTACTGATTTTTTTTTTTTTTTTTTAGGTGGAGTCTCACTGTTGTCGCCCTGGCTGGAGTTGCAGTGGCACGATCTTAGCTCACTGCAACCTCTGCCTCCTGGGTTCAAGCAATTTCCCTGCTTCAGCCACCTGAGTAGCTGAGATTACAGGTGCCCACCACCACGCCTGGGTAATTTTTGTATTTTTAGTAGGGGTAGAGTTTCACCATGTTGGCCAGGCTTGTCTCAAACTCCTGACCTTACGTGATCCACCTGCCTTGGCCTCCCAAAGTGATGGGATAACAGACGTGAGCCACCGCGCCCGGCCTGCTGATTTTTTGTATGTTGATTTTGTATCCTGCAATTTTACTGAATTTATTCATCAATTCTAATAGTTTCTTGGTGGAGTCTTTAGGTTTTTCCAAATATAAGATCATATCATCTGCAAACGAGGATAATTTGACTTCTTCCTTTCCAATTTAAATGCCCCTTATTTCCTTCTCTTGTTTGCTTGCTCTAGCTAGGACCTCCAGCATTATGTTGAATAACAGTGGTAACATGGGGCATCCTTGTCACGTTCCAGATCTTAGAGAAAAGGTTTTCAGTTTTTCCCCATTCAGTATATTAGCTGTGGGTCTGCCATATACGTCTTTTATTACGTTGAGGTATGTTCCTTCTATACCCATTTTAAAAGTGTTTTTATCATGAAGACATGTTAGATTTTATCAAGTGCTTTTTCAGCATCAATTGAAATGATCATACGGTTTTTATCCTTTATTCTGCTGATATGATGTATCACATTGATTGACTTCCATATATTGAAACATCCTTGCATCCCAGGGATAAATCCCACTTGATCATGATGAATGATCTTTTTAATGTATTTTGAATTCAGTTTGCTAGTATTTTGTTGAGGATTTTTTGCATCAATATTCATCAGAGATATTGGCATGTAGTTTTATTTTTTTGATATGTCTTTGTCTGGTTTTGGTATCAGGGTAATACTTGCCTTGTAGAATGAGTTTGGAAGTATTTCTTCCTCCTCTATTTTCAGAATAGTTGGAGTAAGATTGGTATTAATCCGTCTTTAAATGTTTGGTAGAATTCAGCTGGGTCTCAGGCTTTTCATTACTGGGTGACTTTTTATTACGGCTTTGATCTTGTTACTTTATTTGGTCTGTTCAAGTTTTGGATTTTTTCATGGTTCAGTCTTGATAGGTTATATGCATCTTGAAATTTGTCCATTGCTTTTAGATTTTCTGATTTATTGGCATATAGTTGTTCACAGTAACCACTAATGATCCTTTGAATTTCTGTGTTATCAGCTGTAATGTCTCCTTTTTCACCTCTGATTTTATTTATTTGGGTCATCCCTCTTTTTTTCTTAGTCTGGCTAAAGGTTTGTCAATTTTGTTTAACTTTTCAAAAAACCAACCTTTTGTTTTATTGATTTTTTGTATTGTTTTCTTCATTTCAATTTATTTCTGCTCTGATCTTTATTATTTCTTTTTTCTATCAATATTAATTTTGGGTTTGGCTTGCTCTTGCTTTTCTACTTCTTTAAGATACATCATTAGATTGTTTATTTGAAGTTTTTCTTCTTTTTGATCTAGGTACTTATAGCTATACATTTCCCTCTTAGTACTGGTTTTGCTGTATCCCATAGATTTTAGCATATTGTGTTTCCATTATCACTGGTTTTAAGAAATTTTTCAATTTCCTCTTAATTTCTTTATTGACCCACTGGTCATTCAGAAGCATATTGTTTAATTTCCATGTATTTGTATAGTTTCCAAAATTCCTCTTGTTATTAATTTCTAGTTTTATTCCATTGTGGTCAGAGAAGATGCTTATTTCAGTTGTTTGTTTGTTTGTTTACTGTTTTAAGACTTGTTTTGTAACCTAACATGTGGTTTATCTCTGAGAATAATCCATGTGCTGAGGAAAATAATGTGTATTCTGCAGTTGCTGGCTGAAATGTTCTGTAAATATCTGTTAGTTGCATTTGGTCTATAGTGCAGATTAAATCCAATGTTTCTTTGTTGATTTTCTGTCTGGAAGATGTGTCCAATGCTAATAGTGGGATGTTGAAGTCTCCAGCTATTACTATACTGAAGTCTATCTCTCTATTTAGCTGTAATAGTGTTTGCTCTATATATTTGGGTGCTCCAGTGTTGGGTGTATATATATTTACAATTACTATATACTCTTACTGAACTAACCCCTTTATCATTATATTGTCACCTTCTTATAGTTTTTGTCTTGAAATCTATTTTGTCTGACAAAAGTATAGCTACTCCTGCTCCTTTTTGTTTTCATTGACATGAAATACCTTTTTCAATCCCTTTTCGGTCTATGTTTGTCTTTATAAGTGAAGTGTGTTTCTTGTAGGTAACAGATCATTGGGTCTAATTTTTTTTTAATCCATGCAGCCACTTTATGTCTTTTTATTGGAGAGCTTAGTCTATTTACATTCAGTGTTGTTATTGATAAGTAAGGACTTAGTCCTGCCATTTTGTTATTTGTTTTCTGGTTGTTTTGTGGTCTTCTCTTCCTTCTTTCCTTCCTGTTTTCCTTTAGTGAAGGTGATTTTCTCTGGTGATATGATTTAGTTTCTTACTTTTAACTTTTTGTGTATTTGTTGTATTGTTTTTGGCTTGAAGTTACCACGAAGCTTGCAAATACTATCTTATAACCCATTATTTTAAACTGATAAAAAACTTACACCACTTGAATAAGCAAACAAGCCAAAAGAAACCTAATAAAAACTCTACAACTTACCTTTGTCCCCCTGCTTTTTAACTTTTTGTTGTTTCTACTTGTATCTTATTATGCTATGTCTTGAAAGTTGTAGTTATTATTTGTGATTGGTTCATAGTTTAGTCTTTCTACTTAAGAGTAGTTTACACATCACAGTTAAAGCATTATAATATTTTGTGTTCTTCTGTCTACTTACTATCACCAGTGAGTTCTGTACCTTCATATGATTTTTTTTCTTGTTCACTAACATCCTTTTTGTACTGATAGAAGTACTCCCTTTTAGCATTTCTTGTAGGCCAGTTCTGGTGTTGATGAAATCCCTGTTTTTGTTTGTCTGGGAAAGTCTTTATTTCTCCTTCACGTTTGAAGGATATTTTTGCCAAACATACTATTTTAGGATAAAAGTTTTTTTTCCTTCACTTTAAACATGTCATGCCACTCTCTCCTGGCCCGTAAAGTTTCCACTGAAAAGTCTGCTGCCAGACTCCATCGTATGTTACTTTTTAATTTTCTCTTGCTGCTTTTAGGATCCTTTCTTTATCCTTGACCTTTGGGAGTTTGATTATTAAATGTCTTGAACTAGTCTTCTTTGGGTTAAATATGCTTGGTATTCTATAACCTACTTGTACTTGGATACTGATATATCTTCCTCTAGGTCTGGGAAGTTCTCTGATATAATCCCTTTGAATAAATTCTCTATCCCCAATCTCTTTCTCTATGTCCTCTTTAAGGCCAATAACTCTTAGATTTGCCCCTTGAAGCTATATTCTGGATCTTGCAGGTATGTATCACTCATTTTATTCTTTTTTTCTTTTATCTATCTCCTCAGACTGTGAATTTTCAAATAGCCTGTCTTCAAGCTCACTAATTCCTTCTTCTGCTTGATGAATTCTGCTATTAAAGACTCTGATGCATTCTTCTGTATGCTAATTGCATTTTTCAGCTCCAGAATTTCTGCTTCTTTTGAATTATTTCAATCTCTTTGTTAAATTTATCTGAGAGAAGTCTAAATTCCTTCTTTGTGTTATCTTGAATTTCTTTGAGTTTCCTCAAAACAGCTATTTTGAATTCTTTCTGAAAGGTTACACATCTCTGTTTCTCCAGGATTGGTTTCTGGTACCTTTAGTTCATTTGATGAGGTCATGTTTTCCTGGATGATGTTGATGCTTGTAGATGTTTGTCAGTGTCCAGGCATTGAAGAGTTAGGTATTTGGTGTAGTCTTCTCAGCCTGGGCTTGTTTGTACCTGTCCTTCTTGGGAAGGCTTTCCAGATATGTGAAAGGAATTGGGTATTGTGATCTAAGCTGTATCTGCTTTAGTGGTCACCCCAATCCCAGTAATGCTGTGGTTCTTGCAGACCCATAGAGGTACCTCCTTGGTGGTCTAGAACAAGATCCAGAAGAATTCTCTGGGAAACCAGGCAGAGACTCTTGTTCTCTTCCCTTAGTTTCTTCCAAACAAATGGGATCTTTCTCTGTTCTGAGCTACCTGGAAGTGGTGTGACGTAAGTACCCTTGTGGTCACTACCACTAGGACTGTGCTTGGTCAAATCTGAAGCCAGCACCAAATTAGGTCTCACCTAAGGTTTGCTGTAACCACTCCCTGGCTATTATCTGTGTTCACTCAAGGCCCTGAGGCTCCACAATCAGCAGGTGGCAAAGCCAGCCTGGCCTGTGTCCTTCTCTTCAGGATGGTGGGTTCCTCCAGACTCTGGGTGTGTCCAGAGGTGCCATCCCGGAGCCAGGGACCAGAGTAAAAAAACCTTAGATGTTCACCTGCTGTTCCATTGTACTGTGGCTGAACTGGCACTCAAACCACAAAACATAGTCCTTCCTGTCAGGCCTCTGAGCCCAAGCTAAGCCATCGTATCCCCTGTGACCTGCATGTATGTAAGTCTAGATGGCCCAAAGCAAGTGAAGAATCACAAAAGAAGTGAAAATGGCCAGTTCCTGCCTTAACTGATGACATTCCACCACAAAAGAAGTGAAAATGGCTGGTCCCTGCCTTAACTGATGATATTACCTTGTGAAATTCCTTCTCTTGGCTCATCCTGGCTCAAAAGCTCCCCAACTGAGCACCTGGTGACCCCCACCCCTGTCAGCCAGAGAACAATCCCCTTTAATTGTAATTTTCCACTACCTACCCAAATCTTATCAAACGGCCCCACACCTATCTCCCTTCGCTGACTCTCTTTTCGGACTCAGCCTGCCTGCACCCAGGTGAAATAAGCAGCCTTGTTGCTCACACAAAGCCTGTTTGGTGGTCTCTTCACACGGACGCATGTGACAATTGGTGCTGAAGATCCAGGACAAGAAGACTCCTTTGGGAGACCAGTCCCCTGTCCTCGCCCTCACTCCGTGAGGAGATCCACCTACAACCTTGGGTCCTCAGACCAACTAGCCCAAGGAACATCTCACCAATTTCTTTTTCTTTTTTTGGCGGCGGGGCGGGGATGGAGTTTCGCTCTTTTTGCCCAGGTTGGAGTGCAATGGCACGACCTCAGCTCACTGCAAGCTCCACCTCCCAGGTTCAAGCGATTCTCCTATCTCAGCCTCCCAAGTAGCTGGGATTACAGGCACCTGCCACCACGCCAGGCTAATTTTTTTGTATTTTTAGTAGAGACGGGGTTTCACCATGTTGGCCAGGATGGTCTCGATCTCTTGCTCATGATCTGCCTGCCTTGGCCTCCCAAAGTGCTGGGATTACAGGCGTGAGCCACCGCATCTAGCCAACATCTCACCAATTTCAAATCAGGTAAGCAGTCTTTTCACTCTCTTCTCCAGCCTCTTTTGCTACCCTTCAATCTCCATTTCTTGCTACCCTTCAATCTCCCCTTCTTGCTACCCTTCAATCTCCCCATCCTTCCAATTCCAGTTCTTTTTCCTCTCTAGTAGAGACAAAGGAGACACATTTTATCTGTGGACCTAAAACTCCGGTGCCAGTCACGGACTCAGGAAGACAGCCTTCCCTTGGTGTCTGACCACCGCAGGGATGCCTGCCTTGGTCATTCACCCACATTCCCTTGGTGGCAAGTCAACTGCGGGGACACCTGCTTTGGCTGGTCACCCACACTGCAGCCCTGGGCTGCTCACCCACCCCCTTCTCCGTGTCTCCACCTTTCTCTTTAAACTTACCTCCTTCACTATGGGCAACCTTCCACCCTCCATTCCCCCTTCTTCTCCCTTAGCCTGTGTTCTTAAAAACCTAAAACCTCTTCAACTCACACCTGACCTAAAACCTAAACACCTTATTTTCTTCTGCAACACCGCCTGGCACCAATACAAACTTGATAATGACTCTAAATGGCCAGAAAACGGCACTTTTGATTTCTCCATCCTACAAGACCTTGATAATTTTTGTTGAAAAATGGGCAAACGGTCTAAGGTGCCTTACATCCGGGCATTTTTCATACTTCGTCCCCTCCCTAATCTCTGTTCTCAGTGCAATTCCTCTCAAATCCTCCTTTCCCTCCCGTCTGTCCCTTCAGTTCCAACCCCAAACGTAGCTGAGTCTTTCCAATCTTCCTTTTCTACAGACCCCTCTGATCTCTCCCCTCCTCCCCAGGCTGTTCGTCGCCAGGCCGAACTAGGTTCCAATTTTTCCTCAGTCTCCGCTTCTCTACTCTATAATCCTTCTATCACCTCCCCTCCTCACACCTGGTCCAGTTTACAGTTTGGTTCCGTGACTAGCTCTTTCCTACCTGCCCAGTAATTTCCTCTTAGAGAGGTGGCTGGAGCTGAAGGCACAGTCAGGATACATGTGCCTTTTTCCCTATCAGACCTCTCTCAGATCAGTCAGGGTTTAGGCTCTTTCTCATCAGACCCCACTAAATATATACAGGAATTCAGATATCTAACTCTGTCCTACAATTTAACCTGGAGTGACTTAAACGTTATCCTAACTTCTAATCTCTTCCTAGATGAACCAGCAAGAGTTTTTTCTCTAGCCCAATCTCATGCTGACAACCGCCAGCTCCATGAGCCAGAGCTCCAGGAAGGCATTAGAGCAGTTCCCCGAGAGGATCCCCAATGGAACTATCAGGTAGATTCCCCGGGTATAGTTAGGTGAGATTACATGATTTCCTGCCTAGCTGAAGGGCTTAAAAAGGCAGCTTACAAAGCTGTTAATTATGACAAGCTTAAAGAAACTACCCAAGGAAAAGAAGAAAACCCAGGCCAGTTCATGGCCCGCTTAGCAGCAACCCTTAGATGCTTTACCGCCCTAGACCCAGAGGGGCCAGAGGCCGCCTTATTCTTAATATGCATTTTATCACCCAATCCGCTCCTGGCATTAGGAAAAAACTCCAGAAGTTGGATTCCGGCCCTCAAACCCTACAACAGGACTTAACTAACCTCGCCTTCAAGGTGTACACTTATAATAGTGAAGAGGCAGACAAAAAACAACGCATCTATGAGTCACAGCTACTTGTCTCCAATGTAAGATGACCCACAACCACGTCTCCAGCATACAAAAACTTCAGAACACCCAAGCCACGGCTCCCAGGGGCTCCTTCAAAACCTCCTCGTGGACCTTGCTTCAAATGCCAAAAGCCTGGCCACTGGGCCTTGGAATACTCGCAGCCCGGGATTCCTCCTAAGCCATGCCCTGTCTGTACGGGCCTCCACTGGAGGTCGGACTGTCTGACTCACACCGCTGCTGCTCCTAAAGCCCCTGGAGCCCAAACCCAATGTTCCTTGGCCAACTCCTTCCCAGATCACCTCAGCTTAGCAGCTGAAGACTGACGCTGCCTGCTCGCCTCGGAAGCCCCCTGGACCATCATGGATGCTGAGCTTCGGGTAACTCTTACAGTGGAGAGGGTAAGTCCGTCCCCCATTTAATCGATACAGGGGCTAGCCACTCCACATTACCTTCTTTTCAAGGGCCTGTTTCCCTTGCCCCTGTAACTGTTGTGGGTATTGACGGCCAAGCTTCAAAACCCCTTAAAACTCCCCCACCCTGGTGCCAATTTGGACATTCTTTTATGCACTCTTTTTGAGTTATCCCCACCTGCCCAGTTCCCTTATTAGGCCGAGACATTTTAACCAAATTATCTGCTTCCCTGACTATTCCTGGACTACAGCCACATCTCACTGCTGCCCTTTTTCCTAACCCAAAGCCTCCTTTGCATCTTCCTCTCGTATACCCCAACCTTAACCCACCAGTATGGGACACCTCTACTCCCTCCCTGGCAACTGATCACATGCTCATTACTATCCCATTAAAACCTAATCACCCTTACCCCACTCAACGCCAATATCCCATCCTGCAGCAGGCTTTAAAAGGATTAAAGACTGTTATCACTCGCCTGCTACAGCATGGGCTTCTAAAACCTATAAACTCTCCTTATAATTCCCCCATTTTACCTGTCCAAAAATTGGATAAGTCTTACAGGTTAGTTCGGGATCTGCACCTTATCAACCAAATTGTTTTGCCTATCCACCCTATAGTGCCCAACCCGTACACTCTTTTGTCCTCAATACCTTCCTCTACAACTCACTATTCCATTTTGTTCTTAAAGATGCTTTTTTTCACTATTCCCCTGCACCCCTCTTCCCAGCCTCTCTTTGCTTTTACCTGGACTGACCCTGACACCCATCAGTCCCAGCAGCTTACCTGGGATGTGATGCCTCAAGGTTTCAGGGATAGCCCTCATTACTTCAGGCAAGCTCTTTCTCATGATTTCCTTTCTTCCCACCCCTCTGCTTCTCACCTTATTCAATATATTGATGACCTTCTACTTTGTAGCCCCTCCTTTGAATCTTCTCAACAAGACACCCTCCTGCTCCTTCAACATTTATTCTCCAAAGGATATTGGGTATCCCCCTCCAAAGCTCAAATTTCTTCTCCATCTGTTACCTACCTCGGCATAATTCTTCGTAAAAACACACATGCTCTCCCTGACGATCGTGTCCGACTGATCTCTCAAATCCCAACACCTTCTACAAAACAACAACTCCTTTCCTTCATCAGCATGGTTGGATACTTTCACCTCTGGACACTTGGTTTTGCCATCCTAACAAAACCATTATATAAACTCACAAAAGGAAACCTAGCTGACCCCATAGATCCTAAATCCTTTCCCCACTCCTCTTTCTATTCCTTGAAGACAGCTTTAGAGACTGCCACCACGCTAGCTCTCCCTGACTCATCCCAACCCTTTTCATGACACACAGCCGAAGTGCAGGGCTGTGCAGTCAGAATTCTTACACGAGGACCGGGACCACGCCCTGTAGCCTTTTTGTCCAAACAACTTGACTTTACTGTTTTAGGCTGGCCATTGTGTCTCTGTGCAGCAGCTGCCACCACCCTAATACTTCTAGAGGCCCTCAAAAATCACAAACTGTGCACAACTCACTCTCTACAGCTCTCATAACTTCCAAAATCGATTTTCTTCCTCACACCTGATGCATATACTTTCTGCTCCCCGGCTCCTTCAGCTATACTCACTCTTTGTTGAGTCTCCCACACTTACCATTGTTCCTGGCCCAGACTTCAATCCAGCCTCCCACATTATTCCAGATACCACACCTGACTCCCATGACTGTATCTCTCTGTGATCGACCTGACATTCACCCTATTTCCCCATATTTCCTTCTTAACTATTCCTCACCCTGATCACATTTGGTTTATTGATGGTAGTTCCACCAGGCCTAATCACCACTCATCAGCAAAGGCAGGCTATGCTATAGTATCTTCCACATCTGTCTTTGAGGCCACCACTCTGCCCACCTCCACTACCTCTCAGCAAGCCCAACTCATTGCCTTAACTCGGGCCCTCACTCTTGCAAAGGCACTACGTGTCAATATTTACACTGACTCTAAATATGCCTTCCATATCCTGCACAATCATGCTGTTATATGGGCAGAAAGAGGTTTCCTCACTACACAAAGGTCCTCTATCATTAATGCTTCTTTAACGAAAACTCTTCTCAAGGCCACTTTACTTCCAAAGGAAGCTGGAGTCATTGACTGCAAGAGCCATCAAAAGGCATCAGATCCCATTGCTCTAGGCAACGTTTATGCCGATAAGGTGGCTAAAGAAGCAGCTAGCATTCCAACTTCTGAACCTCATGGCCAGTTTTTCTCCTTCTCATCGGTCACTCCTACCTACTCCCCTGCTGAAACTACCACTTATCAATCTCTTCCCACACAAGCAAATGGTTCTTGGACCAAGGAAAATATTTCCTTCCAGCCTCACAGGCCCATTCTATTCTGTCATCATTTCATAACCTCTTCCACGTAGGTTACAAGCCGCTAGCCCATCTCTTAGAACCTCTCATTTCCTTCCCCTCGTGGAAACCTATCCTCAAGGAAATCACTTCTCAGTGTTCCATCTGCTATTCTACTACCCCTCAGGGATTGTTCAGGCCCCCTCCCTTTCCTACACATCAAGTTCGGGGATTTGCCCCTGCCCAGGACTGGCAAATTGACTTTACTCACATATCCCGAGTCAGAAAACTAAAATACCTCTTGGTCTGGGTAGACACTTTCACTGGATGGGTAGAGACCTTTCCCACAGGGTCTGAGAAGGCCACCACAGTCATTTCTTCCCTTCTGTCAGACATAATTCCTCAGTTTGGCCTTCCCACCTCTATATGGTCTGATAATGGACAGGCCTTTACTAGTCAAATCACCCAAGCAGTTTCTAAGGCTCTTGGTATTCAGTGGAACCTTCATATCACTTACCATCCTCAATCTTCAGGAAAGGTAAAACGGATTAATAGTCTTAATTTTAAAGACATACCTCACCAAGCTCAGCCTCCAACTTAAAAAGGACTGGACAGTACTTTTGCCTCTTGTCCTTCTTAGAATTAGAACCTGTCCTTGAGATGCTACAGGGTACAATCCATTTAAACTTTTATATGGACGCACTTTCTTGCTTGGTCCCAATGTCATCCCAGACACCAGCCCTCCAGGCGACTATCTTTCAGTCCTCCTGGAGGCTAGACAGGAAATTCACCAGGCTATTAATCTTCTCTTGCCTACTCCAGATTCTCAGCCATATGAAGACACCCTAGCTGGACGATCAGTTCTTGTTAAGAATCTGACCCCTCAAACTCTACAACCTCGATGGATCAGACCCTGCTTAGTCATCTATAGTACCCCAACTGCTATCTGCCCGCAGGATCCTCCCTACTGGGTTCACCGTTCCAGGATAAAGCTGTGTCCGTCGGACAGCCAGCCTAATCTCTCCTCTTCCTCCTGGAAGTTGCAAGTATTCTCCCCTACTTCCCTTAAACTCACTCGCATTTCTGAAGAACAGTAATAACCCTTATGAGCCTAATACATCCCTTCATTCTATTAGGTCTGTTCATCCTTACCCTACTTTTTGCAACAGGGCTTTACGAAGTGACCCCCACTACTCGGACTGAGCCCCAAAAACTAGTCATCCCTACTATCTTCTGTCTAGTCACACTCCTATTCACCATTCTCAACTACTCATAAATGCCTTACTCTTGTTTACACTGCCGGTTTACAGTTTCTCCAAGCCATCATAGCTGATATCTCCTGGTGCTATCCCTAAACTGCCACTCTTAACTCCCTCTTAGAGTGGATAGATGATCTTTGCTGGCAGGGGACCCTCCAATACTTTCACCCTGATGAAGTTCTATTCTTTACTTTTATATTCACTTGTGTTCTCATTCCCACTCTTATGCCACCCTCTACCTCTCCCCAGCTATCTCTAACACACTATCAATCTTACCCACTCTCTCCTAGCCGTTTCTAATCACCCCTTAGCGAACAATTGCTGGCTTTGCATTTCCCTTTCTTCCAGCGCCTACACAGCTGTCCCCGCCTTACATACAGACAGGGCAACATCTCCTGTCTCCCTACACCTCCAAGCTTCCTTTAACAGCCCTCATCTTTACCCTCCTGAAGAACTCATTTACTTTCTAGGCAGGTCCAGCAAGACCTCCCCAGATATTTCACATCAGCAAGCTGCGGCCCTCCTCCGCACTTACTTAACAAACCTTCCTCCTTATATCAACTCTACTCCCCCCATATTTGGACCCCTCACAACACAAACTACTATTCCTGTGGCCGCTCCTTTATGCATCTCTCGACAAAGACCCACTGGAATTCCCCTGGGTAACCTTTCACCTTCTCGATGTTCCTTCACTCTTCATCTCCAAAGCCCAACTACATACATCACTGAAACAACTGGAGTCTTCCAGCTCCGCATTACAGATAAGCCCTCTATCAGTACTGGCAAACTTAAAAACATTAGCAGTAATTATTGCTCAGGAAGATACTTACTCTGTATTTCACTCCATCCTTGGCTACCTTCCCCTCGCTCATCAGACTCTCCTCCCTGGCCCTCTTCTTGTTTACTTATACCCAGCCCCGTAAGTAACAGTGAAAGGTTGCTTGTAGACACTCAACATTTTCTCATACATCATGAAAATAGAACCTCCCCCTCTACACAGTTACCCCATCAGTCCCCATGTCAACCTCTGATGGTTGCCGCCCTAGCTGGATCCCTAGGAGTCTGGGTACATGACACCCCTTTCAGCACTCCTTCTCACCTTTTTACTTTGCATCTCTGGTTTTGCCTTGTACAAGGTTTCTTCTTCCTCTGTGGATCCTCTACCTATGTGTGTCTACCTGCTAATTGGACAGGCACATGCACACTAGTTTTCCTTACTCTCAAAATTCTATTTGCAAATGGGACTGAAGAGCTCCCTGTTCCCCTCATGACACCAACAGGACAAAAAAGAGTTATTCCACTAATTCCCTTGCTTGCTGGTTTAGGACTTTCTGCCTCCACTATTGCTCTCAGTACTGGAATAGCAGGCATTTCAACCTCTGTCACGACCTTCCGTAGCCTCTGTAATGACTTCTCTGCTAGCATCACAGACATATCACAAACTTTATCAGTCCTCCAGACCCACGTTGACTCTTTAGCTGCGGTTGTCCTCCAAAACCGCCAAGGCCTTGACTTACTCACTGCTGAAAAAGGAGGACTCTGTATATTTTTAAATGAAGAGTGTTGTTTTTACCTAAATCAGTCTGGCCTGGTATATGACAACATAAAAAAAACTCAAGGATAGAGCCCAAAAACTCGCCAACCAAGCAAGTAATTACGCTGAACCCCCTTGGGCACTCTCTAATTGGATGTCCTGGGTCCTCCCAATTCTTAGTCCTTTAATACCTATTTTCTCCTTCTTTTATTCAGACTGTGTATCTCCGTTTAGTTTCTCAATTCATCCAAAACTGTATCCAGGACATCACCAATCATTCTATACAACAAATGCTCCTTCTAACAACCCCACAATATCACCCCTTACCACAAAATCCTCCTTCAACTTCACCTCTCCCACTCTAGGTTCCCACGCCACCCCTAATCTCGCTCAAAGCAGCCCTGAGAAACATCACCCATTATCTCTCCATGCCACCCCCCAAAAAATTTTTGCTGCTCCAACACTTCAATACTATTTTATGTTATTTTTCTTATTAATATAAGAAGGCAGGAATGTCAGGCCTCTGAGCCCAAGCTAAGCCATCGTATCCCCTATGACCTGCAGGTATGTTCGGATGGCCCGAAGCAAGTGAAGAATCACAAAAGAATTGAAAATGGCCAGTTCCTGCCTTAACTGATGACATTCCACCACAAAAGTGAAAATGGCTGGTCCCTGCCTTTACTGATGACATTACCATGTGAAATTCCTTCTCTTGGCTCATCGTGGCTCAAAAGCTCCCCCACTGAGCACATTGTGACCCCCACCCCTGCCAGCCAGGGAACAACCCCCTTTGATTGTAATTTTCCACTACCTACCCAAATCTTATAAAACCTCCCCACCCCTATCTCTCTTCATTGACTCTCTTTTTGGACTCAGCCCACCTGCACCCAAGTAAAATAAACAGCCTTTTTGCTCACACACAGTCTGTTTGGTGGTCTCTTCACACGGACACACGTGACACTTCCCACTCTTCCTGCCCCTTTCCAAAGGCAGAGGAGCCTCCCATGGTCGCCACTACCACAGGCCCATGAGGAGTACTGCTAGACTACCACTTAAGGCCCAAGGCCTCTCCAGTCAGCTTGTGGTGAACGCTGCCTGGCTTGGGACTCACCCTTCAGGGCAGTCCACTCTCCAATGGCCCTGGGCAGGTCTAGAAAAGCCATCCAAGAGCCAAGTCCTGGAATTGAGGACCCCAAGAGGCCACTTGGTGCTCTAGACCCTGTGGCTGAGCTGGTACCTAAGGTGCAAGACAAAGTTCCCTTTGTTTTTACTTCCACTTTTCTCAAGTGGAAGGCATCTTGTCCCATAGCCACCATAGCTGGGAATGTCCTGAGACTCACCTTAAGCCAGCAAGTTTCAGAGTCTCACCCAAGGTTCTCAATGTAGTACATGGGTATCACTGCTGGTTATTCAGGGCCCCCAGGGCTCTTCAGTTAGCAGGCAATGAATCCTGTCAGGACTAGTTCCTTCCCTTCAAAGGCAGCAGGTTCCTTTCTGGCCCAAGGTGTGTCAAGAAATGTAGTACAGGGAGCTAGGGCCTGGAAAGGGGGCTTCACGACTCTGACTGGTGCCCTATCCTGGTGTGGGTGAGCTGGTATCCAAGATACAAGACAAACTCATCCCCACTCTTCCCTCTCCTCTCCTCAAGCAAAGGGATGGGACCTCTTTTGGAGTTGTAAACTGAACTGCCTGGGGTTAAGGGAAGGGTGATGCCATCACTCCCTCAGCTACCCCAGCTGGTGTCTCAGTAGGTCACATGTCTCCCCACAGTCCACTGTCTCTGGGCCCAGTTCAGCATTGGGACTTGCCTAGGAGATGCAGTCCTTGCAGCCTAGACTGCCTTTCGAGTTTATTTAAGGCCCCAGAGCACTTTAGCCCACAGATGTGAGGCTTGCTGGAACTCAAGTTTGGACTGCTGGGACTGGTAATTCCTCTTTGGCTAGGGCCAATTTAAATGCTCCCTCTATGGGGAGGTGTCAGCTGAGTTTGGTCTGGTTTTGTTTTCTGTTATAATAGGGCAGCACTGAGTTTAATGCCTCAGAAATGCTGCAATTTATGTTTTCCCAATGCACCAAAATGCTTTCCACACCATGCTATGACTGCAGGGCGACTGGGGAGGTGTGGACTGGTGAGTCAAGACTTTTTCCTACTTCCTCAGTGCCTCTTTTAGCAATATGAAGTTAAAACCAGGTATTATGAGTGCTCACCTGATTTTTGGTTCTTATGTGGGTACTGCTTTTGTGTGTAGATGGTTCTTAGATTGGTGTCCTCATGTGAGGAGGTAGGGAACAAATGGTGTAGCCTTCTATTCTGCCATCTTGTTCTGCCTCCTTCCTCAATCTTTCTTTTTGGATAAGAGAAACTGAAGTCATGGCCAGGATGCTGTATTCCAGAGAATCCTGGGGTATGGAGTTACCAGAGCAAATCACAAATAGGGCATAGAGTAGTGCTAGAGGCAGAGCTGGAAGGATAGTCAAATCTGAGTAACCAATCCCAAAAAGATAAGGCAATGTCTAGCTACAAACACATATAGGGACTAATACAAGAAGTGGTTTCAGGGAAGTGGGGAGCAGAGCAAAGCTTGGATCTGTTCTTAAAATTCAAAGCAGACAGCTAGCAGTTTTAGGAATTTTATTCCTGCTGTTTTAGGTTTGTTTTGGTGAGGAATGGGGTTAAAGAGAAAGGAGAAGGAAAATGTTTTAAGTGTTTAAAGATTTAGCAGGGAACAGAAATAGGATTTCAAACATCATTTTTATCTAAAATTTTTGATTCCAAAAATTCTGACTTTCTCCCTCAGTTCCAGGTCCATATATTTAACTGTTAATCAGAATTCTTTATCTAAATGTCCTAGAAGTACCTCAAACTTAAATTTATCTTCCTCCTAAATTCATTTATCCTCTTTTGTTCCCTAATGAATGGCAACATCATTATCAAAACCATCAATGCCATTCTAGCTAGACATTTTGGAATTCAGTTTTACTACTTCTTCTTCACTCCTCACTCATCCAATACACTTGGGTTTTCAGTCTAGTCCATTTTACCTCTATGATATCTCCTTTTTGTATCATTGCTTATACCAGTACTGGTTAAGAAATAGATCAAGAAAGGGCCTGTAGAATACTATGGAACCTGTCGTAGAAAGCTAATATAAGTATGGGATAAACACGTATACAGAAGCAGTAGTTCCTGGGGAAGGTTGAGAATCACATCTCGAATTGATTGTGGCAACTGCAGCCTAATTTCAGACAAAAATTAAGATATGGGAATGGGAAGCGTAATGAGGAATATAGGTTTCTTCAGCACAGTAGTAATGAGGGAAGAGGGTTGTTTTGGTGACAGTTGTGGTGAAAAAGACAGGCTAATACTGGTCCTGAACCAAGGCAGCCAGTTCAAGAAGAGGCCAGAGAGCTTGGAAATAATTCTGGAGGAAAAGATAGTGGGAATGAGGCACAAAAGCAGGCCATAGCCCAGCTGTCAGGGTACAGAGCTATTCTTCCCTCTGGTGCTACAGGCCTGGGGGATGGGGGCAGAACTCAGGTCTCAAAAAGGAGGTCAGAGAAGTAGAACAGCCTCTCTGTGTGGGATAGGAAGAGATATAGAGAGCTACTCTTCGACAGTATCACTCAAATAGAGAGAGCTCAGTTATTATATAAACACTGCAACTTTGAGTGTAAAGCACATAACATTTTTGCTAGTTAGCAAGAGCTCCTGAAAGCCTGTCTGACTGTTCTTTCTTTATTCCTTTTAATTTTTTTTTTTTTTTTTTGAGACAGGGTCTTACTCTGTTGTCCATGCTGAGGACAGTAGCATGACACTGTTCATTGCAGCCTCGACATCCTGGGCTCAAGCAATTCTCCTGCATCAGCTTCCCAAGTAGCTGGGACCAAAAGCACACACCACCATGCACGGCTAATTTTTTTATTTTTTGTAGAGATGAGGTCTCACTATGTTGTTCAGGCTGTTCTCCTGGACTCCGGCAATCCTATTGCCTTGACCTCCCAAAGTGTTGGGATTACAGGCGTTGAGCCACCATGCCCAGCTCTGACTGTTCTTTCTGAGGTTGTTTGTAGGACTTGATTGGCTCTGTTGAACAACTGGGAAAGGCAGGTCCTTTGGCATGTGGACTACTCTATTACACAGGCCACCCACCCAGTCTCATTGCCTCTTCCACACTAGTAGTTAAGTTATTGTATTAGTCCGTTCTTGCACTGCTATAAAGAAATAACTGAAACTGGGTAATTTATAAAGAAAAGTTTAATTGGATCACGGTTCCACAGGATGTACAGGAAGCATGTCTGGGGAGGCCTCAGGAAACTTACAAGACAAAGGGGAAGCAGGCATGTCTTACATGGCTGGTGCAGAAGGAAGAGAGAGAAGTGGGAGGTGCTAAACACTTCTATTTATATTTATTTATTATTTTGAGACAAAGTCTGGTTCTATCACCAGGCTGGAGTGCAGTGGTGCAATTTTGGTTCACTGCAATCTCTGCCTCCTGGGCTCAAGCCATCCTCCCACCTCAGCCTCCCAAGTAGCTGGGACTACACGTACGCACCACAATGCCCAGCTAATTTTTGAATTTTTTGTGGAGACAGGGTTTTTCCATGTTTCCTGGGCCGGTCTCAAACTCTGGTGTGCAAGCAATCCACCCACCTTGGCTTCCCAAAGTGCTGGGATTACAGGTGTGAGCCTCTGCGCCCGGCCTACACACTTTTAAATAACCAGATCTCATGAGAACTCACTCACTATCATGAGAACAGCAAGGGGTAAATCCACCTCCATGATCCAATCACCTCCCATCATGCCCCTTCTCCAACAGTGGCGATTACAAATTCAATATGAGATTTGGGTAGGGACACAAATCCAAACCATATCATTCTGCCCCTGGCCCCTTCTAAATCTCATATCCTTCTTACATTGCAAAGTACAATCATCCCTTCTCAACAGTCCCCCAAGTCTTAACTCATTTCAGCATTAACTCAAAAGTCCACTGTCCAAAATCTCATCTGAGACAAGGCAAGTCCCTTCCACCTATGAGCCTGTAAAATCAAAAACAAGTTAGTTACTTCCAAGATACAATGGAAATATAAGCATTGGGTAAATACACCTGCCATTTCAAAAGGGAGAAATCAGCCAAAAGAGAGGGGCTACAGGCCCCAGGCAAGTCCATAACCCAGCAGGGCAGTCACTAAACCTTAAAGCTCCAAAATAATCCCCTTTGACTCCAAGTCTCACATCCAAGTCACAGTGATGCAATGGGTGGGCACCTAAGTCCTTGAGCAGCTCTACCCACTGAGAGCTCGGCTCCCATGGCTGCTTTCAAGGGCTAGTATTGAGTGCCTGTGGCTTTTTCAAGTGCACAGTATAAGCTATTGGTGGATATACCATCCTGGGATCTGGAGGACAGCAGCCCCCTTCTCACAGCTCCACTAGGCAGTGCTCCAGTGGGGAATCTGTGTGGGGGCTCCAACCCACATTTCCCCTCCACACTGCCCTAGTAGAGGCTCTCCATGAAGGCTTTGCCCCTGCAGCAGACTTGTGCCTGGACATCCAGGCGTTTTCATATATCCTCTGAAATCTAGGCAAAGGCTCTCAAGCCTCAACTCTTGACCTCTGTGCTTAACACCATGTGGAAGCCGCCAAGGCTTATGGCTTGCACCCTCTGGAGCAGTGGCCTAAGACCTATCTGGGGCCCTTTTAGCCACAGCTGGAGCTGGAGTGGCTGGGATGCAGGGAGCAGTGTCCTAAGGAGCAAGGTAGTGGAGCCTTGGGCCTGGCCTATGAAACAATTCCTCCCTCCTAGGTCTCTGGGCCTGTGATGGGAGGGGCTACCATGAAGGTGTCTGAAATGCTTTTGAGACATTTTCCTCATTGTCTTGTCTTTACTTAAGCAAATTTCTGCAGTCAGCTTGAATTCCTCCCCTGAAAGGGGGAATTCTTTTCTACCATATGGCCAGGCTGCAAATTTTCCAAACTTTTACACTCTGTTTCCCTTTTAAATATAATTTCTAGTTTTAGGTTAGTTTTTTTTTGTTTGTTTGTTTTTGTTTGTTTTTTTTTGCTCACGAATATGAGTTGAGGTTGCTAAAAGCAGTCAGGCTACATCTTCAACTCTGCTGCACAGAAATTTCTTCTGCCAGGTACCCCAAATCACCACTCTCAAGTTCAAAGTTCCACAGATCCCAAGGGCAGGGGCACAGTGCCTCAAACATCTTTGCTCCAGTTCCCAAAAAGCACCCCATATTCATCTGAGACCATCTCAGCCTTGGACTTCACTGTCAATATCACTATCAGCATTTTGGTCACAACAATTTAACAAGTGTCTAGGAAGTTCCAAACTTTCCTTCATCCTCCTGTCTTCTTCTAAGCCCTCCACACTTTTCTAACCTCTGCCTGTTACCCAGTTCCAAAGCTGCTTTCACATTTTCAGGTATCTTTATGGCAATGCCTGACTTTCCACTACCAATTTTTTGTATTGGTACATTCTTGCACTGCTATAAAAAAATACCTGAGAATGGGTAATTTATTTTTAAAAAAGAGGTTTAATTGGCTCATGGTTCTGCAGGCTGTACAGGAAGCATGGCTTGGGAGGCCTCAGAAAACTTAAAATCATGGTGGAAGGCAAAGGGGAAGCAGGCACATCTTACATGGCTGGAGCAGGAGGAAGAGAGAGAAGGGGCAGGTGCTTACACACTTTTCAGTAACCGGATCTTGTAAAAACTCACTCATTATCAGGAGAACAGAAAGAGGGAAGGATATCTGCCCCCATGATCCATTCACCTCCCACACGGCCCCTCCTCCAACGCGGGAGA
Source organism: Mandrillus leucophaeus (assembly GCF_000951045.1). Taxonomy (NCBI): domain Eukaryota; kingdom Metazoa; phylum Chordata; class Mammalia; order Primates; family Cercopithecidae; genus Mandrillus; species Mandrillus leucophaeus. Next base: position 4,579,269 of record NW_012107252.1, read on the forward strand.
TTACAACTGGATATGACATTTGAGCAGGGACGCAAATCCAAACCGTATCAGTTATCGTCCAAAAGAGAAAGGTAGTTTAGGGAAACTCAAAAAACTTTAGAGAAATTCAAAAAATTCTTTTTTTTTTTTTTTTTGAGACGGAGTCTTGCTCTGTCACCCAGGCTGGAGTGCAGTGGCCGGATCTCAGCTCACTGCAAGCTCCGCCTCCCGGGTTTACGCCATTCTCCTGCCTCAGCCTCCCGAGTAGCTGGGACTACAGACGCCCGCCACCTCGCCCGGCTAGTTTTTTGTATTTTTTAGTAGAGACAGGGTTTCACTGTGTTAGCCAGGATGGTCTCGATCTCCTGACCTCGTGATCCGCCCGTCTCGGCCTCCCAAAGTGCTGGGATTACAGGCTTGAGCCACCGTGTCCGGCCCTCAAAAAATTCTTAAGTCAAATGAACCTAGGTTATAAATAACTACCTTATTCATAAAGTAGAAATTATTATACCCCACAAAGTAGTTTTGAAAGCTAAATGAATTAACATATATAAAGTCCTCTGTGGACAGAAAACCAAACACTGCATGTTCTCACTCATAGGTGGGAATTGAACAATGAGAACACTTGGACACAGGAAGGGGAACATCACACCCTGGGGCCTGTCGTGGGGTGCAGGGCAGGGGGAAGAATAGCATTAGGAGAAATACCTAATGTAAATGATGAGTTAATGGGTGCAGCAAAGCAACACGGCACATGTATACCTATGTAACAAACCTGCACGCTGTGCACATGTACCCTAGAACTTAAAGTATAATAAAAAATAAAAATAAAAAATAAAGTGCTTTGCATGATGCTTGGAACACAGTGGGATCTAAAAAGCAAAATGAAAACTGGCTTATATAACTCTTCTTCTTAAAATTTTTCTTTTTCCTTTTTTTTTTTTTTTTTTTTTTTGAGATGGAGTCTCACTCTGTCATCCAGGCTGGAGTGCAGTGGCATGATCATCTCGGCTCACTGCAGCCTCCACCTCCCAGGTTCAAGCAATTCTCCCACCTCAGCCTCCAAAGTAGCTGGGATTACAGGCATGCACCATCATGCCTGGATGATTTTTGTATTTTTAGTAGAGACAGAGTTTCACCATGTTGGCCAGGCTGGTCTTGAACTCCTGACCTCAAGTGATCCACCCACCTTGACCTCCCAAAGTGCTAGGATCACAGGCGTGAGCCACCGTGCCTGGCCCCTTCTTTAAAATTGTCAATGGTTTTCTATGATTAGGCTTCTACAATCTGGTTTCATTATAAAAACAAGCATTTGTTTCAGACCTGTCTGTTGTTGCTACTAGGTTATAAGCTACTTTAAAAACCATGTCTGTTTTAGACCCTCAACAATCAGCACTACTCCCTGCACATGGTACTTAATAAATTTGTTGAATGAATGAGTGAACATAAACTCTTTCTCCATTAATGCACCCCCAATATATAGTTCATATGCATAATGCTAACACATGCTCCTTAGGATAACTCTGATGCTAACGTAGGGTCCTGAAATATCAAGGGAATTCTCATATCCATCTCAATTCACTGAATGATACAAATTATTTTGTGTTTTCTTTCACTGTTTGAATACTTCAGGCTCCTAGGGACAGGGACTGCACTGACAAAGTCCATAAACTAGACCAATATATAATACTATCATTCTCTGTTCTTTTTCACCAAAATCTTTTTGAGATACACAGTTGGACTGCTTTAAGAAACCTAGAGTTAAACACAGTTGTTTGGATAGAATGAAATGATTAAAGTTAAGTAACTGCAACTGCAGAAATATCCCAATCTCCTAACATGCAATAAAGCAACAAAGTAGAGGTAAGAGGGTTGCTTTGGTGACAGTGGTGATGAATAAGACTTTTTTTTTTTTCAATAAAAAAGTTGTACGATTACCGTTCACTTGGTTGATTTCTGAGTTGGAGGATAGAATCTCATCTGCCAGTTTCTGTGCAGTAGGAAGAACTTCAGTATGGTGTGCCGTGATTAAATATTGAATAAACTTTTGTAGCTGGTCCCTATTCATCTGGAAAAGGGTTTCAGAGATAGGAAGACGCAATTTGACTTGGTCTGGTTTACGGATCCTGTAGAGTGAGAGCGCTACCACATGGGCACAGTAGAATATGTCCTTGTTCCCACAGCCACATGTTACTGAGGTGATTTTGCATCGATCAAAACTGATTGCAACTTTGTAAGTCACTGCTGGTTCAGAGGCAGTGGCCAGCTCAGTTACTGTGCCACTCAGATGAAAGCCTAAGGAAACAAAAAAGAAACTGTGTTTAGAGATTCTGTAGTAATAAACTTAAGATTCTCACTTTACATGTGAATTCATCAATTCATAAATTATGTACTGGGTATCTCCTACACATGTACATGATAGGCTTTGCCACAGACACAGAGGTCAATGAAATTCAGTTACTGCTCTGAAGAAACACACAATATAGAAAGAGTCCCTACCCTGGAGTTCATGAACCTCCTGAACTCATATTGATATGAAAACTTTAGCTTGTATGTGTATACATTTTTCTGGGGGGGGGGGATAGTTCATAGCTATCATCATAGTCTCAGAAAGACTACGAAGGAATCCTAAATAACTTAAAGACTCCTGCAGTAGATTTTCAGCTCTAGGTGGTAGGCAAACACAAGTCTACAAATAATATCTGTATTATCTAGAGTAAGGTAGATGTCACAAATGAAAGAGAATCCAAAATGCCAAGAGGAAGGACAGAAGGAATATCAAAGAAGACTAAGGAAAATAATTCTTCTTTAAAACATAAAATTCCACGTGGAATACATAAAAGGCAAGAAATTTAAGACATGAAAGGCACAGCTAGGTGCAATGAAACTACGTAGTGTTACACCTCTACTCACTAGGCACACAGTGCTAGTAATTTTGAAATGTAGGAGAATCCATTTTTAACTTAACAAAATTAAAAGATAAAATCAATAGCAAATCAATTCTGTAATATTAATTGTTCTTTATTATTATTTTTATCTTTTAGCTCTGTCACCGAGGCTGGAGTGCAGTGGTGCAATCTCAGCTCACTTCAGCCTCTGTCTCCAGGCTCAAGTGATCCTCCCACTCTCAGCCTCGAGTACAAAAATAGAGGAAAATAAAGGAAAGGCTAATGAAAAAACGAGCCAGGTGCAGTGGCTCATTTTTGTATTTTTAGCGCAGAGGGGCTTTTACCATGTTGCCCAGCCTGGTCTTGAACTCCAGGGCTCAAGCAATCTGCCTGACTCAGCCTCCCAAAGTGCTGGGATTACAGGCACGAGCCACCATGCCTGGCTATTCTTTACTTTAAATATGATTTTTCTTCTTTGAAAAGAATATGTATTCATCTAATCATTAAGTCATTCAACAAAAGTTTAAGGAGACCTTAAGTACTGAACTGCTAGGCCTAGGGATGCTAACAAAAAAAGAAGATATTTGTGAAGCATCTGCTATGTAGCAGAACTGTTTTGGGTACTTTTAATAATTTATCACAGCAACCTTATAAAATCAGTACTATTTTCCTTATTTTAAAGGTATGTAAACTGAGGTTCAGAAAGTTTAAGTAATTTGCCCAAGGCGCTAGCAAATGTGACAGACCTGAGATTTGGAACCAGGAGGTCTGACTGACTCCAATGTTAATTTTCTTTCCATTGTATGTCATTACCTCTAAAAGGTGCCACAACAAAGTTCTTTTCAAAACCCACAGACATGCTTAGTGTAGTGGCTCACATATGTAATCCCAACGGCTCAAGAGGTTCAGGTGAGAGGATTACTTGAGGCCAGGAGTTGGGAGACCAGCCTGGGCAACACAGTGAGACCCTGTCTCTACACAAAATTTAAAAAAGTAGCCGGTATGGTGGCACATGCCTGTAGTCCCAGCTACACATATAAGTAAATGGTAACAATATGATGTGCCAAATGCTATAGCACAGACAGGAACAAAGGTGAGACTAATTTCAGAGACTTTCCTGTTTAACTGGACTATACACTGTGAACAGGAAAGCAATTTTAAATAATCTTATATCTGTTGGAGAAATATTTGTCAAGTAATAAAAGGTACATATGTAAGTTTCAGAGCTACCACTGTGACCTGGCAGAATTAACAAATGCAGAGAAAACTTTCCAAAATTCAAGTTTCAGACAGTTATGGTTAATTAAAATAAGACCCAAGTTTACAAGTACACTCATAAAACCTAGCCAAATTATCACATAAAGGTACATTTATGTCTAATCCAAAGAAAGGTACACATTACTGAAAGCATTCAGATTAATTTCCAGAGCAAGAAAAAGATAAAAATAAACTCACTAACTTCATAGCCTCCAGGTTTGGTTAAACCCCAGAGAGGCTTTTTCTCAGCAAAACAAGCTGCAGGTTTAAAAATATTTACTGTCACTTGTTTAAAGCAAAGTCAAAAAGTTACATTCAAATTAATTTTAGGTAAAGATTAATTATAGGTAAAGACTGCCTTCACTTAAAAACTAAGGAAGCTGGGCAACGTGGCTCAGATGCCAGCACTTTTGGAGGCCAAGGTGGGAGGATTGCTTGAGGCTAGGAGTTCAAGACCAGCCTCAGTAACATAGCAAAACCCCATATCTACAAAAAATCAAGCTGGGTGTGGTGGCATACACCTGTAGTCCCAGCTACTTCAGGACTGAGGTGGGAGGAATGCTTGGGTCCAGGAGTTTGAGGTTGCTAGACAGCTATGATGGTGCCACTGTACTCCAGCCTGGGATACAGAGTGAGATCCTGTCTCTTTAAGAAAAAGAAAAAGAAAAAGAAAAAAAGAACTAAAGAAGAGAGCTGTAGGGTTGGGAAGCAGCTCCTCTCCAGACCTATACCCACCAGACATTGCCAGCAGAGTAATATATAGCAAAGAGCACATTATACTAGGAATTAGGCCGCTAGAACCTGATATTTACTATGGAGTCTTGGGCCACACACTTTACAACTCTTGAGCCTTAGATATCTTCTAAGTAGTATAATAATACTTGCTCTGCTTACCTCTCAAAAGTACTCTGTAAAACTATAAAATGTCCTACGGATGTGTTACTAATGTTTTAATGCAATTATTAATGGCTCTCCATGTAAAGGAGATAAGAGACAACTTCCCCAATGGCCAAGTTTCACAGTGGTTGAAAACTAGGTGCTAAGAAAGTACGTTCTTAATTTCCCTTGCGCCATTCAGAAGTATTTAGTACATTGTTGAGAAATGACTTGAGTCCTGATACAAAGACCTCACAGAAGGGCTACATTAAAATTTCAAACAAAATAGTAATGTCAACGTGGAAAAGCCTAGTTACTAAGCCCCTGAGTCTAAAGGTGGCTCATGCCTGTAATCCCAGCACCGTGGGGGGACAAGACAGGAGGATCACTTGAGGCCAGGAGTTCAAGACCAGCCTGGGCAACACAGAAAGACCCTGTCTCTAAAAAAAAAAAAAAAAAAAAAAAAAAAAAAATTGCTACACAAGCCCAGGAGGTTGAGGCTGCAATGAGCCATGATGACACCACTGCGCTCCAGATTGAGTGACAGAGTAAGACTTTCTCAAAATAAAAACAAACAAACAAAAAACAACCAACCAACCAACCAACCAAACAAAATGATACATAGAAACATTTCTGCTTCATCCGTTCAATGTTTTAGGCACACTTGGCTTGCAGCAGCACAGTCTCTGAGCCTAATTTCTCCTTCCCTTCCTGCGTGAAAACTGAGTAAGAATATTGGTTAGATTTGAGACTGAAATAGTTATCAATGGGTATCTTATTAGGACATAAGGCTCATGAGGTCAGGGCTTTCTCTGCGTATTGTTCATCACTAATATTAAAAAAAACCAACAAACTACCCTGGTTGTATATTTACAAAAACATTGGACCTCAGCTTCTACAGTTTTAAGATGAGAGGCTGGCCTAAATGATCTCCATGGTTTAATCCTGTGCAGATACATTATGATTCTATAGTGACTATCACTGAATTTCCCACAATGTTAGACACAGAACTTTGCATATTAAAGTTATTTAATAAATGGTGGCTGATCTTACAAAGCAAAGCTCTTTTACTTAGCCTTTATGAGGGCTTCCTATGTGTTAGGGTCCATTCTAAGTGCTTTATATGCATTAACACATTTAATTGTCACAGTTTTATGAATTTGATAGTAGGTATGATGGTAAGTTTTGTTTTGTTTTGTTTTGAGATGGAGTTTCACTCTGTCGCACAGGCAGGAGTGCAGTGGTCCGATCTCAGCTCACTGCAACCTTCACTCTCCGGGTTCAAGTGATTCTCCTGCCTCAGCCTACCGAGTAGCTGGGATTACAGGCGCCTGCCAACACGCCTGGCTAATTTTTGCATTTTTAGTAGAGACAGGGTTTCACCATCTTGGCCAGGCTGGTCTTGAATTCGTGACCTCGTGATCCACCCCCTCTCAGCCTTCCAAACTGCTAGAATTACAGGTGTGAGCCACCGTGCCTGGCCTGATGGTTAGTTTTATGTGTTAATTTGACTAGGCTATGGTACCCAGCTATTCAACCAAACACTAATCTAGGTGTTGCTGTGCAGGTAATTTGTAGATGTGGTTAATATTTACAATCAGTTGACTTTATCTAATGCAGATTATCCTCAATTATGTGGGTGGGCCTCATACAATCGACTGAAAAGTCTTACAAGCAAAAGTCTGAGGTTTCTCTGAGAAATAACAAATTCTGCCTCAAGATTGCAGCACCAGGTCCTGCCCCAAAATTTCCAGCCTGCTCTACAGATTTCATACTTCTCAGCTGCCCATATCACATAGGCCAATTCCTTGAAATAAATCGTATGTATGTATGTATGTACGTATCTATCTATCTATCTATCTATCTATCTATCTATCTATCTATCTATCTATCTATCATCGCTCACTAGTTTTGTTTCTCTGGAAAATTTTGATTACTATTACTACTCCCATATTTATGTATGAGAAAACGTAAGCATAGAAAGCTTAAGTAACTCATTCAAAGGTCACTCTGCTAGGAAGTGACAAAGCCAGGATTCACACCTAGGCAGTCTGGTTCTAAAGCTCAAACTCTTAACTATCACACCATACTACATCTCTATAATATTGTACTATAGGCAATTAATACCACATTTAACTAATGGAATTACAAACTATAAAACAATATAACTAGAAATATTATTAGAAAATAATGGTCAGTTTATTAAAATTCTAAAATTTCAGTTTTTACAGCATTGGTATGGCTTGAAACCACTAGGTTAATCTAGAATTAGAGCTCAAGTATCAATTTAGATTACAGCTGTCTTCAAAATAGATCAATATTAAAACAACCGAGAAACTTTCTGCAAAATATTTTTCAAAGCATTGAAAAATACATGGCTCCCTAGAGGCTTTGGCTAGGGCTCATGATTGATGCTCTTGGGAACATGTTCATTTGAGCTGTGTAAATGTTTGGGCTCTGTCAGCTGTATTAACACTGGTATAGCTCATACTTCGGACCTAGGCTCATCTGAAAGGCAGAAGGCCATGTAAGTTTCCTTGTTGGGAGTTTCTTTTTCCCCTCATATATCTTAGAATGTAAAAGGGAAGTCCCTTTCAAACATCTATACTCCTTGCCTTATTGTAAGTTAGCAACATTTTTAAAAAAGTCTGATTACTCCTGAGAATAAAGCTAAGTAGACTAGGTTTAATGTAGTGTTTCTTTCCCATTGCCAACCTAACAGCCATAAACATATCCATCAATAATCTATTAATTTAAGCAAACATGTAGAAGCTTTTTTTTTTTTTTTGAGACAGGGTCTTGCTCTGTTATCTAGGCTGGAGTGCAGTGGCGCGACCACGGCTTGCGGTGACCTTGACCTCTTGGGCTCAAGGAATTCTCCCAACTTAGTTTCCCAAGATGCCACTATGCCTGGCTAATTATTTTTTATTTTTTAATTTTTTTGAGACGAACTCTCACTCTGTCGCCAGGTTGGAGTGCAGTGGCGCGATTTCAGCTCACCGCAACCTCCAACTTTCTGGTTCAAGTGATTCTCCTGCCTCAGCCTCCCGAGTAGCTGGGATTACAGGCACGCACCACCACGCCCAGCTAATTTTTTATATTTTTAGTAGAGTTGGGTTTTCACCATGTTGGCCAGGATGGTCTTGATCTCCTCACTTTGTGATCCGCTTGCCTCAGCCTCCCAAAGTACTGGTATTATAGGCACAAGCACCGCGCCCGGCTGCCTGGCTAATTTTTTTGCATTTTTTTGTAGAGATGGGGTTTCACCATGTTGCCCAGGGTGATCTCAAACTCCGGGGCTCAGAAGGTTGGTTTTTAAAAATCTTTACCGGCTAGGTGTGGTGGCTCATGCCTGTAATTGCAGCACTTTGGGAGCCCAAGGTGGGAGGACTGCTTGAGCCCAGCAGTTCAAGACCAGCCTGGCAATCAAACAAAAAAGTACAGAGACAGGGCCAGGCGTGGCGGCTCACGCCTGTAATCTCAGAGCTTTGGGAGGCTGAGGCAGGTGGATCACTTGAGCTCAGGAGTTCAAGACCAGCCTGGCAATATGGCGAAACCCTGCCTCTATGGAAAGTACAAAAAATTAGCCAGGTGTGGTGGTGCACACCTGTAGTCCCATAGCCACAGTCCCAGCTACTTGGGGGGAGCTGGCTGAGGTGGGAAGATCACTGGAGCCTGGGAGATCGAGGTTACAGTGAGCCAAGATCATATCACTGTCCTCCAGAACAAGGCAAGCAAAAAAAAAAAAAAAGGACAGAAACAGCAGTATGTTGAGTCCCCATGATGTATACATCACTTAACTTCAATAATTATCAACACAAAGACAAATTTCTTTAACCTACTGTTTACCAACTCCTTTCCTACCTCCTCCATAGATTACTTTGAAAGCAAATCTTGCAAATATCATTTCATTGGTAAACACCTCTGATATGAATCTCTAAAAGATAAGAAGTAAAATTAGTAATTCCTTAATATCAAAT
>NW_012107252.1:4592890-4596179 GCF_000951045.1 Mandrillus leucophaeus
TTTTTTTTTTTTTTTTTTTTTTTTTAAGACGGAGTCTTGCTCTGTCACCCAGGCTGGAGTGCAGTGGCGTGATCTTGGCTCACTGCAACTTCTGCCTCCTGGCTTCAAGCCATTCTCCTGCCTCAGCCTCCCAGGTAGCTGGGACTACAGGGATGCGCCACCACCCCTGACTAATTTTTTTGCATTTTTAGTGGAGATGGGGTTTCACCATGCAGGCCAGACTGGTCTTGAACTCCTGACCTCAAGTGATCCACTCGCCTCGGTCTCCCAAAGTGCTGGGATTACAGACATGAGCCACCGTGCCCAGCCTATACTTCTTAAATATAGCTAATTATTTATTTTGATCAAAAAAGAAAAATAATTTTTAATCATTAACAGTTTTGGGCACTTACCACATACTAGGTACTAATTTCTTTTACATACTTTATATCATTTAACCCTCACCACAACATTATGTGTTTAATACTATTATTATCCCCATTTTTGTTGGTAAAGAAACTGAGACAAGAGCTAGGATTTAGGATTTGGACCTAGGAAGTTCGGCTTGAAAGTCTAACCTCCTAACAACCACATTTTAGTTCCATTATAAATTTCCAAAACACCAATCTTATTTTCCTAGACCCTCTTGAAAAAATTTAGATCAAGGTTCATTCATTCATTCAATTAAAAATTATTTAACATTTACTATATGTTAGGTTCCAAGGATACATCTGTTGAAAAGACCTAATGATCCTTGACCTTATGAGATTTATCTTCTAGTTGTGGAGAAAAATAATTATTGAATTCTAATTGTGTTAAGTACTATAAAGAAGTAGTATAAAATGATAGGGTAGTATATAATAGGGGGGAACCTGACCTGATTCAGGGACGGAGGTGGTAAGGGATGAGTTTTTGAGGAAGTAACATCTTGTCCAGAATTCTATAGAATAAGTAGGAATTAATTAGGTGAAAGGATGGAGAATGGCAGAGTAGTGGTAAAGAAGACTCCAGGCAAGAAAGAGAGAGAGAGACAGAAAGAGAGAGAGAGAGACAGACAGATAGGAAGAGACAGAGACAGATATGCAGAAGTGCTGAGTCATAGAGGATCATGGAATGTTCAAAGAACAGAAAGAAGACCAGCGACAGGAAAGCCAACAGGAAGCGGTAAAGTGACAAGTGATGGAGCTGTAGAGTCAGGCAGGAGCCACTGATCTGGGGTTTATCCTTGGCTTCTCCTTCTGATTCATATACAAAAGGTCACTAAATCCTGTGGATTCTGCCTCCTAAATATTTCTCCATTCTAGTTCCTCCCCTTTAACTCCCCTAATACCACCTCAATTTGAGATCATAATGATCTCTTGCCTGAGTTAACTAATCTTCCTGCCTTTAAGTCTTATTTCCTCTACTCATCTTCCATAAACACAAGCAGAAGGTCTTTCCAATGGGGAAATAATATTATGTCATTCCTATAAAACTGTGAACTCAGCTCTGCACCAAGCAGACCTAACAGACATCTACAGAACTCTCCACCCCAAATCAACAGAATATACATTCTTCTTAGCACATCACACTTATTCCAAAATTGACCACATAATTGGAAGTAAAGCACTCCTCAGCAAATGTAAAAGAACAGAAATCACAACAAACTGTCTCTCAGACCGCAGTGCAATCAAATTAGAACTCAGGATTAAGAAACTCACTCAAAATCGCTCAACCACATGGAAACTGAACAACCTGCTCCTGAATGACTACTGGGTATATAACGAAATGAAGGCAGAAATAAAGATGTTCTTTGAAACCAATGAGAACAAAGACACACATACCAGAATCTCTGGGACACATTTAAAGCAATGTGTAGAGGGAAATTTATAGCACTAAATGCACACAAGAGAAAGTAGGGAAGATCTAAAATCGACACCCTAACATCACAATTAAAAGAACTAGAGAAGCAAGAGCAAACACATTCAAAAGCTAGCAGAAGGCAAGAAATGACTGAGATCAGAGCAGAACTGAAGGAGATAGAGACAGAAAAAACCCTTCAAAAAATCCACGAATCCAGTAGCTGGTTTTTTATAAAGATCAACAAAATGGATAGACTGCTGGCAAGACTAATAAGAAACGAGAGAAGAATCAAATAGACACAATAAAAAATGATAAAAGGGATATTGCCACTAATCCCACAGAAATACAAACTACCATCAGAAAATATTATAAACACCTCTACGAAAACAAACTAGAAAACCTAGAAGAAATGGATAAATTCCTGGACACATACACCCTCCCAAGACTAAACCAGGAAGAAGTTGAATCTCTGAATAGACCAATAACAAGCTCTGAAATTGAGGCAATAATAGCCTATCAACCAAAAAAAGTCTAGGACCAGATGGAATCACAACCAAATTCTACCAGAGGCACAAAGAGGAGCTGGTACCATTCCTTCTGAAACTATTCCAATCAACAGAAAAAGAGGGAATCCTCCCTAACTCATTTTATGAGGCCAGCATCATCCTGATACCAAAGCCTGGCAGAGACACACAAAAAAAGAGAATTTTAAACCCATATCCCTGATGAATATCAATGCGAAAATCCTCAACAAAATACTAGCAAGCCGATCCAGCAGCATATCAAAAAGCTTATCTACCATGATCAAGTCGGCTTCATCCCTGGGATGCAAGGCTGGTTCAACATACACAAATCAATAAACATAATCCATCACATAAACAGAACCAACAACAAAACCCACATGATTATCTCAATGGATGCAGAAAAGGCCTTCAATAAAATTCAACAGCCCTTCATGCTAAAAACTCTCAATAAACTAGGTATTGATGGAACATATCTCAAAATAATAAGAGCTATTTGTGACAAACCCACAGCCAATATCATACTGAATGGGCAAAAACTGGAAGCATTCCCTTTGAAAACCGGCATAAGACAGGGATGCCCTCTCTCACCACTCCTATTCAACATAGTATTGGAAGTTCTGGCCAGGGAAATCAGGCAAGAGAAAGAAATGAAGGGTATTCAATTAGGAAAAGGGAAATCAAATGTCCCTGTTTGCAGATGACATGGGTGTATATTTAGAAAACTCCATTGTCGCAGCCCAAAATCTCCTTAAGCTGATAAGCAACGTCAGCAAAGTCTCAGGATACAAAATCAATGTGCAAAAAATCACAAGCATTCCTATACACCAATAACAGACAGAGAGCCAAATCATAAGTCAACTCCCATTCACAATTGCTTCAAAGAGAATAAAATACCTAGGAATCCAACTTACAAGGGATGTGAAGGACTTCTTCAGGGAGAACTA
>NW_012107252.1:4597874-4621616 GCF_000951045.1 Mandrillus leucophaeus
GAAACCATCATTCTGAGCAAACTATCACAAGAACAGAAAACCAAACACTGCATGTTCTCACTCATAGGTGGGAACTGAACAATGAGAACACTTGGACACGGGGCAGGCAGGGAACATTACACCTCGGGGCCTGTCGTGGGGGTGGGGGGCAGGGGAAGGGATAGCATTAGCAGAAATACCTAATGTAAATGACGAGTTAATGAGTGCAACAAACCAACATGACACAGGTATACCTATGTAACAAACTTGCACATTGTGCACATGTACCCTAGAACTTAAATTAAAAAAACAACAAAACTGTGAACTATGTATTTTATATTTCTGCTTCCTAACAGTCTGGCATAGAATAAACATTTATAAAAGTGTTTGCTGAACTGAATTGCTTGATGGTTCTCCACTGATTACAAGATAAAGTTCAAACTTCTTACGATATGATTTCTTTCTATCTCTTTAGACTTGCTTCCTGTCACTCTCCCATATTCCAAACACACCAAACTGTTTGCAGATTCTTGACTATGCTGTTTTCTCCATTTTCTTATCCTTTATGCCTTTGCATGTGAAGTTCCCTATACCAGGCATGACCTTCTCATTTCCTTCTCATGCTAATTCTTGACTCAAGTGAGTGCCTACTCTGGGAAGTCTTCCCTCATCTCTTTGGACAGCTAGTTAAGTGCTTCTTCCTGAGCGCTCACTTTTCATCAATCATATCTCCATTATAGTACTTGACATCAATGTAATTGTCTTCACATTTATCTTTTCCCTTTAGATTGTGAACTCCTTGAATAAAGGAGTTATGTATATCTTTTTCATCTCTATATTTTCAACTCAGGCACATGGTAAGGGCTTAGTAACTGACTGTGTATGGATGAATGAATAAACGAACACTAAACTGAATCTTTTACATATTTATATCTACAATTCACATAGGATTAAGCATGTTTATAAAATTCCTGATTTTGTGATTAAAATAAGCCAGTAATTAAATAATTTTACTGAGATGGTGGGCAAAGTAACAATAATTTGTATATTTGGTATAATATTGAAACACCAAGATTATTTTCCATAATGTATGTATATAGATTTTTTAATTAATTAATTATTTATTTATGTGGCTGGAGAACGGGGTCTTGCTTTGTAGCCTAGGTTGGAATGTACTGGCATGATTACGGCTCACTGCAACTTTGACCTCCAGGGTCAAGTGATCCTCTCACCTCAGCCTCCCAAGCAGCTGAGACCACAGGCATGTGCCACCATACCTGGCTACTTATTATTTTTTTAATGTTTGTAGAGCTGAGTCTTGCTATATTGCCTAGGCTGTTCTCAAACTCCTGGTCTCAAGTGATCTTCCTGCCTTGGCCTCCCAAAGTGCTGAGACTGGAGGTGTGAGCTGAGCCACCAGCCTGGCTCATAATTGATATTTACGCCTGTTATGCTTCTGCCAGTTTTTATAACCTATTTTCAAAAATATAAAATATAAGCAGTTTTTATCAGCCAACATTTACTAGATATACTTACTATATGACAGATAGTATTCTAAGTGCTTCCCATGTATTAACTAATTAATTAAATGCTCAAAGCAACCCTACAAAGTAGATTCTGTTATCTCCCTTTTTCAGATAAGAAAACTAGGATAAGAGAGATAGAAGAACTTGTCTAAGATCACACAACCTGTAAAATGTAAAGTTGGGATCTGAACACAGGTAGTCTGGCTCCAGAGCCTGTATTCTTAAGGACTACAATGTATTAAATATGTCTCTGCAGTTTAAATTTGCATACAAAACTTTGTAAAGGTAATGAGTAAGTATAATTCTACAAAGACAGAGTCCTGCACTAATAACAAGTCAGTAAACTCTGACATTTGCCTGTTTTCCTGGGCATATGTTCACGGTAACTGAAACTGACAAGTGCTGTGATGCTCTCATAGTTGGAATGAAGGTGGGCTCATGAACTCATCTGTACAAGAAAATGCATCAGGACATGAGTGAATCAATCTGCTTAGAGTTCTAAAGGAAAGCACTTCTCAGTACAGCCCTTTGACACCATTCAAAGCCTTTTGTTTTTCTAAGTGCAAGAAAGGCTCTAGTAAAGCTTGGGCAATTAAAACCACTTTGCTCACTGCTCTTTTGATTCACCAGGCCCCTAGGCAGGTGTTAATGCATGAAAATGAATATCATTTCAGCCAAGAGCAGGGAAAAGAAGAGATGAGGTTTATGAAAAGAATATTTTTTCTTATAGTCAGTTAAAAAAGATATGCAAATATATAAACTAAGTAACTCCTTTGACTGACAATGCTTCCTCTTGAATAAATTTGGTTTTGATGAAACTGCATAGTATAAATGAGACCTTCTCACTTAATTCCTGTCTCCTGGAAGGCCATAGCAGTATACCAGCAGAAAGTAAAGCAGCCACTCTTTCTCTCCTTTTTGTCATTTAGCAAAACAGTAACCAGGAGAATTAAAACAATGAGAGTGACATCTATAAAATAATTTTCTTTCCAGAGAGCCTTTCTCAAAAGCTGGGTAACAACTGCCTAAACAAGAGCACTGGAATGGCTCTATGTACTATTGATACAAAGAGATTAGGAATCAGAATGCTTGAGTTGTAATTCTAGTACCCCTCAATTCCTCTTTGCCTCAGTTTCCTAATTATACAAATAGATATAATACTACTTATCTGCCTATCAGACTCATGTGAAAGTAATTTGTAAAGAACACAGTTCCCAAAGATATCATTCAACAGCAATCCCAACTGGCCCCTAGTAAGTTCACAAGAAGCAGATGGTGCCCAAACACTGGGTGAGAGTGTGAGAGATTGCAAAGTGAGGAGCAGTATTGTTATTTGGGAATAGAAACGATGCTGCCCCATTACCCTGAGAACTACTTGGTTTGTTTGTATTACAGAGGTCACCCTTAGCTTCTCAGAGCAGCTGAGTAAGTTAGAGGGCCCTTCTTGCAGCCATCTGCTCCCCTCCCAGACTCCTCTGGCAAATCAAGTGGTTTTCCTTGTGTTAACCTCCGAAGAACAGCCATTGGCCCCTCTCAGCACCAGCTTCAGCAGCCAGTGGTCTCTGTTCTCCATCTGTACCAGAAACCACAGTTCAAGAACAACGAGGCTTCCAAAGCACAGGCATTCACTTACAGCGATAACCTTGCATTTACCTAGTTTTTTAGTGTTCTTTCACTTGTGCCTCTCCAAGGAAATTAGATGTATATTTTAAAAGACTGAGATCTTATTTTTGATATTTTGGAAAAATTTCGTGTACAAAAAAAGGTAAAACAAGAGGAATCTGTCTGGAAAATTCATTTAAAAACCTAACATGCGTAAAACATAATTACTTTAAAAATAGTTATTCAGGCCAGGCGCGGTGGCTCATGCCTGTAATCCCAGCACTTTGGGAGGCTGAGGCGGGCGGATCACGAGGTCAGGCGATCGAGACCATCCTGGCTAACACGGTGAAATCCTGTCTCTTCTAAAGAAAATACAAAAAAATTAGCCGGGCGTGGTGGTGGGCGCCTGTAGTCCCAGCTATTTGGGAGGCTGAGACAGGAGAATGGCGTGAACCCGGGAGGTGGAACTTGCAGTGAGCCGAGATCGCGCCACTGCACTCCAGCCTGGGCGACAGAGTGAGACTCCTTCTCAAAAAAAAAAAAAATAGTGATTTAATTTTCCCCCAACAACTCGGTGGCACATAAGATTTACAGAACAAGTTACCTCATATAATGGTGGATAACCAATCAATTCAGAACTGCAGATCAGATGCCTCCTTTTCTTTCTTTTCTTTTACTTTTTTTTTTTTTTTTTGAGACAGGGTCTTGCTATGTCGCTTATGCTGGAGTTTAGTAGCACAATCACAGCTTACTGCAGCCTTGATCTCCCTGGCCTGGCTTAAGTGATCCTCCCATCTCAGCCTCCCAAGTGGCTGGGACTACAGGCATGCATCACCCCATGCCCAGCTGATTTTTTACTTTTCGTAGAGATGGGATCTCACTATATTGCCCAGGCTGGCCTTGAACTCCTGAACTCAAGCGATCCTCCTGCCTCAGCCTCCCAAAGGGTTGGGATTAATTACAGGTGCGAGCCACTGTGCCAAGTCCAAATGCTTCCTTTTCAGCTCACAGATTTGAACACAGATTGGGAAAAATAAATCACCCTTCTCCAGCATTTCTTTGGAGAAATAATGCACACATATATAAGGTACATATGTTGCCAAAATGGTGGTTAGAGGCTAATGTCTACCACCTGACTTACTGATTCAAACAGAGAAAAGGGCAACATATAATTGTACACTGATTTCAGAAATTACTCTGTTCCATTACATCAATGTTGGGGGGACAGTCGGGGAGGAGGCAGAATAAAAAGTAAACAATAAATTGATTTCAAAAGGAAAAGGACATAGGCAGCTATTTTTGACCAACCACAGTACCGCATGATCAACTGTTTATTTTTGAGAGCCTTCAAAATAGTTTTCAGATTTATTTTAAAGTATTAAAAAATTACTCATACCCTTTTCCAGAAAGAAAGAGATTTCCTGGCTACTTCTCTTGAGACTGAGAAGCCTTCTTCTGTGAGTTATATTCTGTGCACTGAATCAAGTCATCAAAATATACTGAAATTATATTTAAATGTGTTTTATATAAAATATATATTACATATAATGCTCTTATAATAGTGTCTGGCATACCGTAAGCATTCAAAAAATAGTATTATGTTAATGTTCTGCCTATAATTCCAGCTAGCTCCTTTATTCAAATACTTAAAAAACTCCTCATTTCAAGCAGAGTCAAACCTCAAATAATCTAAAGAAAAATGCCTATGCATAAATATCATATAAACTAAAATCAAATTCTCACAGTAATCAAAAGACTAATTTTCAAGTGATCTTAATCCTCATCTTTTAAAAACTCCATGATATTTTATTTCCAACATGGCCTTTTTAATATGGAGATGAATGCATATTCCCCATTACATTCTTTATTTAAAGATTTCATATGCTAGTAAGAATGCCATTCCAAACATTTACAGCATTTTGGTCAAGGCCCTCTAGCTCTAGTCTTTTGTTCCATCTTGCAACTTGACCTGTATGAAGCAGCAAGAATGTCAAAACAATTTCAATTAGGACAATGCTTATCATTTTGTTTAGGAACTGGAGCAAAACCATTTTTCCACATTCTACAGTAACCTGATTCCATATAAACACCAATCAGGCAGAAGACATTCTCATTAAGTCTTTACTCAGGGTTGTATATACATTCACATCACCCATGGGATCTAAGGAACAGTTATTCATAGGAAACACCTCTAGCGTCAGCAACTCTTGTGAATCAAAATTATATTGCTATACAACTCCAATAATTGGCCGGCATCTCCTTGTGTTCTTATATGGCTTTTAACTACTTTGCTACTCTAACCCAATGGCAGGGAACAAAATTGCTAAAAGAATGTTATTCCTGGGCGCTGTGGCTCACGCCTGTAATCACAGCACTTTGGGAGACTGAGGCAGGCAGATCCCAAGGTCAGGAGTTCGAGACAAGCCCGCCCAACATGGTGAAACCTCGTCTCTACCAAAAATACAAAAAATTTGCCGGGCATGGTGGCACGCGCCTGTAGTACCAGCTACTCAGGAGGCTGAGGCAGAACAATCACTTGAACCTGGGAGGCGGAGGTTGTAGTGAGCCAAGATCGAGCCACTGCACTCCAGCCTGGGCGACAGAGCTAGACTTCGTCTGAAAAAAAAAAAAGAATGTTATTCCTCACATATACTATTTCTTTAGAAAGATTCCCTGAACATCTTTTTGAATACCTAAACTGTCAATTATGTATTTATGAATTCTCACACTCTATGTACTATAATTTATTTTTCCTTTTTTTTTTTTTAGATAAGGTCTCGCTTTGTTACACAGGCTAGAGTGCAGTGGCATGAAGACAGCTCACTGCACTCTCAATCTCCCAGGCTCAAGCGATCCTCCTGTCTCAGCCTCCCAACAAGTTGGGACCACAGATGTGCACCACCACACGTGGCTTATTTTTAATTTTTTTTTTTTTTTTGCAGAGATGGGGTATCACTATGTTGCCCAGGCTGGTCTTGAACTTCTGGGCTCAAACAATCCTCCCACCTTGGCCTCCCAAAGTGCTGGGATTATAGATGTGAGCCACCACACCTGCCCTTGTATTTAAACGTTTAAATTTGTTTATATAACAGCCATGATCTGAGCTGAAGCTCAATTTACCCTGGTCTGTTCTCAGAATTAAAGCAGACTATAGCTCAGAAAGTATACAGACATCAAGAAAAAGAAAAGTTACCTTCTGTGAGTTGTGAGAATCAAACTCACTTGGGGAGTCTGTAGGAGAAACAAAAAATCTAGAGGAAGCCTTCTCCCATCTAATCCAGGTCTAGATTCAAGAGTTCATCTATAGTTCATGAAGAGGCTTCCAAGACTAAGAATGCTGGTGAAGAAGAGAGCTCTGGGATGTTTTTGCAAAAATGAATACGCAGAGTCCTGGAGGGTGAATGGAAATACTCTTACCTGCGAGGTAGCTGAAAGATAAAAATCTAAAGAATTCATGTAGATCAACAGCCAACTAAGTTTCTTTGGCTCAAAAGTCTTGGACCACACAGTAGAATCCTATTCCTTGTGCCAAAATATTATGCCAGGTAAAGTAGTTGATCTTTTCTCATGCAAAATTGACAAGAAAAAGAAAAATAACCAAGCAAGTCTCTATGGAAATAGTGCTAAAATTTAATAATCATTTGCGAGAATGAATGCTGAAAGGGATAAATCTCTGATCAGCAAGATGAGGACTCACATTTTTTTTACGGTGGCCACAGTGAGCTCTTTATCTTAATTTCTGTACCCTAATGGAGAAAAACATTGACTTTAAGCTCAGGATGAATGTAATATTCCAACAGCAATCCCAATACATCGATTTGGTGACTGACTGATTGATTTACTCATTCATCAAACATGTAAGCCCTTACAGTACACTAGGTACTAAGCTGGGTATATAGGATACTAAGATGAGAAGGAATGTCGTCTGGTGGGAGAGACAGACAAGTAAACATTTATAATTGGGGAAGTAAATGTTATAGCAAAACTCAGCAAGTGGTAGAACAAAGTAGGAACACTTGTCCAGTCTAGGGGGCTCAGGAAAATCTTTCAGGCAGTAGCAACATTTGAGTTAAACCTTGAAATGTGAGTAGGAAGGAGGCAGATAGTTGTTAAGATCTGCATTATTTGACATGCAATATGAGAATGGCTACAGAGTACGTTAAAAACACAAAGGTGAACCAACCAATCCAGACTGAAGAGGGGGCCAGGAAAGGTTCTCCAGAAGTGGGTAAAGGAGACAGACTGTTATACGCAGAAACAAAACAGCAGTGGGAAGGCCTGGCAACAAGAAGCATAGTACAGTATGTGATGCGACGGAATATAGTGAGTGTATTAGTGTCCTGTTGCTGCTATAACAAATGACCACAAAGTTGGTGGATTAAAATAACACAAATATATTATTTTACAGTTCTGGAAATCAGAAGTCCAAAATGGGTCTCAATGGGCTAAAATCAAAGTGTTGGCAGGGCTGCATTCCTTCTGGAGGCTCTAGGGGAAAATCTGTTTCCTTGCCTTTCCAGCTTCTGGAGGTTGCCTATATTCCTTGGCTCATAGCCCCTTCCTCCACGTTCAATGCTAGCAATGGCTGTATCTTACACTGTATCAATCCAACATTGAATCTCTTTCACTGATTTCCTCTTTCACTTATAAGGAAGTATGTGGTTGCATTGGGCCTGCCCAGATAATCCAGGAAAATATCTCTGTATCAAAGTCAGCTAATTAGTAAATTTATTCTCTCTGCAACCTTAACTCCCTCTTGCTATGTAATATTAACATATTCATAGGTTCTGATGGCTTGTATGCTGACATCTTTGGAGAACTAGTATTCTGCCTAACATAATGATTGAAATTGCACATGCTGGAGTCATACTGCCTGGGTTCATATTACAGGATTTTTTTTAAAGCTGATTTATTAAGGTATAATTGACATACCATAATTGCACATATTTAAAGAGTACAATTTGTTAAGTTTTGACACATGTATGCACTCACAAAACTATCTTCGCAAACAAGACAGTGAACCTATCTATCACCCCCAAGGCTATCTTCATACCCCTGGCTCCCTGATCCCCATTCCAGACAACAACTGTTCTGTTACTAAACATTAATTTTCATTTCTCAGAATTTTACATAAATGAAGTCACACAGTATGTAGTTATGCTTCTTTTACCCAGCATAGTTATTTTGAGATTCATCAAGTTCTGGCATTTTTATAATTAGTTTTGTGATCTTCGGCAAGTTACATAACTTCTCTGTGCCTGAAGTACAGATAAGTATACTTATCTGTAAAATGGAATAATAATAGTAACTACTTTATTTCACTGTCGTGAGAAATCAATGAGTTTATTTATGTATGTAGGTAAAGGGAAACTGTTTTATATGAGATTTTGACTTTTGATTCAATTTTTAACTATGTTCCCCTGAAAATCTGATAAAGATAAAATGTCGGCTATGTTCCTGAACAACATTATGATTACAAAGGACTCCTGATTGGTAAGAACTGGAAGAATTATAAATACCTAGCTGGAAGTCAAATCTGCGGGCTTCCCTAAGTGTAGTGACTCTTGTGATTTAGCATGACCCTTAAGGGGACTCTGACTACTATGCCTATGGAATTGCTACAAGAGATACTAGTTCCTGTGGAATGTGAAGATTTATACACAGGGCAACTCCTAAATCTATCCAGTGTGGATCTCATTGCTTTGTACCAGAGCATCACCCAGGGAAACAAAGGCAAAGAGTAGCTCATGGACAACTGTGTAGACAGTTCTACAAACTGCTACAAGGTCTCACTGAAGATGAATGTCTTGCTAGCAAGCTTTGGCTCCTGTCCTATGTACTTCTGAGTAGACTGATCTCAAGTGTGGCCTATTATAGGCTTGTAAGTCTGAATGTTTAATTCTAAGTAGATAACCCTCGTAGATGTGGAAAAGTGTAAAGCTCTTAAAAAGTGCTGCTACATGATAGGTGTTAAGTGTTAGCTATTTTCAATTACATATAAACCGTTTAGAGTAATGACGGGCACATTTCTAACACTTGTTGAAAAAATATTGCTATGATTAGTAGTATCAACACCACCTCTATCACCAGCACTGTAATGTGGTCTATATATGGAATTATAAATGGTCCTATATGGCTGAAGGTTAGATTACAAAAAAGAGAATGGCAGAGATGATATTGAAGAAGTAGGGAGGGATGGGATTATAAAGGAAACTGGTAAAGAGTTTTCATTCTCAAGACAAGGAAGAGTCATTTACATTTTATTTATTTATTTTTTAGAGACAGGGTCTTGCTGTGCTGCCTAGGCTGGCCTCAAACTCCTGGGCTCAAGCAATCCTCCCACCTCAGCCTCCAAAGTAACTGGGACTGCAGGTACATGCCAATGCACCAGGCTAAAAGGTTATTTTAAATAAGGAAATGTCATGATCAGATCTACGTTTTAGAAAGATCATTCTTTTAGAAATGTGGAGGATGGATTAAAAGAGAGAAACTGGAACAGAAGCAGAAAGATTAGTTAGGAGGCTGCCATGATTATTTACAGGAGATAAAATGATGGTAAGAATTAAGATAGCTTAAAATATGTCATTGATTGCTTTTTGCTGGTAATACCAAAAGAATATCTCCAGAAATCTAGGCGCCAAACCTCCATTTCCAACCGCCTGCTGGACATCCCCTCAAGAAGTCACTTCAAACTCAATTTGTCCCAAACTGAACTCATCATTGTTCTCCTAAAAATTATGCTCCTCCTGATTTCCCAGAATCTGTTGAAGAAACCATCCTGATCACTTAGTGTTGAACTTTGCTTAGTCTAATGTTCTACAACTTGTACTTTTCCTTGCCTTCCACATACATAGTTTATAAGTTCTCCCAAAATGATTTTAGAAACTACCTGTTCATTCACTCGGCCAACCATTCAAGCAAACAATCAAATAACATCTTTTGAAGAATGTGCTAAATATGAGCAGTGACAATACATAATTAAACACAATCCTTAAGTATAGTGTGCAAGTCCAAAATCAAGAAAGTTCAGGGGATCATGTGATGTCAGCTCCATGGAAGAAATCAACCTAAATAACTATCCTTCGGCATGGAAGGTTGGGGAGAAGATCATTCATGGGGAAAAAAAGCAACACAAGCATTATAAGGAGAGTATACTAGTTTGTCTGGTACAAATTGGACTTGTGTCTATTGTCTCAATATAATTATAAAGAAGCTAGTGTGGTTATATTAATATAAAATAAAATAAAATAAGACAAGGAATGTTACTAGAGATAAAGAAGGACATTTTATAATGATAAAAAGGATCAATAGGAAGAAAATAATTATCATAAATACACACATATTTAATAACAGAGCTTCAAAATACATGAAGCAAAAACTAATAGAATTGAAAGAAGACATGGGTAAATTTGCTATTTTAGTGAAGACTTCAATACTTCCTTTTCCAATAATTGATAGGAAAAAATAGATAGTTCCGCTTTTTCAGATGACAGCTGGTCAAGTCTTGCAGACAGCATGTTTGTACTCTGTATCTTTTCCTTTTGTAGCCAAACATATTAATCAATCCTGTATCACTCTGTTCAACGAAATTCCAAAATTCTGTATATTACAGCAATGAGTTTCATTGCTTTCATAACTTATAAAATTAGAAATAAGGAACTGGTTGCAATTCCCCAGATTTTTCTCCCTAGAGAATATAGGAGATTTTAATCAGAACCTGAGCTATTGATACGGTTGTCAGTTTTTTTCATCTTGAGGAATGCTTCATGAGCAATCTCTTTTCTCCTCTTTCTAGCAAATGCTCCATTTATAACACAAGTACATTCTCTTTTCTCCTCCTTACTAGTAAATACCTCATTAATAAGACAAGTACAGAGTCTGAAGCTGGAAGTATAGACAGCAGACTGTGATTTAAAAAAACAAAACAATACCACTTTCTGCTCTATTTACATAGCTTCTTTTTAGTAATGTTAAACTGCAGAAGAAAGCCCTCCTATGAGGCTGGAGTACAACTGAAGGCACTAAGGTATGGTAGGAAAAATCAATGGCCAAATAGTATAACCTCCGAAAATGATAAGCAATTACCTTGAGGAATTAAAAAAATTATTTGACTACCTTCCAGTTTACTATCTAGGACTTTTTTTTTTTTTTTTTTTTTTTAAGGATGATATTACTCAGTATGGTCAGCAAGGATATACCAACTGGCAACATAAAGAATTCCAAACGATAAGTTAGAAATTCAGGACACTATGCTATATTTGCTCCTCACCCCTGTCCATACCCACCTTGGATAAGAGAGGAAGAACACAGATAAAAAACACAAAAGAACTTTATTTTAAGTAACTATATTCCGGGTAGACTGTTTACAATAAGCCAAAGGTAACACACTTAGTCAAAACATTTTAAACTTTGAAGAATTCAAGTCATTTATTATGCAATAGTTGGGATCCACAACAGGAACCCACACAGAAGGCAGCCTATTTGTATGAGGGTGAAAGGAAGCTCAAAAGATAGAACAAAGGAATTTTTATAAGCTTGATAACTAAGACCCGAATCAGAAGGAGCAAGGTATAAAACAGTGGGGTGTTAGGGTGAAGGCAGAAGCAATGACTGAAGAGGAAATGTAGCAAGAGTGTTTGCATCCAGTCACTGGTTGAGAAACTCCTTCAACCGCTAGATAGAGAATTCTTATCAGATCATTCAGAATAGAGAGATCATATCCTATATAACTCTGCCTGGTTACATGGTTGACCAGTTAAATTCACTTCAAGAAAGTAACAGGCAGGCCAGTCACAGTGGCTCACACCTGTAATCCCAGAACGCTGGCAGGCCAAAGTGGGAGGACTGCTGGAGCCTAGAAGTTTGAGACCAGCCCTGGTAACACAGTGAAACCCTGTCTACTAAAAATAAAAAAATTAGCCAGGCATGATAGTACATACTTGTAGTCCCTGCTACCTGGGAGATGAGGTGGGAGGATGGCTTGAGCCTGGGAGATTGAGGCTGCAGTGAGCCATATCATGCCACTGCACTCTTGTCTGGGTAACAGAGAGAGACCTTGTTTCAAAAAAAAGTAATGAGGAGCTCATCCTCAATCATTTCCTACACTAGTTTAAACCAACAGGGTTGGGTTGTATGAAGTATAAAGTGGTACAGAGACTGGTTACTGTAACTTAAGTGGCCTTGTTTAAATTCAGCAAAAATGGCAGAAAATATTCAGTAGCTTTAATAAAAGAGAATGGCAAGTCAATCAGTTTGTATGAAAAAGCAGGTGTCAATCATTCAGGTCCAAATTATTCAAGGGTTGCATCTGAGAACAGGTCATATAGTGGTTTGGGTAGTTGTTCATGTGGAAGGTGGAGGTGTGAGAATCACTTGAACCGGGCAGGCAGAGCTTGCAGGGAGCTGAGATCATGCCACTGCACTCCAGCCTGGACAACAGAGCAAGATCTGTCTTAAAAACAACAACAACAAAAAAACTCTTGTTGTAAATCTATAACTACCACTTCAAATCAATATCCCTATCACGACACTCACATTTGAAGATTTGTACTTAAATGCTTTAAAGTACAACTAACCCCACAGGTATTGCCAGACAATCGTTAAGAAATAAACTGTAGTCCAAGATGGTTACTTTTTCTCATCAAAAACAGTAAGCAAAATGAGAAAGTTTAAATGTCTATCACATTGCTAAATATAATAGTAATTTTCAGATGATGCAGAGAGCCACAAAAGTGAGGAATACTTAATCACTTAGTTTGACACTAAGATCCCGAGTACTAAGAAAAATAAACTCAGGTAAAGTTTTATTTTGGTGGGGTGAGGTGGCCCATGCCTGTAATCCCAGCACTTCGGGATGCTGAGGCAGGCAGATTGTGTGAGTCCAGGAGTTTGAGATCAGCCTGGGCAACATGGTGAAACCCCACCTCTACAAAAAATACAAAAAATTAGCCAAGTGTGGTGGTGCATGCTTGTAGTCCCAGCTACTCTGGAGGCTGAGGTGGGAAGATCACCTGAGCCTGGGAGGTGGAGGTTGCAATGAGCTGAGATTAAGTCACTGCAGTCCAGCCTGGGCGACAGAGTGAAATCTATCTCAAAAAAAAAAAAAAAAAAGAAAAAGAAAAAAGTATTTTATTGGATGAATTAATCACTTATCAAATATTTATTGAGCACTACTATGTACTAGACAGTGTTTGAGGTACTGAAAATACAGTACCTCAAACTGTATAAGTAATAAGAGAAACAGGGCCCTGTCTTCATGGAGCTTATATTATAATAGAGAGGGGCAGGCATTTAATGAATAGACAAAATAACTTCTTATGGTAGTACAATAAAAGAATTAAAATGTGATGTACATTCAGGGGTGTAGAGAGGGGAGGAGAGCAGAGTGACCATTTCAGATGATATGGTTAAGAATGGCCTAAGGACATGACATTTTAACTGAAACTGGAAGAAAAGCAGCAAACAGGTTCAACAGAAGCCCACCCAAGAATTTTAAACAGGGAAATGATATGATTCTCTAGCACTTACCATGATTTGAGAAAACCTTAATCTGGGCTTAAGGCCATTTTTCCCCCCATTCTTTTCCCCAAGTTTATATTCCTGCTTACCTCACTCTAGTTTCTCATCAGCATCCCAACCCCCTTGTTCTTATTCTAGACCTTCCTCACGCTGCAATAAAAGGTCATTGTATCACAGGAGTCTCTAACTGTGAAATAATTATAAAATCCACCCTTTAAGCTACTGTATTTAAGCTCAGAAATACTCAGGCCCATCCCTTTAGACACTGCACTTTTCTAATGCTCTTTTCTGAGCAATAAAATTCAATTTCAAAACTTCCTTCTTTAAAGATATCTAAGGTGACTATGCAACCTTATTTCAAGTGCTATTATCTTGCCGGGTAAGGATGGTCAACTAGTTGAGTTTCCTCAGGCCTTAGAAGCATACTAAAGAAATATTATAAATTTGTCAATGTATGCTGTTACAAATTAATGGTTTCCAATCTCAGTTTCTCTGAGAAACTCTGACTTTCTTTCACTCATCATCAGTAGCTGTCTTAAATTTTGTCACACTAACTATAAATTACCCAACAGTAGGAGTTTTGTCTTATTATTATTTACCTTTGTATCTCCAAACCTAGCACAGTCTGGTAGTAATCACTTAGAATCTCAAAACTTCTCATTCTCACATCTCTTCTGATGATCTCATCTTACACCTCCCAGAGAAATTAGAAGCTAACAGTCATTTCCCATTGTTCTACCCACAAAATTATCTTTATCACATCCACTCTCTTTTACTCACTTCAGCTCCACTTTGCACAACCGTCCTTTCATTTTACCCAATGGCAAAACCCTAATTCTAGATGAACCCAATTGTCTGTTCTTTCTAAATTCAACCACAGTTGCTGAACATTGCCATCAAAACCGATACAAGAAGCCGGGGGCAGCTGCTCACACCTGTAATCCCAGCACTTTGGGAGGCCGAAGTGGACGGATCACTTGAGGTCAGGCATTCTAGACTAGCCAGGCCAACATGGTGAAACCTCACTCCTACTGAAAATACAAAAATTAGCTGGGCGTGCTGGCACATGCCTGTAGTCTCAGCTACTCGAGAGGCTGAGGCAGGAGAATCACTTGAACCCGGGAGGGGGAGGTCGCAGTGAGCTGAGATTGCACCACTGCACTCCAGCCTGGGAGACAGGGCGAAAAACAACAACAACAACAAAAACCACACAGCAGTGCAAATTGACACTAATACGTTAATTATAGCTATCAACCTCAAACACACTCTCAATTTCTCATATCATTCCAATGGTTTCCATATTCAGTTCTCTATCTTAGTCCACACAGGTTACTTCTTTCAAGGTATTGCTCTGTTGCCCAGGCTGGAGAGTGCAACGGTGTGACCATGGTTCAGTGCAGCCTTGACCTCCCGGGCTCAAACAATCCTCCTGCCTCAGCATCCTTCTGAGTAGCTGGGACCACAGGTGCATGCTACCATACCTGGCTAGTTTTTCTTTCTTTTCTTCTTTTCTTTTCTTTCTTTTCTTCCTTTCTTCCTTTCCTTTCTTTCTTTCTTTCTTTCTTTTTTTTTTTTGACGTAGGGGTCTCCCTATGTTGCCCAGGCTAGTGTTGAACTCCTGGGCTCAAGTGATCCTCCTGCCTTGGCCTCTCAAAGTGCTGGGATTATAAGTGTGAGTCGCCATGCCCACCCCACAGGGGCTATTTCGTTCTCCACTACTCTCAAGCTTCCAACCTCCCCGACTTCCCATCTCACTTGTAACAAATGACATTACCTCATAGTTCACAGAGTAACAGAAGCAAGCCCCCAGCATTCTGCTTCTAAACCTATAAACTATTCTTCATCCCCAGCCCTCCTTTCATTTTTCTTCTTGTCAAAATAGATGCTTCCCTCTTAGTTAAGGCTAATTCTTCCACCTCTGCTCTGGATCCCATCACCTTTCATCTTTTTTTTTTTTTTTCTTTTGAGACAGAGTTTCGCTCTGTCGCCCAGGCTGGAGTGCAGTGGCGCGATCTCGGCTCACTGCAAGCTCCGCCTCCCGGGTTCACGCCATTCTCCTGCCTCAGTCTCCCAAGTAGCTGGGACTACAGGTGCCCGCCACCACGCCTGGCTAATTTTTTGTATTTTTTTAGTAGAGACGGGGTTTCGCCATGTTAGCCAGGATGGTCTCAATCTCCCGACCTTGTGATCCGCCTGCCTCAGCCTCCCAAAGTGCTGGGATTACAGGCGTGAGCCACAGAGCCCAGCCCACCTTTCGTCTTAATTCAACTCTTTGGATTATTTTTTCTCATACAGTAGTCAGTTTTCCTTATTCATTGGCTTCTTCTCAACAGTCCCCTCTGAAGGTTCTTATTCCTCTGCCTATCACTTTAATATTCCTCAGGATTCTGTCTTAAATCGCTGTCTCCTTTTATCCTCTCTCATGATCCCATGGCTTCAGTAACCTCAAGTCTAGTCCAAACCCATGTAACCAACTTCATTATCTCTTGGATTTTCCGCAGGGACTTAGACTTAATGTGTATAAAACTTGACTCTTCTTCTTTACCCTAAACCTCTTTCTTTATCCACTCATTTATAGATAGGAATCTTTTTTTTCTTTTTGAGACAGGGTCTTGCTGTTGCCCAGGCTGGAGTGCAGTGGCACAATCATAGCTCACTGTAGCCTTGAATTTCTGGGCTCAAATGAGCCTCCTGCCTCAGTCTCTCAAGTAGCTAGGACTATGGGTATGTGTCACCACACCCAGCTAATTTTTCCTTTGTAGAGACAGTGTCTCACTAGGTTGCCCAGTCTGGTCTAAATGACGGGGCTCAAGTGATCCCCTCACCTCAGCCTCTTAAAGTGCTGGGATTAGAGGCATGAGCCACCACACCTGGCCAAGAATCATTCTTGATGCTTCCTCTTCCTAATCCTTGTCTTTCTCTGTCTATCCAAATTCCATTAATCTCTCTTAAACAGTTCAAATCTCATGAACTCCAAGATATCTTCCTTGATGATCTGAAATTATACTGATTTCTCACTCTGCTAACCTGTTTGGCACCTATTATCTATAGTACACAATTAATTACATTCTGTCTTACTCATTAACTTATTTAATAGTTTTAAATAATATCAGTTTATTGAGGCTAATACCCAGAGAAACAGTATTATCAAGTGTTAAACAAAACAGGTTCTGGAATCAGACCTGGGTTCAAATGCTGACTCTGTCACTTAGCAGCTATATGTCTTGAGAAAGCTGCTTGACCTCTCAGGACCGTAGCTTCTTCATATGTAAAATGGTGACAAAAGTCTGCATTTCATGTCATTGTAAGGATTAAATAAACAAATGTATGCAAAATATTTAGACTAGTGCTTAACATATAGTAAACACTCAATGAAAAGTAATGATAGTTAGAACTTACGTAACAGCCACTAGTAACTTCTTCTGGGAAGATGGAGTAGATATACTTTTTCCTATTCTTCCCATGAATACATCCAACAAACCCTGGAGATTATATACAAAACAAACATAAAAAGACTCTGAAAGGTGGAGGACAGAAGGCAGACTGGTTAGGAACTTCAGGACCCGAGAAATGACACAGTGAGGATTTCCCTGGGTTTTCTTTGTTTCATGTATCTCAGACTTGGAGGTGTGAAGAAGTCTGCAACCAAGAAATGCCAACAGATGCAGACCAAAAAACACATAGAAAACCCCAAAAAATCCAACCCCAACAAAAAAGCCTGCTCTCTCTAGCTAAAGGGCAGCCTAGGAAGACAAAGGCACTTTTAGACAATAACAGTTCTACTCCAGACAAACAGCACAGAGAACACTGAAACCAAACCCCCACCAAGGCTGAGTGGGGAGCCTTCTATATCCGTCAGGCTATAACAAGGTGCCCCCTATGTCCTCCTCTCCCCGCTGCAGTGGTGTCAGATGAAGCCCAGTAGAAAATCAGGACTTTCACTACCCAGTGGTAACGAGGCCACCACCCTTCTACCCCTGGTGTCAGTAGAAGCCATGCAAGGAACAGTAATGAAGGATTCCTAATTCTCTAAGCATGGAGGGGGCTGAGTGGAGAACCAGACTTCTATCTCCACTTAGCAATAAATGAGGCAGCTCCCTTCCTACCTCTGCCACAAGAGGTGTCAGAGGAAACCAGCTAAAATGGAAGTTTAAATAAAATCCAGAGTCTTATATATAATGCCCCAAATGTCCAGGTTTAAAATCACTCAATACACCAAGAACAAGGAAAATCTCAACTTGAATTAAAAAAAGACAATAAATAGATATCAACACCAAAGTGACAGGGATATTAGAATTTTGTAACAAAGATTTTAAAGTATCCATTATAAAAATACTTCAATGAGTAATGACAACTGCATGTGAAAGAAATGAAAAAACAGAATCTCTCAGCAGAGAAATAGAAGATGGACGGGCACGGTGGCTCAAGCCTGTAATCCCAGCACTTTGGGAGGCCGCGACGGGCGGATCACGAGGTCAGGAGATCGAGACCATCCTGGCTAACCCAGTGAAACCCCGTCTCTACTAAAAAATTCAAAAAAAAACTAGGCAGGCGAGGCGGCAGGCGCCTGTAGTCCCAGCTATTCGGGAGGCTGAGGCAGGAGAATGGCGTGAACCCAGGAGGCACAGCTTGCAGTGAGCTGAGATCCGGCCACTGCACTCCAGCCTGGGCGACAGAGTGAGACTCCGTCTCAAAAAAAAAAAAAAAAAAAAAAAAAAAAGAAACAGAAGATATAAAGAACAACAAAGTGGAAATTTTAAAACTGAAAAATACAATAACTGGAAATAAAAAAAAGTATGGACTCAACAGCAGATGGATGAAACAGAGAAAGAAATCAGTAAACTTGAAGACAGAACAACAGAAATTACCTAATCTGAAAAACCGAGAATAGACTAAAACAAAACAAAACAGAAAACACCAGATTATCAGGGACCTGTCAGACTATAACAAAAGATCTAATGTCACTGGAATCCCAGAAGGAGAAAAAAAAAGGGCAGAGCTGAAAAAATACTTGAAATAATGTCGGAAACTCCCCAAATTTGGCAAAATACATACAGCTACAGATTCAAGAAGCTGAGTAAAACCCAAAGAGGATTATATCCAAAGAAATCCATGTCAAGATACATCATAGTCAAACTTCTGAAAACTAAGGACAAGACAACCAAACAAGTAAACAAAACTCCAGACCTTAAAAGCAGCAAGATAAATAACACCTTACCTACAGGAGAAAACAATTCTGATGAGCAGATTTCTCATCAGAAACCATGCAGGCCAGAAGTAACACAGTATTTTTCAAGTGTTGAAAGAAAAAAACTATAAACCCAAAATTCTATCTCCAGTAAAAACAAAAACAAAAACCCTTCAGAAATGAAGGCAAATCAAGACATTAAAACAAATCTGCTGTCTATCCTAAAACAGTAGCTAAAGGAAGTTCCCCAAACAGAGGGGAAATGATAAAAGATATCTCGAAACACCAAGAAGAAAAAAAGGCAGTAAACAAAAATATGAGTAAATTAAATAGGCTTTCCTTCTCCAATTGAGTTTTCTAAATTGTATTTGACACTTGGAAAAAAAATTATAACATTGTCTGATCTGCTTCTAAATGTATGTACAGAAAACATTTAAGCCAATTATAAATGGAGAAAGTAAAGAGATGTAGAGAAAAGTAAGGTTTCTATACTTCACTTGAAGTGGTAAAATATCAACATCAAGTATATTACGATTAAATTATGTATACGGAACATAATACCTAGCATAGCTATTATATAAAAACTGTAAAAAGAGATACACTACAAATGCTATAGACAGATCAAAATTGAATTCTAAAAAATGTTCAAGTAACAACCCACAGAAAAAGAAAGGCAAAAGAAAATGGAAACAGAAATTGGCAATAAACAGAAAACAAAAAATAAAATGAAAGACATGTCAAAACATACATTAAATGAAAATGGTCTAAATATACCAACTAAAAGACAAGAGATTGGTAGAGCAGATATTTTAAAAACACGACCCAAGTATATCCTGTCTAGAAGGAGCTCACTTAAAATATAACAATACAGGTAAGATTGTAAAAGAAAGGAAAAAGATGTATCATGAAAACATTAATCAAAAGAAAGTAGGAGTAGTTATATTACCAGATGGACTTTAGAGCAAATAAAATTTTCAGAAAGTGAGGGACATTACATAATGATAGAGTCAATTAACCCAGAAGACACAGCAATCCTAAATTTGTATGAACCAACATGCTGCAAAACATGTGAAGCAAAATCTGACTGACCTGAAAAACGATACAGACAAATCCACAATACAGTTAATACCTCTCTCAACAACTGACAGAACAACTGTACAGAAAATCAACAAGGAACAAGTATATAGAACTCAACAGTGCCATCAACCAAGAGAATTCAATTGATATTTATAAAACATCTCCTCCAGCAACAGCAGAATAAACATTGTTTTTCACATACTTGTGAAACATATGCCAAAATAGACCATCTCCAGGTAATGAGGCAAATTTCAATGAATTTAAAAGAATGAGAATAATACAGAGTGTGTTATCTGACCATATTTTTTTTAAACAATCAAATTAGAAGTCAATAACAGAAAGATAACAGGAAAATCACCCAACACTTGGAAACTAAACAGCATACTTCTAAATAGTCCACGGGTCAAAGAAGTCTCAAGGAAAATGAAGAACATATACTAAACTGAATAAAAATGAAAATATAACACACAAATATTTGTGGAATGCAGGTAGAGCAATGCTGAGAGGGGAATTTATAGCAGTAACTGCTTTACATTAAAAAAAAAAAAAAAAAAAGGCCACGCCTATAATCCCAGCACTTTGGGAGGCTGACGCTGAGGGCAATCACGAGGTCAGGAGTTTGAGACCAGCCTGGCTAACAGAGTGAAACCCTGTCTCTACTAAAAATACAAAAATTAGTCGGGCACGGTGGCAGGTGCCTGTAATCCCAGCTACTAGGGAGGCTGCGGCAGGAGAATCGCTTAATCCTGGGAGGCAGAGATTGCGTCAATGCACTCCAGCCTGGGTAACAAAAGCAAAACTCTGTCTCAAAAAAAAAAAAAAAAGGAAGGCCGGCACAGTGACTCATGCCTACAATCCCAGCATTTTGGGAGGCCAAGGCAGGAGAATCACTTGAGGCTAGGAGCTTGAGATCAGCTTGGGCAGCATAGCAATATCCTATCTCTATAAAAAATTTTAAAAATTACCTGGGCGTGGTGGCAAGCGCTTGCACCCCTAGTTACTCTGGAGGCTGAGGTGGGAGGATCGCTCGAACCCAGGAGTTTGAGGTTACAGTGAGCCTTGATTGCACCACTGCACTCCAGCTTGGGTGACAGAGTGAGACCTTGTTTCAAAAATAATTTAATTAATTAAATTTTTAAAAAGTTTAAAAGGAAAAAAAAAATCTCAAATTAACATAAGTTCCACCTGAAAAATCTAGAAAAACTGAAATAAACCAAGCAGAAAGGAGAAAATAATAAAGATAAAGAGAAGAAATCCATGAAACTGAAAAAAAAAAAAAATCAATGAAACAAAAATCTGGTTCACTGAAAAAAATAAGTAAAATTGATAAACCTTTAGCAAGAATGACAAAGAAAAAAAGACACAATACCAACATGAGGAATGAAACAAGGAATATTACTACCAGCCCTACAGACCTCAAAAGAATAATAAGTAAATACTATGAACAACTCTATGCACAAACACATTTGAGGACACAGATGAAAAGAAAAAAAAAACCAATTCCTTAGAAAGCACAAACTACCAGAACGCATCCAATAAGAAACATTAACTGAAACAGCTCTAACACTATCAAGAAAATTGAATTCATAATTTTCAAAACTCCCAAGGGAAATCCTTGTGCCCAAATTATTTTACTGGGAAATCCTACCAAATGTTCAAAAATGAATTAATGCTGGGCACAGTGGCTCTCACACCTGCAATCCCAGCACTTAGGGAGGCAGAAGCAGGAGGATAGCTTGAGCTCAGGAGTTCAACACCTACTTGGACAACATAGTGAAACTCTGTTCTCCACAAAAAGAAAAAAAAAAGACTTTATATCAATTCTACATAATCACTTATAGAAATGTAAGAGAAGAGAACACTCCCCAAATCATTTTATTAAAACAACAACAACTTGTTATAAGAGGTGGGGTCTCACTCTGTCAACTATCCTGGAGGGAAATGGCACAATCACAGCTCACTCCGGCCTGGAACTCCTAGGCTCAAGCAGCCCTACCACTTCATTCTCCCAAGCAGCTGGGATTACAGGCACAAGACACTGTGACCAGCTGCCAAATCATTTTATTAAGCTACCTTTACCCTGATACCAAAATCAAAGACAGTACCAAGTAAGAAAACTAAGGATAAATAACCCTCATAAATATGACACAAAAATCCTTAACAAAACATAAGCACTCAGAAGTCAACGATATATAAAAAGAATAGTATACAATGACCAAGTAGAATTCATTCCAGGGATGCAAGGTTGATACAATATTTGAAAATCAATCAATGCAATCCATCATATTAACGGGCTAAAAAAAAAAAATCACCCAGTAATCATAGAATCATATCAGTTGACACAGAAAAAGTATTTGGACAAAATTTAATACACATTAAATTCCTCAATTTGATACAGAGCATCTACAAACATACTTAACGGTGAAAGATTAAATGCTTTACCCTAAGATAGGGAACAAGGCAAGATTCTGCTCTCACTTTTTTTTTTTTTTTTTTAAAGAGACAGGGTCTCATTCTGTCACCTAGGCTGGAGTGCCGTGCTGCCATCATAGTTCACTGCATCCTTGAACTCCCAGGTTTAAGGGATCCTCCTGGGTAGCTGGGCCTACAGGTCCAGGGGCACACCACGATGCCAGGCTAATTAAAAAAAAATTTTTTTTTTTTAGAGATGGGTTCTTGCTTTGTTGCCCAGGCTGGTCTCAAACTCTTGGCCTCAAGTCATCCTTCCACCTCAGCCTCCTGAAGTGCTAGGATTGCAGGCTTGAGCCCTCACCACTCTTACTGTACAAAGCAGTGGTAAATCAGTGAGTTGTCAGGTCACATGACATAAGATAAACATATTAAAAATAAACTATTTCTATATACTAGTAATGAAAATATAGAAACCCAAACTAAATACTATTTAGAGTCACTGAAAAAAAAAGAAAAGATGAGGGAGGTATAAATCTAACAAAACATATACAGAACTTTTATGCTGGAAACTATAAAATACTGGTGAAAGAAAACACAGATCTAAATAAATGAAGAGACATTCCATGTTCATATATTAGAAGACTCAATATAGTAAAGATGCCAATTCTTTCTAAATCCAATTAACGTAATTCCATCAAAATTCTAGAAAGACTTTTTTTGCAGACATAGACAACATAGACAAGATTACTCTAAAATTTATATGGAAAGTCAAAGGCATTTAAATACAGAAAAAGAAGAATAAGGTAGAAAGAAATAGTCTACACTCTTTCTTTCTCTCTCTCTCTCTTTGGCACCATCTTACTCTGTCATCACAGCTCACTGTGGCCTCAACCCCCTGGGCTCAAGCAATCCTCCCACCTCCAGCCTCCCAAATAGCTGTGACTACAGGCACACACCATGCCCAGCTAGTTTTTTGTTTGTTTAATTTTTGTAAAACAGGGTCTCACTATGTTGCCCAGGCTGGTCTTGAACTCCTGGCCTCAAGCAATCCTCCCGCCTTGGCCTCCCAAAGTGCTGGGATTACAGGTGTGTGCCACCACGCCTGGCCCACTATTTTAAGAGTTGTTACAGAGGTACAGTAATTAAAACTATGTAGCACTGGAGAGAGAGGCACAAAAAATCAATGGAATAGGGAATCCAAAAATAGACTCACATAAATGTGCCATAAACAAATATTTGTTTTAAAGTACATTTGTTAATATTAGGGTCCATTCTTTATGTTGTATAGGTCTAAGAGTTTGATAAATGCATAATGTCATGTATCTACTATCACAGTATCATACAGAATAGTTTCACTGCCCCAAATATCCCTAGTGCTCCACTTACTCATCCTTTCCCTGCTACTACTCCCCAAACCTCTGGCAACCACTAGGTTTTTTT
>NW_012107252.1:4622966-4647012 GCF_000951045.1 Mandrillus leucophaeus
ATTTTTAGTAGAGACAGGGTTTCGCCATGTTGGCCAGGCCAGTCTCGAACTCCTGACCTCAAGTGATCCACACGCCTTGGCCTCCCAAAGTGTTGGGATTACAGGAGTGGGCCACCATGCCCAGCCTCATAAAAGGAAATACTGTAAACTGGAGTTCGTCAAAATTACAAACTCTTGCTCTATTAAAGAACCTATTAATGGGACGAAAGGACAAGCTACAGACTGGGAGAAAATATCTGCAAACTAATTATCAAACAAAGGAACACTATTTATAATATACAAAAAACACTTAAAATTCAAAAAAAACAAAAAAAATGCAATTAGCGAATGGGCAAAAGACATGAAGAGACATCTCACTAAAAAGGATAGACAGATGGCAAATGAAAAGGATGTTCAATGTAACAGGCCATTAGGGAAAAACAAATTAAAACCACAATGAGATATATTACAACACACCTATCAGAATGGCTAAAATTAAAAAAAAAAAAAATAGCAACACCACCAAACATTGAAGAGAATGCAGAAAAACTGAATCACTTATAAGTTGTTGGTGGAAATGTAAATTGGTACAGTGAACTGGAAAACAGATTTAGAGTGTCTTAAAATATTAAACATACAACTAACAAATGACTTAGCAATTGTACTCCTGGGCATTCAGGAAAATTAAAACTGAACACATAAACCTGTTGAAAGTAGCTTTATTCATTATTCATATTCATATTCAGCTAAAAACTGGAAGTCATTCAGATGTCCTTCAGTGGGTGAACAGTTAAACTGTGTGTACATTCATACCATGGAATACTACTCAACAATAAAAAAACATGCAACTGATAACACACAACAGCACCATGCAACTTAAAATCTCCAGAGAATTATGCTGAGTGAAAAGAGACAATCCCCCAAAGCTACATTATACCATTCCATCTACGTAACATTTACATTTTTGAAACAGTAAAATTATAGGAGAATTTGAAACCAGCCTCGTCAACATGGCGAAACGCAGTCTCTACTAAAAATACAAAAAATTAGCTGGGCACGGTGGTGTGTACCTGTAGTCCCAGCTACTTGGGAGGCTGAGGCGCGAGAATTACTTAAATGCAAGAGGTGGAGGTTGCAGTGAGCCAAGACTGGGCCACCAAACTCCAGCCTGGGAGACAAAGCAAGACTCTATCTCAAAAAAAAAATCACTATCACAATCAATGATGACAGTAGCTACTAAAAGGTAGTACTATTATTACTGTTATTATTTTATGGATGACCAAACTGAAGTATAGAGCTGTTTGGTGACTTCTTACAATTAGTAGCTAACAAGTGACATAAAAGTTATATACAGTGTATGGAGAGAACATAAAGATGGGAGCAACCAATTTATGTGCTAGGGTGGGGGGGGGGCAGTTGACACAAAATTTCACTGAATAACTGAATCTTGACGATACTAAGGAGTTGATCAGGTATTCTAAGCAGAAAGATCAAAAAATTTTATAATTTTATAATAAATTATATATAATTTTATAAAAATTTTATAATTTCACTATGCATGTATGTAATTGCATATCACTATATATGTATATATGTACTTGTATATCAAAACATCATGTTGTATACATTAAATTTATACAACAAAAAATAAGAAAAAAACATGCAAATTTCACTGATGTGTGGTGAGAAGATGCTACTAAAAGAGACGTCATTTATAATAGCTTCCCTGGCTCTCAGTTTTCTCCCTCATAAAATAAGCAGTTAAGATAATTTTATCTCTGAAGTCCCTTCTAGTTCATACAGTCTATGATTCTATGCTGGTAGCATTGAAAGCTGAACAAATTCCTGGGACACTGCAGGCACAGTACTTTTCTCTATGCAATACTAGAATAACTCATGGGAAATGTGTCCCTGTGCCCTAAAAACGAGGATATAGCTACTGTCACTTATAAATTAAATAGCACTGTGATTCAAGTTAAAAAAGACTTAGGAGTTTAAGACATTGAACCGCCATTTATAATGTGTCTATGGGAAAATAACTTTTTTTTTCTTTAAGATGAAAAGTTTATTTTGCTTTTTGCCTAGAAGCAAAAGTAGTGAAAATAAAAGTATAAAA
Organism: Mandrillus leucophaeus; assembly: GCF_000951045.1. Taxonomy (NCBI): domain Eukaryota; kingdom Metazoa; phylum Chordata; class Mammalia; order Primates; family Cercopithecidae; genus Mandrillus; species Mandrillus leucophaeus. The sequence goes on from NW_012107252.1 coordinate 4,625,062, forward strand.
ATAAATACAATTTACATTAATGTAAATAAATAACTTTTAAACTAAATATGGCATATAAAGCAATTGTTTAAAAACTACCCATACTCTGCTCAAATCTATTCTAAAATGTTTGTTAAGGAGAAAGGAAAAAGATGAGTCCTTTAAAAATATTAGACTCAGGCTTGGAAGGGGCTGTGAGTCTTGACGAGAAAAGTTAATGAATAATCTTTTGTGTCTGATGCCAATTAGTGTTTATAACAGTTTCAAGGCTTCAAAGGACAGGAAGTGGTAAAGCAGAGTTCAAGAGAAAATTTTCATCCAGACTGGAAAAAGCAGCAGAGGGTAATCCCAGGAAAACAGTGCATATGTAAACAGAATCATTTCCTTTCTTTTTGGTTTAGACTGGAAAAAAGCATAATGCTGAAAGATAGTGGAAGGCAAGCAAAACCTGAGCTGGGAAGAAAAACAGAACAGAAATAGCTTCTAGTAGACAGGTGCAGTGGCTCACGCCTGTAATGGCCAACCACTTTTATGTGAGATACTTCATATGAACAGAATCATACAATATTTGTCCTTTAGTGGTTGGCTATTTCACTTAGCACAATGTCCTCAAGGTTCATCCACGTTGTAGCATATGACAGGAATTCTTTCTTTTTAAAGCCTCTATTATACATCATTGTATGTATATAACACCTTTTCTCCATTCATTCATCAGTGGACATTTGGGTTGTGTCTACCTCTTGTCTATTGTGAATAATGCTACAATGAACACAGGATTATTTTAAGATTCTGCTTTGAATTCTTTTGGATATATACTCAGAAATGGGATTGCGAGATCATATGGTAATTCTGTTTTTAGTTTTTTTGTTTTTTTGAGGAACCTTCATACTGTTTCCATAATGTAAAAATGCTATTTTACATTCCCACTCACAGTGCATGTGGGTTCCAATTTTTCTGCATCAGTCATAGAAACAGAAAGCATAAAAGGGGTTGCTAACAGAAGAGGTAGGGGGAGAGGAAATTAGTGTTTAATGGGTATAAAGTTTCTGTTTTGCAAGATGAAAAAGTTCTAGAGAACTGTTGCATGACAATGTGAATATACTTAACACTACTGAACTTAAAAATGGTTAAGATGATAAACTTAATGCTATGTGTTTTCTCTTAAAAAACAGATTATGTCACACTGAAATTTTCTAACGGTTTAACTTTATATAAACAACTGACTGCAATTATTGGTCAAATCTTCATTATCTATGCTTATGGGATGTCTTAACAGCTTGAACTGTGTGATTTACAGCCTCCAATTATACTCTGACATTTCTTGATTACTTTTGAAAAAGTGTCTTTTATTTTCAAAGAGACACATGTCTACTAAGATTTAAAATTAGTGAATTTAATAATCCTGATAAGAAAACTGAAAATAAGACTATAAGCCATTTTTTATTTGACTTTAATCTTCCATTATCAGAACAAACCAATTCTCATTGTCCCCTGGATACATCTACTCCTCCCATTCACCTACTTTCTAATGGTAGAAATTTTTCAGGATTTTTTAGTTGTACAGCTGTCCAACTTAGAACGACTTCTCAATGTGTGAAGTTTTTTATTTTTTTATTTTTTTTTTTTGAGATGGTGTCTCACTCTGTCACCCAGGCTGCAGTGCAATGGCGTGACGTAGGCTCACTGCAACCTCCACCTCACAGACTCAAGTGATCCTCCCACCTCAGCCTCCCGAGTAGCTAGGACCACAGGCATGCTCCATCACGCCTGGCTAATTTTTCTATTTTTGGTAGAGATGGGGTTTCTCCACGTTGTCCAGGCTGGTCTCGAACTCCTGAGCTCAAAGGATCCACCTGCCTCAGCCTCCCAAAGTGCTAGGATTACAGGCATGAGCCAACATGCCCAGCCTCAATTTGTGAAGTCTTAGTAGGGCTTTTTATTATTTAGAAAACCTTGAAATATTAAAGTTCACAACGGATCATTAAAAACTAACACTTCCTTTCAGCCATCTACATTAATCTTAAATCCATAATTTATTTCATATATTAAATAATACATCAAATTCATAATACATAAAATATAATTTATCATGGTTGCAAAATTTCATAGCAAAAATAAAAGCAACTGGGAATACAAGTGTGAGCCACCGCACCCGGCCAATTCGGGTTTTCTTTAACTTTTTATCCCTTTTTTTTGCTCCTACTACAGACGTGGAGGGTCTTCTTTAATGACTTTAACATATACATCTGATAAGTACAATATCTGGATTTCCTGGGCCTGTTTCTCTTGTCTTTTTTTGTTTTCCCTCTTGTTGTTTAGTCAAATCTTGTCAGTTTGCATAACTGGTTATTTTATACTGAGTTTCAGTTATAGTATATGGAAAACTGTAGAAATAAACTGAGGCTCTGGAACATGTACCTTCCTTCAGAAATTTACTTTTCTTATTTGACAGGTAATTAAGCTAAAGGAAGATTGTTTTAAGCAGGATCAAGATGATAAAAATTAGGTTTCAGCCCTTTTGAATACTAGTCTATTTTTGGCTCACCCTTACTGCTAGGGTATAATTCTTCAGGGTTCCAATAAAAAGCCTGGGGTGTTTACCAGGGCCTCTCCTCCTTAAAGCTCTCTGCACTTTGCCTTTCTAGCTCCACAAGACTGCTGAAAGCCCTATTCAGTTTCTCAGCCTCTTATCCTTGCTAATTTTGTAAACAGCAATCACCTTGAGTGGTCCTAAATGTTGGGCTCACCTCTCTTAGCTTTTCCCTTCTACCAGATCTTAGCCTCACAAATTCTCATTGCCTTAGTATTTTCTGATGCGTTCAGATTTTTTTATTTTTTAGACACAGGGTCTCACTGTGTCGGCCAGGCTAGAGTGCAAAGGTGCAATCATAGCTCATTGGGGCCAAGTGATTCCCCTGCCTCAGCCTCCCAAGTAGCTGGAACTCCAGACATACACCACCATGCCCAGCTAATTTTTTTTATTTTTTGAAAAGAGAGGGTCTTGCTATGTTGCCCAGGCTGGTTTTGAACTCCTGGCTTCAAGTGATCCTCCTGCCGTGGCCTCCCAAAGCATTGGGATTGCAGGCATAAGCCACAGCACCTAATCCATACAGATTTTTAAAAATATTTATCCAGCCCTTGTGGACCTTCTATTTTAGTAGAAGAAAGGCGATAAACAAAAAATAAGTAAATTGCAATATATTAGAAGACAAGTGCTATAGAAAAAGAAAGTAGATCAAGGTTGGGTATAAAGGGCTGGAAGGTAAATTGTAATTTTAAATATGGTGGACAGGGTAGGCCTTCTTCATGAGAAGGTAACAACTAAGCAAAAACTTGAAGAAGATGAGGGATTTGCCCATGTGAATATCTGAGTCAAAAACTTTACAAGCTGAGGCAATAGACAATATAAAGATCCAAAGACAGGAACATGCCTGGCATGTTCAAAGAATAGCAAGGAGGACATTATGATTGGTGCAGGATGAGCTAGTGGGACAGTAAAAGAGAAGTTAGAGAAGTAACGCAGGGAAGGGTGACAGATTTGTTGGAGTCTTGTAAACTACTGTATGGAATTTGGCTTTTACTCTAAGTTAAATGAGGAACCTTTGCAGCATTTTAAGCAGACTACTAACATCCTGGCTGCTGTGTTGAGAATATACTGTACTGAGGCAAGGGTAGGAACAGGGAGGCCAGTTACACGGCTATTGTAAATAATTCAAGGGAGAGATCACATTGGCCTGAATTAGGGTGGTAACGGTGGAAAGTGTTGGAAGCAGTTCCTTGAACACTGGGGGTTTACTTTCTTACCAATCTCATTTCTATGAAACTGCCAAAATACGTATCTCCACAAACAGGAAACATGCACAAGGGACCCCTAACAACATGGGATTGAACAACATGGGTCAACTTATACAAGGATTTTTTTTCAACCACACATAAATAGAAAATACAGTATTCATGAAAATTTTTAAAAAATGAAAAGAAAGGCTGGGCGCAGGGGTTCACACCTGTAATCCCAGCACTTTGGGAGGCCGAGGTGGGTGGATCACCTGAGGTCAGGAGTTCAAGACCAGCCTGGCCAACATGGTGAAACCCCCATCTCTACTAAAAATACAAAAATTAGCCGGGTATGGTGGTGTGTGCCTGTAGTCCCAGTTACTCTGGAGGCTGAGGCAGGAGAATCGCGTGAACCCGGGAGAAGGAGGTTACAGTGAGCCGAGACCACGCCATTGCACTCCAGCCTGGGCGACAAGAGTGAAACTCCATCTAAAAAAAAAAAAAAAGGAAAATGAAAGAGAAAAGAAAATACAGTATTCATGAGACTTGCAATCCACACATATGGGAGGTCAACTTTTCAAATAAGCAGGTTCCACAGGGCTGACCATGGGACATGAGGATAGAGGCTTCATTATACAGCCATGATTGATTAAATCATTGGCCACTGGTGATTAGCTCAAAATGCAACCCCTCTCCCCTCCCCAGGGAGGTCAGGGGGTCGGGTGGAGTGAAGGTTCCAAACCACTAATCTCATGAGTGATTCACCTGGCAACCAGCTCCTATCCTCACTAACATTAACTCACATGTAGATGACAAGGGCTTATTATGAAAAGCTGAAATAATTCATCAATAGCAGAAATTTCTTTTCTCCTTTTTTTTGTTTTTTTTGTTTTTTGAGACTGAGTCTTGCTCTATTGCCCAGGCTGGAGTGCAGTGGAACAATCTCAGCTCACTGCAGCCTCCGCCTCCTGGGTTTATGCGATTCTCCTGCCTCAGCCTCCCGAGTAGCTGGGATTACAAGCACCTGCCACCATGCCCGGCTAATTTTTGTATTTTTTAGTAGAGACGGGCTTTCACCACACTGCTCTCAAATTCCTGACCTCAAATGGTCCACCTGCCTCAGCCTCCCAAAGTGCTGGGATTACAGGTGTGAGCCACTGCACTGGCCCTTTTTCCTTTTTTTTAAGAGACACAGTCTCACTCTGTTACCCAGGCTGTGGTGCCATGGCACAATCACGGTACGTAGCAGCCTTGACCTCTGGGTTCAAGTGTTCTTCCCACCTCAGCCTCCCTACTAGCTGGGACTACAGACGCATGCTACCATGGTGGCTAATTTCTTTTTCTTTTTTCTTTTCTTTTCTTCCCTTTCCCCTCCTTTCCTTTCATTTCCTTTCTTTCTCTCTCTCTTTCTCTTTCTCTCTCTCTCCTTCTCTCCCTCCCTCCCCTCTCCCTCCCTCTCTTTCTCTTTTTTTTTTGTAGAGACAGAGTCTCAAGCAATCTTCCCATCTTGGCCACCCAAAGTGCTGGGATTACGGCATGAGCCACCATGCCCAGCTTCAAACTCCTGGGCTCAAGAAATTCCCCCTCCTGCCTGAGCCTCGTGAGTAGCTGAGACTACAGGTATATGCCACCATGCCCAGCTAATCTTTTCTTTTCTTTTTCTTTCTTTCTTTTCTTTTCTTTCCTTCTTTTGCTTTCTTCCTTTTTTTTTTTTTTTTTTTTGGTAGAGACAGGGTCTTGCTTTGTTGCCCAGGCTGGTCTCAAACTCCTGAACTCAAGTGATCCTCCCACCTAAGCCTCCCAAAATTCTAGGATTACAGGTGTGAGACATCCTGCCCAGCAATAGCAAAAATTTTAAATGAAGTCCTTCAGGCGGAAGGAAATAATACCAAATGAAAAATATGCATTTGCATGTAAAAATAAAGAACAGTGGAAACAGTAGCAACGTAGATAAATTCAAATGACTTCATTTATTATTTAAATCTCCTGAAAACATAACTATTAAAAGAAAAACAATAACTATTTTAAGGTTTACATTTTGTATAAAAGTAAATGTGTGAAAACATTAGCACAAAGGCTAGTAGAGAAGAAATGGAAGTATGCTGTGATAAGGTACTAATACTATTAGTGAAATAGTACAGTATCACTTGAAAGTAGATGTTGCTAAAGGTACAACCAAAGGTTGGCAAACTACAGCCTGCAGGCCAGATCTGACCTGCCACCTGTTTCTGTAAATAAAGTTTTATTGGAATACAGCCACGGTTATTCATTTACCTATTGTCTATGGCTGCTTTTGTGCAACAATAGCAGAATTGTAGTTGCAACAGATAGTGTGATCTACAAAACCTATAACATTTAGGCTATCTGGACATTTATAGAAAAAGTTTGCTGACCTCTGGTATATACTATACACTCTCAAATAAGCACAAAAAGATACAGCTAATATGCCAACAAAGAAGATAAAACGGAATCATGAAAGATAATGAAAAAGGCGGCAGAAAAATAAAAAGAAGAGAACAAAGAGCAGATGACAAACAGAAAACAAATAGCAAGATGGTAGATTTAAACACAACCATATCAACAACCATGTTAAATGTAAGCAGACTAAACAGCCTAATAAAAAAGGCAGAGATTATTACATTGGATAAAAAGGCAAGATCTGATCATACACTGCCTACAACAAGCTCGCTTAAAATATAAAGACATAAATAGGTTAAAAAGATTAGGCTTCTAGAGATTGATAAGATGGAGTAAGCACACTTTACTCTCTCTCTCACACAGAAGGCAGCTTTCAAACCTGGAAAGAATATATGGAGTAGTATTTGAAGATGCTGAAAAGTCATTAGTAGTAGACAGACTGGGAAAGGAGACCAGAATCTGAAGTACCACTAAACCAGCAGTGAGTTTATCCTTTTTTTTCCCTCTAGTATACCCAGCCTGAATTTAACACATTCAAAAGCCCAGTAGTGATCACTGGGTGCATACAGAGAGAAATCCAGGAAAAGCCTCTCAAAGAATGGGAAAGAGAACTCCTCATACTCAGAGAGTGTGAAAAATTCCCCATTTTTTCCACTTTCTTTTCTCCATTTTCTCATACCCCAACCTCCGGGCAATCCTATAGTGATGGCAGTGAAAGCAGCAGCAGCAGCAGCTGCACCAGTAGCAACGGGAATCATCAGAAGTCAAAATTCTGAAAAAGGGAGACTTTCTTCTCTTTTGGTGAAGCAGTAGTTTTAAGAGATTGAGGCCAATTCTCACTTTATCTTTTTCCATTTTCCTGCTGCTTGGACCTAGATATGCAAGTATACATCAGAAAGGGGTAACTGTTCTAAGTTCCTGGTGAGAGAACAGAAAAGGATTCTGTTCCTCAGGGAACCAGAAAGTACTAGGGAGATCAAGACGATGCAGAACAGAGATGAAGAACTCAGGAGAGCAAGCCCATAAACTGGTTTATGAACTTCTGGCCCCAGCCCAAGTAGAGAAATGTAGATCTGTCCAATTCAGCATATAATAAACAGAAGTGACATTCACTGGAATTGTAGGCTATAGCAGCCAGGTTGAAACTTGGGGTCTGAACCCAACCAGACAGACTGCCTACTAAACAACAACTATCAATATACTCCATAAGATTTATCAAAAACCAGCTGACTACAAAAAACTCACTTCAAATATAATGATATAGGTAGACCAAAATGATTAAATGTTTACACATGGAAAATGTATGTACCATGTAAACACTAATCAAAACAAAACTGGAATGTTTATAGTAATATGAGACAAAGTAGACTCTGAACACACAAAAAAACAACACAGATAAAGAAGAATATCATGTAACAATAAAAGGGTCAGGCAGTAATCCCACAGTGGCTGGGATTTTGTCTCATATTACTATATGAGAGGTGGGTGTATTGCTTGAGCCCAGGAGTTCTAGACCAGCCAAGGCAAAATGGTGAAACCTCATCTCTACAAAAACTACAAAAATTAGCCAGCCATGGTTGTGCATGTCTGTGGTCCCAGCTACTCAGGAGAACAAAGTAAGAGGATCACTTGAGCCCAGGCAAGTTGAGGCTGCAGTGAGCCGAGATCGCACCACTGCACTCCAGCCTAGGTGACAAAGTGAGACCCTGTCTCAAAAAAATTAATAAATAAAAAGAATTATTAGAGACAACTACACATACAAATTGGACAACTTTAATGAAATGAACTGATTTTTCACAAACTCAAACTACCAACATTCACCAAAGATTAAACAGATATCTGAATAGTCTTTTTGTTTTTTGTTGTTGTTTTGAGATAAGGTCTTACTCTGTCACCCAGGCTAGAGAATACAGTGGCACAATCATGGCTCACTGCAGTCTTGACATCCCAGGCTGAGAAGATCCTCCCAACTTGGTCTCCTGGCAGCTTGGACCACAGGTGCATGCCACCATGCCTGGCTAATTTTTTGTATTTTTTGTAGAGATGGAGTTTTGCCACGTTGCCCAGGCTGGTCTCAAACTCCTGGACTCAAGCAACTGGGATTACAGGTAGGAGCCATGGTGCCTGGCCAATAGTTCTATATTTACAAGAGAAATTGAATATGTGGCCAAAAACTTTCTGAAAAATAAATCTCCAGTGACAGATGGTTTCACAGGCAAATTCTTCCAAATATTTAAAGAAAAAATATACCAATTTTATAAAATTTCATCCAGAAAAAAGAAAGAGGAATACATCCAAACTCGTTTCATGATCCCAACACTACTCTATACTAAAACCAGACAATAACAGTATTTAAAAAAAAAAAAAAAGACAAGGAAGAAAACTACAGACTGCTGGACACAGTGGCTCAAATCTATAATCCCAGCACTTCAGGAGGCCGAGGTGGGCGGGTCATACAAGCCCAGGAGTTTGAGACCAGCCTGGGCAACATGGTGAAACCCTGACTCTACAAAAAAAAAAAAAAAAATTAGCTGGGTGTGGTGCATGCCTATGGTCCCAGCTACTTGGGAGGCTGAAGTGGGAGAACTGCTTACACCTGGGAGGTAGAGGTTACAATGAGCTGAGATTGCACTACTGCACTCCAGCCTGGGCAATAGAGTGAGACTTTGCCTCAAAATAAAAAAAAATTAAAAAAAAGAAGGAGAAGAAAAGAAAACACAGACCAATATTTTTCATGAACATAGACACAAAAATTCTCAACAAAATATCAGCATACCAACTCCAGAAACATATATAAAAAATAATATACCAAAACAAAGTGGGCTTTCTTTTGTGAATGCAAAGCTGGTTCAATATTTGAAAAGCAATTTATGTAATCTACCATATTAATAGTCTAAAGAAGAAAAAACATATGATCATACAATTTGACACAGAAAAAAGGATTTGACAAAATACAACATCTGCTCATGACTAAAAACAACAGCAACATCAAAACTCTTAGCAAACCTAGAATGGAAGTAAATTTCTTCAACCTGATAAAGGGTATCTACAAAAATCCTCCATCGTACAAAATATTAAATGTTGAAAGACTCAATGCCTTCTTCCTAATATCAGGAATAAGGCAATGATGTACATTCTCCCCATTCCTATTCAACACTGTACTGAAAATCTTAGCTGGTGCAACACAGAAAGAAAATGTAATAAAAATATACGGATTGGAAAGGAAGATATAAAACTGTCCTTATTCAAAAATAACATGATTGTCTACCTAGAAACTCCCAAGGAATTTACTAAAAAGTGCATTTAGCAAGGACTCAGTTACAAGATCATCATACAAAAACCAAACATATTTCTTTATGCTAGCAATATACAAATACAAACATAAAATTTTTAAAACCAATTATAATAACTTCAAAAAGTAAAATATTTAGGTATAAGTCTAACAAAACATGTAGGCATCTATAGACTGAAAACTATAAAACAGTGATGAAAGAAATCCAGGAAGACCTAAATAAATAGTGAGATATACTGTGTTCACAGATTGAGGACTCAATATAGTGAAGATTTCAATTTTCCTAAAATTGATATATAGGTTTAATATAATATCAGTCAAAATCTCAGATTTCTTAAAATACAGACGAGCTAATTTTAAAATTTATACAGAAAGGCAAAGGAACTGGAAGAGCTAAAATAATTCTGAAAGGGAAGAATAAAGTTAGAGGAATCACATGAACTTTAAGAAATACTATAAAGCAGCCAGGCATGGTGGTTTAAGCCTGTAATCCCAGCACTTTGGGAGGCTGAGGCAGGAGGATCATTTGAGACCAGGAGTTCGAGACCAGCAAGGGCAGTATCACGAAATCTTGTCTCTAGAAAAAAAAAAAGAAAAAATTGCCGGCCATGATGGTGCACAACTGTTGTGTCCCAGCTCCTTGGGAGGTTGAGACAGGAGGTTTGCTTGAACCCAGGAGTTTGAGGCTGCAAGTGAGCTATGATCGTGCCACTGGACTCCAGCCTGGGCAACAGCATGAGACCCTATCTCCACACAAATATGGCCAATCGATTTTGAAAAAGAAAGAAAATCAATTCAATGAAGAGTGGACAGTCTTTTTAATATATAGGATTGGACACTGAACACTAAACATTGAACATCAATATACAAAATGAATAAACAAACCTCAATCTAAACCTCACATTTTGTACAAAAACTTATAAAATGTTTAGAATAAAACACAGCAGAATATCTTTGTGACCTGGGATTAGGCAAAGAGTTTTTATACACGTCACCAAAAGCAGAATCCATAAAAGAAGAAACTGGTAAGTTGGACTTCATTAATATCAAAAACTCTTGCTCTAGCAAAAACGCTATTAAAATATCAAAGAAACAAGCCACAGACTGGGAGAAAATATTTGTAAGACACATATTCAATAAAGGACTTGCATCTAGGATATATAACAAACTCTAAAAACTAAAAATAAGGATATGAACAAGTCAATTTAAAAATAGGCAAAAGATGTGGGTACTACTCTGAAGAGAATATACAAATGGCAAATAAGTACATGAAAAAATGTTCAGCATCATTAGCTCTTAGAAAAATGCAAATTAAAATCATTATGAATATTACTACATACCTATGAAAATGAGTAAAATAAAAAATATTGACAATACCAAGTGCTGATGAAGATGCAGAACCAGAACTGTCACGCTTTGCTGGCGTGAATGCAAAATGGTACAGGCACTCTGGAAAAGCATTTGTCAGTTTCTTAAATATACACTTACTTACCATATTACCCAGCAATCCCACTCCTGGGATTTCTCCCTAGAGAAATGAAAACTTCTGTTAACAAAAAAACAAACAAACAAACAAACAAAAACTGGTTATCAACATTTATAGCAGCTCTACTCATAACTGCCAAAAATTAGAAACAACCCAAATATCCTTTAACAGGATAAACAATTTGTAGTACATTTATATAACAGAATACTACCCAGCAAAAAGAAAGAACAAACCATAGATACAGGCAACAACTTAGAGGAATATATCAAAGGCGTTATGCTGAGTAAAAGAAGCCATCTAGAAAGGTAACACACTACATATTTCCATTTATATAACGTTCTTTAAAAAACCCAAAACTATAGTGATAGAGAACAGATCAGTGGCTGCCAAGTGTTAAGGCTGTAACTATAATGGAGTGAGTTTTTTGGGGTGATGGAACTGTTCATATCCTGGCTATGGTATAGGTTACAAAAATGTATACATCTGTTAAAATTCACAGAACTGTACATCGAAAGAAAAAAGTCACCTTTATTGTGTGATATTTTTTAAAATACTATGTATTTTTAGATTTCAAGGAAAAAAGAGAACAGGAAGAGCGAGCAAAGGAGACTGAGATGGAGCTGCTAACAAGGTAGGAGAAAAACTAGGACAGTGTGGTACTCTAAGAGCCTCATGAAGAAAATGAATCAAGGATGACAGTGAACAACTATACCAAAAACTGCTGATATTCAAGTAAGAAAAGGACTGAGAAATGACAACTGGCAATGCAGAGGTGGCTCTGATGAGAATGGATCTGGCATAGTAAACACTGGTTGAAACAGATTTAAGAGAAAATGATGTAAGACAGAAACTGGAGTTAACAAGTATAGCTAATATAGCTAACTCTTTAAGTATTGCTACAAAAGACAGTAAAGATATAGGACAATAGCTGGTAGAAGTAGAGTTAAGAGAAGATTTTTACTAAGAAATAGAAGTATGTTTTTATGCCAATGGGAATATCCAATAGAGAATAAAAAGTTGATGATGTAGTCCAGCTTTTTTCAGCACTTAGAACTATTCATTTATACATACACCTACCATGTTACCACATTGTAACCATAGTCTGGAAACATAAGCAAATATCATGTCATCAAAAACTTAACTGATTTGAAAAAAAAAAGTATAAAATAGAAATGTCTGTTTCTAGACTTTTTTTTTTTTTTTTTTTTGAGACAGGGTCTCGCTCTCACCCAGGCTGGAGTGCAGTGGTACAATCTTGGCTCACTGCAACCTCCGCTTCTCCGGTTCAAGTAATTCTCGTGCCTCAGCCTCCTGAGTAGCTGGGATTACAGGTGTACGTCACCACGCCTGGCTAATTTTTGTATTTTTAGTAGAGACAGGGTTTCATCATGCTGGCCAGGTTGGTCTCAAACTCCTGGCCTCAAGGGATCCACCCGCCTCAGCATTCCAAAGTTGTTTCCAGACTTTATAGATTATACACACACACGCAATTGCATACATACATACTCATATTGACTACAAGCTCCATTGGCCAGCTCTATAAATCATCTTACTTTCCTACGAATATGCTTTATAGTACAGTCAAAGTAACTCCCTGATTTCCCAGTCCACTCCTGACTCACTACATGACCATACTTGGTCCTACACTACCCACATTTCTGTTATTAACTATGAACCTAACTGAATTCTAAGTTTTAAAGGCTGAGAAATACAGTTCTGTTATTATAAATGTTCTATGGTTTCCCCATGTCCCAATGGACAAAAATGGTATGTTCTGAATAACAAGTGACATCATCTTTAATAAAAGAAAAGATTAGCATTATCAACTTTTTTTTTTATTTTAAAAACAGAGTCTCACTCTGTTGCCCAGGCTGGAGTGCAGTGGTACAATCTTGGCTCACTGCAACCTCTGCCTCTCAGGCTCAGGAGATCTCCTGCCTCAACTTCCTAAGTAGCTGGGACCAACAGGCATTAACCATCATGCCCGGCGAGCATTATCAACTTTCAAAAGGGCTAAACATTATACCTAAACATCTAAATCTTGAAAGTGAGAAATTCTAAATCAAAACATGGCTAAACTTCTATATAGACACTAGTTTAAATAAAATGTCATACTAATTCAAGAGACAACTTTCTAAAAATTTCCCTCCAATTACCACAAAGGAAAAGAGATAGACAGATAGATGTATTTATCAACTTGCCAGCTTCACTTGTAAGTGTAGAATTACCATATAGAAAACGTTTTCTGCTTTGCAGAACACAATTGTGCATTCAAATACAGTTCTAAGAAAGACCTCTTAATCTGTTCCATTGTTAGTTAAGTGGTTATACATGCAGAAAAAAAGGAAGAAACCAATTGGACATAAATAATATGGAAAGAAAAAAATGGGGATAGGAGAAATAATCTCAACATTTCTTACTTTTCTCCTTTCTAAAAACCCCTTCTTACTCTTCCCTTTTCTCATCACCCACACCCCCAAAAAACACAAGATCCATGCCAAACCCCACAAAAGCTCTTAGGCCTCTCTCAAACATGCAAATGTAATTTGCTACCCAGACAACACACTTCCTTTTTAATGAACTCCAAAAACAATCTGTGAATGCCCACAGAAAAGAGGAAAATTGCAATAAAAAAAAAATAAAAACAGAGAGATGTGGGGGAGGGTCAAGATGGATACGGCAAATCCAGAGTTTAAATAGACATAAAAGATAATGAAGGTGAAAGGAATGTAATCAAACAAAATGGTCTGCAATCTGTCATTTCATATAAATGAGACTCAGAGAAATATATGAATATTCACTTGAATCAAAATCATTCATTACAGGAGTGGTCCTTCAAGTGAAAGGATCTCTGTCAAGGCCCAATGTGGCTGTCATTCTTTTTTCCATTTTGTAATTTAAAAACACAAAAAAATTGTATATGGATAAAAAGAGAAAAAATAATGTTACATATGCACAAACCCATAAAGCCATCAAGAGAGGGAACACATTTATTCATGATATAACCAAATACTACTAATCAAAATTAGACCTTCAAAGAGTGTTCATAAATGATGAGACACTTCAGTCAGTCACATGATTCAGGATCCCTCCAGATGCACATTATGATTCAGATTTGAACACTAAATAGAGTAGGCCAAAGGGTAGGGTGGGAGGACTTGAAGAAAAACATAATGCAAAAAAGGTCATCAAAATGAAAACTGTCTTCTTGCCACACAATTTGAAGAGAAGTTTCATTGAAAAAAAAAATAGCTGTAAACCAATTTAGGCCGAAATAATTGCTACATTTTATAATCTAACCTCTTAATAGTGAATAGAATTCTTCTCCCTGCTTAAGGATCAAATTGGTTGGGCTCTGCACTTGTCTGGCACCATGCTGTGGGCTATTTCCTTTAATATATAACCAATCAAAGATGTATTCAGGCTTTTGTGAGATCCAAAGCTTAGTAACTAATGGCATATTCTAGAGCATCATGAAGTTTCTCTAAAAGGAGCAGACAAAGCTATACACAGTGATAGCCTCCTCGAATAGTTAATATTCATTTCTCAAAGGTAGACACTGAACCCTTTATAATATACCAAATACAGACACTTTTTCTTATAGTACTTGTCCTATAATATTTATACTAATTTTTTTCTTCCTTCAATTTGTATCAACACACCATAAGATCACAGCTGCTTAACGAAATAACAACAACAACAAAACTCTTCAAAATACATATTAATAATTGTGGCTGGGCATGGCGGCTCATGCCTTGTAAGCCCAGCACTTTAGGAGGCCAAGACACCAGGACTTCTTGAGGCCAGGAGTTTGAGACCAGCCTGGGCAATATAGTAAGACTCTATCTCTACAAAAAAAAAATTTTTTTTTTTTTTAATTAGCAGGGCATGGTGGCACATCTATAGTCCTAACTGAGACTGATGCAGGAGGGTTGCTTGAGTCTGGGAGTCTGAGGCTGCAGTGATCGTACCACATCACGCTAGCCTGGTCAACCGAGCAAGACCTTGTCTCTAAAACTAAAAGAAAAACAAAAACATGATTGTTACATGTACAAACACAGTAAAATAATCTACCAATAGTAAGTACCAACTGAAAATCATACTGCGTTTTCAGGCTTCATAATAAATGTCATCAACTGAATATATAATTTAGCACAAATCTTTACGGAATGATTATGCTCACATAAGGCATACAGAAACACTATATCATTGTTAAATTTATACCTGATGGATGAAAGTAATTTCACATATTGGCATACATGTTACAAAACACTAACAAGAGACTGATCTATAGCTTTTTAAAACCTTCCTAACAAAATACATTAAGGTAACCAAATTAAATCATGGAGTTAAGGGTGAAAGAACATATATAACTGTAGCATATGAGTTAAATCTTCCTTTCATTTATCTATAACAGGCTCCTTACCCATTGCATCCACATGGGAATACAGAACACAGAGTTAAATATTTGTTTAAATTGAAAAATAACATCTATCTTCATAATAAATCTATTTCAAGTTTATCACATTCTTTATAAAATAATACTTTGTTCATTTTTCCATATAAATTATGCTGAAACAAAAATTAACCCATCAACTTTTAAACTACCATATAAAAGGGACTAGAAGGAACATATAGTCTGAGCATGGTGGCTCACACCTATAACCCCAGCTTTGGGAGGCCAAACTGGGAGGATGACTTGAGGCCAGGGTTTAAAGATCAGCCCAGGAAACATAGCAAGACCACATCTCTACAAAAAAATTTAAATATTAGCTGGACATGGTGGTGTACACCTGTAATCCCAGCTACTCAGGAGGCTAAGGCAGGAGGATTGTTCGAGCCCAGGAGTTCAAGGCTGCAATGAGCTCTGATCACACTACCGTACTCCAGCCTGGGCAACAAAGTGAGACCCTATCTCTTAAAAAAAAAAAAAAAAAAAAGACACACGAATGGGCAGTAACCATTTTGAAAAGATAGTTACATCAATCATTAAGAAAATGCAGGCTGGGCGCGGTGGCTCAAGCCTGTAATCCCAGCACTTTGGGAGGCCGAGATGTGCGGATCACGAGGTCAGGAGATCGAGACCATCCTGGCTAACATGGTGAAACCCCGTCTCTACTAAAAAATACAAAAAACTAGGCGGGCGAGGTGGTGGGCGCCTATAGTCCCAGCTACTCGGGAGGCTGAGGCAGGAGAACGGTGTAAACCCGGGAGGCAGAGCTTGCAGTGAGCTGAGATCTGGCCACTGCATCCAGCCTGGGTGACAGAGACAGACTCCATCTCAAAAAAAAAAAAAAAAAAAAAAGAGAAAATGCAAATAACCACAATGAGATACCATTTCACACCCACTAGGATGGCTATAATAAAAACACCAGAAACTATCAAGGATTGACGAGGATCAGGAGAAATAGGAACCCTTGTAACATCACTAGTAAGTATGTAAAATGGTACAGCTACTGTGGAAAACAGTTTGCCAGTTCCTTAAAATGTTGAACACAATTACCATATGACCCAGCCATTGTACTCCTAGGTATATAACCAAGAGAAATGAAAACACACGACTACTCAGAAATGTGTAATAGCCAAAAGACGGAAACAATCCACTGTCCATCAACTGATGAATGGATAAACAAATTGTGGCATATTTACACAATGGAATATTATCCAGTCATAAAAAGGAATGAACTGCTGATGCATGCTACAACTTTGATAAACCTCAAAAACATTACGCTAAGAGGAAGAAACCAGACATAAAAGATCACATATTGTTAAGATTCCTTTTACATGAAATATCCAGAATAAGCAAATCCATAGAGACAGAAAGTAGATTAGAGGTTGCCAAGGGATGCATGAAGAGGGAAATGGGGAATAATTACTTAATGGGTATAGGATATTCTCTTGGGATGATGAAAAAGTTTTGAGAGAGGTGGTGGTTGCATAACATTTTGAATGCACCAAATGCCACTAAACTTTAAAATGGCTGTGTTGCGTGAATTTATTCTCAATAAAAAACAAAGGAAAAGTTTCTATATTTTTTCAAATTAGAACTTAAAAGTAGTGTATTAATATCATATGTGTTCTGAGAAGAAAAAAAAGAAAGTGTAAAGTAAAAAAAGATCATTAACGATGGTAAAGGTAATAGTGTGATTCAAAGGATACCATTTAAAATGGACAAACCACATAGTAAAACATTAAGTTAAAGAAAAGGTCATTGTGGGCATGATAAAAGGTATGAATAGGCCAGGAGCGGTGGCTCACACCTGTAATCCCAGCACTTTGGGAGGCTGAGGTGGGTGGATCACTTGAGCTCAGGAGTTCAAGATCAGCCTAGGCAACATGACAAAACTTCACCTCTACTAAAAATACAAAAAAAAATAGCCAGAGTGATGGCACATGCCTGTGGTTCCAGCTACTAGGGAGGCTGAGGTTGAAGGATCGCTTGAATCTAGGGGGCAGTGGTTGCAATGAGTGGTGGCTCATGCTTGTAATCCCAGCACTTTGGGTGGCCGAGGTGGGTGGATCACCTGAGGTAAGGAGTTTGAGACCAGCCTGGCCAAATGATGAAACCCCGTCTCTACTAAAAATATAAAAATTAGCTGGGTGTGATGGTGTGTGCCTGTAGTCCTAGCTACTCAGGAGGCTGAGGCAGGAGGACAGCTTGAACCCAGGCGGCAGAGGTTGCAGTAGGCTGAGAAGATGCTACTGCACTCCAGTCTGGGCAACAGAGTGAGACTCCGTCTCAAAAACAAAAACAAAAACAAAAACAAAAAAAAAGGAAACTAACAAGCACTAGTAGAAAACATAGAAAAGTTTCTCTACAACCTAGATGTGGGGAGAAGTTTTCTAAATATTATGCAAAATCCAGATAAATTAAAGAAAAGATTGTTATATTTTGGCTATATAAAAATGGTAACAAAAACAAAAATTCTTCTATGGCTCCAAATAACATAAAGTCAAAAGACAACAAATTGCTACTTAACTTATAAAAATCAAGAGGACAAACAACAAAAATGGAAGTTCCTTTTAAAAACAGAGAAAAAAACAAGATTCCTTCTAAAATGTGAGGCAAAACCCCTCACAAATCCCTTTTAAATACTGAAAGAAAACAATAGGGGAAAGACATGAACAGATAATTTACAAGGAAAGATATTAAAATGCATTCAATTTTTAAATGGTCCTTACACATATGAAAAGATGTTCAACCACACTCATAATAAGAAACTGCAGGCCAGGTGAGGTGGCTTACACCTGTAATCCCGGCACTTTAGGAGGCCAAGGTGGGAGGATCATTTGAGGCCAGGAGTTCAAGGCCAGCCTGAGCAACATACGAAGACCCTGTCTCTACCAAAAAAAATTAGCCAAGCATGGTGGTGTGTGCCTGTAGTCCCAACTACTCGGCAGACTGAGGTGGGAGGACTGCCTGAACCTGGGAGGTTGAGGCTGCAGTGAGCTATCATTGTGCCAGCCTGCTAATCCGTAGTCCACTGTATGAATCTATCATAGTTTGTTTAAGTATTCCCCTAATGATGATATTTCCAATTTATGCTACTATACATGGTTTTTCTGTGGACATGTTTCATGTCTTTTTTTTTTTTTTTTTGAGACAGAGTTTCACTCTGTCACCCAGGCTGCCAGGCTGGAATGCAGTGGTGCAATCTCAGCTTACTGTAAGCTCTGCCTCCTGGGTTCAAGCCATTCTCCTGCCTCAGACTCCCAAGTAGCTGGGATTACAGGCACCTACCACCACGCCAGGCTAACTTTTGTATTTTTAGTAGAGACAGGGTTTTACCACGTTGACCAGGCTGGTCTCAAACTCCTGACCTCAAGTGATCTGCCCACCTTGGCCTCCCAAAGTGCTGGGATTACAGGGATGAGCCACCATGACTGGCCAACATGTTTTATTTCTACTGATAAATACCTACGAGTGGAAGTGCTGGGTCATATGTAGTTGCATATGTTGTTTCATAAGAAACTGCCAGACCTTTTTCCAAAGTGGTTTGGACCATTTCCACTACAAAGGTACGAGAGGAGAGGTCTAGTTGCTCCACATCCTCACATTTGTTGTTGGCATCTCTATACTATTCTTACAACTTTGCTATATGTTTTAAATTATATTAAAACAAATACAGTCACGTGCTGCATAACAACAATTTGGTCAACGGGGGTCGCATGTATAATGGTGGTCCTGTATGATTATAATGAAGCTGAAAAATTCCTGTCACTTAGTGACATCATAGCTGTCATAACATCATGGTGTAAAGCTTCATGTGCTTGTGGTAATGCTAGTATAAACAGACCTACTAAACTACCAGTCACACATAAGTATAGCACATACAATTATGTATAGTACATAACACTTAATAATTATAATGAACAACTATGTTACTAGATTAGGTATTTACTCTGTACTATACTTTTTAATCATTATTTTTGAGTGTACTCCTAGTTATATTTTAAAAGTTAACTGTAAAACAATATCGAGCAGGTTCTTCAAAAAGCATTTCAGAGGAAGGAATTGTTACCCTACATGACAGCTCCATGTATGTTATTGTCCCTGAAGACCTTCCAATGGGACAGGAATAAAGAGGCAGAAGACAGTGATATTGATCCTGACCCTGTGTAGGCCTAGGCTAATGTGTATCTTTGTGTCTTCATTTTTAACAAAAAAGTGTACAAAGTAAAAATTTTAAAAAATAAAAATAGAAAAAAGCTTACAGAATAAAGATGAAGAAGGAAATTTTTTTAGACCTGCACAATGTATTTGTGCTTCAAGCTAAGTGTTATTACAAAAGGGCGAAAAGTTAAAAACCAATTTTAAAGGTTAAAGTAAGCTAAAATTAATTTATTATTAAAGAAAGAAAAATGTTTTTAAAACCCTAATCAATTGGAGTACTAAGAGAATATACTTGTCTATGGAGTCATCTTCATTTAAAAAGACCTTACTGGCCTTTGCCAAAAGATGGAGTAGTGAAATTTTGCTGTGTAGGGACCAGTAGCATCAGACAGTGGGGATAAGTGTTTGACATCTGTACACCTGGCAACAAAGAACAGCAACAGCAGACTGTGAGTCACCAACCAAGATTCTTCCTTACTTAGAAGCAGAAATCAGATACACCTTCTGTCTGGAATGAACAAACTCTCTGAAGTTTTCAGACAATACAGGGGAAAGGAAAATGACTGTATTACAGATAATACATAGGAAAGGATAATACTGATCTCTGCTAAATATAGTATATAGGGATTGGGGTGGTTTAATTTAAATTAGAAAAGTAAGAGATAGATTGCATTTTCACTCTGAATGTTGTGAGGCAGATCATACCAGTTGCATGATCATGTATGTAAAACATCTACACGGTGTTATTACAATTAATCAGTAAGTGGTAATCATTGTCATTACTATTTGAGAGAGAGAAGATGGTTATAAGGTTCATAGTTTGTCTATATGGGAGAATGATTATATATAGGGAAATAGGGAGAAAGATCTGAGTTTGTCAAAAATATGAGGCTTCAGACATGCTGAGTTTGAGGCAGAAGAAAGGTATCCAAATAAAGATGTTCATTTGCTTAGAATGCATTTACTATGATTTCTGCTTGCTGAAATTTTATCTTTCCTCTATCCACCTTCCATCTCCCCTTTCTGCCCCATACCCTTAACTCTTTGCAATTATTCTTCCCTTTTGTGATCCTTTAGCACATTTACATTTCTACTACTACTCTTATTACATTGTTTTATATCATAATTATTTTTCTATACATTTGTCTTGTTGACCAGATAGTGAGTTCCTTGAAAGGAGGAAGAAAATGAAGTCTGGTATATTACTTTCATTTATCCCACAAGATCTTGCCCATGATTAGTACTTAATAAATCTATCAACAATAACCCAGGGAAAGACCCAGACCTTTATATAACTTAGATAACATCACCTAAACTTCCACATCGCCATTTGCAAGATGAACAGAAGGAACCCAGGATTCTGCGTAATCCTAGCATGACTCCTGATCTTCCCTTTGCTCAACACTCACAACTTCACTATGCCTTGAGACTTTCAGAACTAATTTCATAATGTCTTCTATGCCCTGTCACTCCAAGGAGTCCAGAGCTTCCAGGTCATCCCTCAGTGCCCAGGTTCTAATCCACATATGTCTCTATGGGCAATGAGACAAATTCTCCACATGCCTCAGCACTACTTATTTCCCCCACTTCTCTGCTTTATTTTTCACCATAGTATTTACTACCATCTGATTATTGAGTCAACATATATACTTAAAAGTTATATATTTCATATATACTTAAAAATGGTCTATGTCAACCTTTAAGTATAAGTTCCATGAGGGCTGAGATAAAAGTTGTTTTGTTCATTGTGGTAACTCCAGAACCTACAGTAGTACCTGGTTCATGGTACGGCTTGACAGATGTTTGCAGAATAAATAAATGAATATATATTTCATTTGTTAATTCAGCCGACAAATATTAAGTGCCTATAATATATCCCTAGGATGTATCAGTGAAGAAGAAAGGCATGTTTTCTATAATTATGAAGGATTATAAGGGAAGAGAAGACATTAAACATTACATAATTATATATAATTATTATATATAATAATGACAAATGTTCTCAAGGAAAGTATAGGATATACAATAGGGATACCTAACCTACTGGGATTAGGAAGGCTGATTCCGAACTAGAACTAAGGAAATACACTGAAGCAAAGACTGAAGGATAAGCAGGAATTAGGTAAGCAAAGAAGGGTAAAAAAGGCAAGATAAGGGGGCGGAGCAAGATGGCCGAATAGGAACAGCTCCAGTCTCCAGCTCCCAGCGCGAGCGACATAGAAGACAGGTGATTTCTGCATTATCAGCTGAGGTACTGGGTTCATCTCACTGGGGAGTGCCGGACAATCGGTGCTGGTCAGCTGTTGCAGCCCGACCAGTGAGAGCTGAAGCAGGGTGAGGCATCGCCTCACCTGGGAAGCGCAAGGGGGAAGGGAATCCCTTTTCCTA
>NW_012107252.1:4653270-4658857 GCF_000951045.1 Mandrillus leucophaeus
TGATGGGTGCAGCACACCAACATGGCACAAGTATACATATGTAACAAACCTGCACGTTATGCACATGTACCCTAGAACTTAAAGTATAATAAAAAAAAAAAAAAGGCAAGATAAAAAAAAAGTGCCAAGACTCGAAAAAGGAACATGTTTTTTGTTTAACAGTTTCACTGAGAAAAAATTGACATGCAATAAATTGTACCTATTTAAATCATATAATTTGTTAAGTTTTGACATGTGTTAAGTTTGACGTAAGTTTTGACATACATGAAACCATCACCACTGTCCAGAAAATGAACATATCCATCTCCATCTTGGCACACAATTTTTATTTACTTGACTGATATTTATTGGTATCTACCATGTGTCAGGTCTTGAGTATGCATTCGTGTATGATCCCTGCCCTTTTACAGTTCAACAGATGTCTAATTCAAGGAAGCAAGAGAAGGGCAGGGCAACAATGTCTGGGGAGGTAGGTAAGGGCTATATTCTGCAGGTCCATGTATACTAGGGATTTTTATACAAAGACCAGTGAGAGGCAAGCAGGCCCAAGACATGCTGAACTTGAACAGGACGTCATTAGAATGTGTTCAGTAGGGCAGTGATATAATCACATTTGTCTTTTCGGAAAGATCTCACTGACAACAACAACAACAAAAAGTGAAGAACAGAGAAGAGAAAGTCAAGAGTGGTTTCTGGGGGAACCAGTTAGGCAAGTGCAATAATCCTGGCAAGAGATGATGGTAGTTTGGCCAAAGTGGTGGTGGCAGATAAATTTTACACTGATTCAAGAGATAATTAGAAAGCAGAACCATCAGGAGTTGGTGATGGGTTAAATATGATGAGTAAAGAAAATGGAGCACATCTATAGCCATCTGATCTTTGACAAAGCCAACAAAAATAAGCAATGGGGAAAGGACTCCCTATTCAATAAATGGTGCTGGGTAGCTGGTTAGAGATATGCAGAAAAATGAAACTGGACCACTACCTTTCACCATATACAAAAATAAATCAAGATGGATTAAAGATTTAAATATAAGATCTCAAACTGTAAGAATCATCTATAAGAAAACCCAGAAAACACCATTCTGGACGCTGGCCTTGCGAAAGAATTTATGACTAGGTCCTCAAAAATATTTGCAGCAAAAACAAAAATTGAGACAAGTGAGACCTAATTAAGCTAGAGGGCTTTTACACAGCAAAAGACACTATCAACAGAATAAACAGACAACCTATAGAATGGGAGAAAATATTCTCAATCTATGCATCTGACAAAGGGCTAATATCCAGAATCTATAAAGAACTTAAACAATTCAACAAACAAAAAACAAACAACCTCATTAAAAATGGGCAAAAATGCAAACAGGCACTTCTCAAAAGAAGACATACAAACAGCTAGCAAACATGAAAAAATACTCAGCATCACTAATCATCAGAGAAATGCAAACCAAAACTACAACGAGGTGCCATTTCACACCAATCAGAATGGCTACTATTAAAAAGTTTAAAAAAAAAAAAAAAAAAAAGATGCTGGTGAGACTGCAGAGAAAACAAACAAACAAAAAAAACACTTGCACACTACTGGTAATTTAATTCAGCCACATGGAAAGCAGCTTGGAGACTTCTCAAATAATTAAAAATAGAGGCCAGGCACGGTAGTTTACGCCTGTAATCCCAGCACTTTGGGAGGCTGAGGTGGGCAGATTACCTGAAGTCAGGAGTTGGAGACCAGCCTGGCCAACATGGTGAAAAATATAAAAATTAGCCAGATGTGGTGGTGCGTGCCTGTAGTCACCACTACTTGGGAGGCTGAGGCACAAGAATCGCTTGAACCTGGGAGGCGGAGGTTGTGGTGAGCCAAAATTGTGCCACTGCACTCCAATCTGGGCGACAGAGCGAGTCTCTGTCTCAAAAAAAAAAAAAAAAAAAAAGAATTAAAAATAGAATTACTATTAGACTCCCCAACATTACCAGGTATATATCCAAAAGAAAGTAAATCATTCCACCAAAAACACACATGCACTCATCATGTTTATTGCAGCACTATTCACAATAGCAAAGACATGGGATCAATCTAGGTATTCATCAACAGTGGACTGGATAAAGAAAACGTGTATTGGTAGTCATAGTATTGGAAGTCCTAGCCAGAGCAATCAGACGAGAGAAAGAAATAAAGGGTATCTAAATTGGTAAAGAAGAAGTCAAACTGTCGCTGTTTGCATCTGATGATATGACTGTATACCTAGAAAACCCTAACGACTCTTCCAAAAAGCTCCTAGAACTGATTAATGAATTCAGCAAAGATTTAGGATACAAAATTAATGTACACAAATCAATAGCTCTACTATACAACAAGAGCAACCAAGGTGAGGATCAAATCAAGAACTCAACCCCTTTTACAATAGCTGCGAAAACAATAAAATACTTAGGAATATACCTAACCAAAGAGGTGAAAGACCTCTACAAGGAAAACTACAAAACACTGCTGAAAGAAATCATAGACGACACAAACAAACGGAAACACATCCCGTGTTCATGGATGGGTAGAATCAGTATTGTGAAAATGACCATACTGCCAAAAGCAATCTATAAATTCAATGCAATTCCCATCAAAATACCACCATCATTCTTCACAAAACTAGAAAAAAAAATCCTAAAATTCATATGGAACCAAAAAAGAGCCCACATAGCCAAAGCTGGACTAAGCAAAAAGTACAAATCTGGAGGCATCACATTACCCGATTTCAAACTATAAGGTCACAGTCACCAAAACATCATGGTACTGATACAAAAATAGGCACAAAGACTATGGAACAGAATAGAGAACCCATAAATAAACCCAAATACTTACAGCCAACTGATCTTCGACAAAGCAAACAAAAACATAAAATGGGGAAAGGACACCCTATTCAACAAATGGTGCTGGGATAACTGGCAAGCCACATGTAGGAGAATGAAACTGGATCCTCATCTCCCACCTTACGCAAAAGTCAGCTCAAGACTGGCCGGGTGTGGTGGCTCACGTCTGTAATCCCAACACTTTGGGAGACCGAGGTGGGCAGATCACCTGAGATCAGGAGTTCGAGACCAGCCTGGCCAACAATGGTGAAACCCCATCTCTACTAAAAATAAAAAATTAGCCAGGCATGGTGGCAGGCACCTGTAATTCCAGCTACTCAGGAGGCTGAGGCAGGAGAATCACTTGTACACCGGAGGGGGAGGCTGCAGTGAACCAAGATTGTGCCATTGCACTCCAGCCTGAGTGACAAGAGTGAAACTCCATCTAAAGAAAAAAATCTCAAGATGGATCAAGGACTTAAATCTAAGACCTAAAATAAAAATTCTAGAAGATAACATTGGAAAAACCCTTCCAGGCAAAGATTTCATGACCAACAACCCAAAAGCAAATGCAACAAAAACAAAAGATAAATAGGTGGAACTTAAACTAAAGAGCTTCTGCACAGCAAAAGAAACAGCAGAGTAAACAGACAACCCACAGAGTGGAAGAAAATCTTCACGATCTATACATCCTACAAAGGACTAATATCCAGAGTCTACAAGGAACTCAAACAAATTAGCAAGAAAAAAAAAGCAATCCCATCAAAAAGTAGGCTAAGGACATGAATAGACAATTCTCAAAAGAAGATATACAAATGGCAAACAAACATGAAAAAATGCTCAAAATAAATGACCAGAAAAATGCAAATCAAAACCACAGTGCAATACCACCTTACTCCTGCAAGAATGGCCATTATCAAAATATAATTTTTAAAAATGTTGGCATCAATGAGGTGAAAAGGGAACACGTCTACATTGCTGGGGGGAATGTAAACTAGTACAGCCACTATGAAAAACAGTGTGAAGATTCCTTAAAGAACAAAAGTAGAACTACCATTTGATCCAGCAATCCCACTGCTGGGTATCTACCCAGAGGAAAAGAAGTCATTATACAAAAAAAGAAACTTGCACATGCATGTTTACAGCAGCACTATAAACATGCAACTGCAAAAATGTGGAACCAGCCCAAATGCCCTGCCCATCAATCAATGACTGGATAAAGAAACTGTGGTATATACATAAGATGGAATACACTCAGCCATAAAAAGGAATGAATTAATGGCATTCACAGCAACCTGGATGGGATTGGACACTATCATTCTAACCAAAGTAACTCAGGAATGGAAAATCAAACATCGTATGTTCTCACTCACAAGCAGGAGCTAAGTTATGAGGATGCAAAGGCATAAGAAGGATTCAATGAACTTTGAGGACTCGGGGGGAAAGAGTGGGAAGTGGGTGAGGAATACAAGACTACAAATTGGGTTCAGCATATACTGCTCAGGTGATGGGTGCACCAACATCTCACAAATCACCACTAAGGAACTTACGCATGTAATCAAATACCACCTGTTCCCCAAAAACCTATGGAAATAAAAATTTGTTAAAAAAAAAAAAAGGAAAAAAAAATTAAAACTCAGAAAAAAAGAAAACATGGTATATATACACCATGGAATACTACACAGCCATAAAAAAAGAATGATATCATGGATGCACACGGAGACCACTATCCTAAGTGAATTAATGTAGAAACAGAAAATCAAATACCACATGTTCTCACTTATAAGTGGGAGCTAAACACTGGATACACATGGACGCAAAGATGGCAATAATAGACACTGGGGATTACCAGAGAGAAAGGAGGGAGGGGGCAAAGACTGAAAAACTAACTATTGAGTACTATCCTCACTATCTGGGTGACAGGATCAATCACACCCAAACATCAGCATCTCACAATATACCCATGTAACAAGTCTACATATGTACCCCTGAATCTAAAATAAAAGTTGAAATTATTTTTAAAAAAAAAAGAAAGAAAGAAAATGGAGAAGTCAAAGATAATTCTCAGTTTTCTGGCTGTACAATTAGTTGAATGTGATGTCATTTCCAAGACAGGGGACTCTGGATGAGGAGGACTTTGATGGGAAAAGAGTTCAGTCTTGGACATACTGAGTTTGATGGGCTAAAAAGATACGTAAGCGGACATACCCAGAAGGCACTTACCTATACCTAAGTTGAGTAGAGCAGGAAGATACTGCATACATCGGGGTAGTGTGGGAAGTTAAAAAAAAAAAAAAAAAAGAACACACGGCAAAGGTGATTGAGAAAGGCCAATTGAGCAAATAAAACAAATGGCATCTAGACCAGAAAGGAGTAAGGAGTAAGTAAAACTATTCTCTCTATTCACAGATAGCATGATCTTGTATGTAGAAAATCTTAAAGAATCTACACAAACACTAACAGAGACAATAAGAGAGTTCAGCAAAGTTAAAGCCTCAAAGCACAACCTCAATTGAACTTTACACACTTCCAATGAACAATCCAAAACTGCAAATAAGAAAATAATAAAAATAGAACCTTATCATTATCCCAGAAAGTTCCCTCCTGCTCTTGTCAATCCCCATTGTTCTGATTTTTTTAACCATTAACTAATTTTGCCTATTTTAGAACTTCATATAATGAAATTATACAACATGTAGTTTTGATGTAGTTTTGAGTAAGGTTTCTTTTTTCTTTTTTTTTTTTTTTTTTT
>NW_012107252.1:4659107-4660822 GCF_000951045.1 Mandrillus leucophaeus
CCTGACCTCATGATCCGCCCATCTCAGCCTCCCAAAGTGCTGGGATTACAGGCTTGAGCCACCGCGCCCGGCCAGATTTCTTTTTTCACTCAGCATATTATTATTGTTATGATTACTTTTGAGACAGGGTCTTCCTCTATTGCCCAGGCTAAAGTGCAGTCGCATGGCTCACTGCAGCCTCGACCTCCTGCGCTCAGGTGATCCTCCTGCCTCAGCCTCCCAAGTAGCTGGGACTACAGGCACATGCCACCACATCTGGCTAATTTTTGTTGTTGTTGTTGGTAGAGACAAGGTCTCCTTATGTTGTCTAGGCTGGTTTCGAACTCCTGGGCTCAAGTGATCCTCCCACCTTGGCCTCCCAAAGTTCTGGGATTATACGCATGAGCCACCATGTCTGGCCAACGTATTATTTTTGAGATACATTCATGTTCTTTTTATGTATCAATAGTTTATTTTTATTGCTGAATAGTAGTCCATTGTATGAATATGTCAGTTTGTTTAGTCATTCGCCTATCCATGTACAACTGGGATGTTTCCAGCTTGGGACTATTATGACCAAAACTGCTTTGAATATTTTTATACAAGGTTTTTTTGTTGACATTGTTGAAATGCACTTTCATTTGGCTTGCATAAATACTTAGGAGAATTTCTGGGTCACAGGGTAAGTGTATGTATAGACCTTTTTCCAAAGTGGTTATACCATTTTATATTCCCAACAACAATGTATGTCTGAGACTTCTGATTGCTCTATGTCTTTATCAACATTTGGCTTTTGAATTTTAGTCATTATGGTGGGAATGTAGTATTATCTCATTGTGGTTTTAATTTACATTTCCCTGATGACTAATGACTGTTTTTTCATGTGTTTATTATCCATTTGTACATAACCTTTTGTGATGTGTTTGCTCACATCTTTTGTCCATATCTCACTGGGTTTTCTTTTCATAATTGAGTTCTAAGCATTCTGAAGATATCTTAAATACCAATTTCTTGTCAACTATAAGTTTGGTGACTATCATCTCCCAAAGGACAAGTATTTACTGACTGAACTACATATATTTTGTATGTATACTACTATACATATATTTTTTAATTTATTTTTTAATTTTGAGACAGTCTTGCTCTGTCGCCCAGGCTGGAGTGCTGTGGCATGATCTCGGTTTGCTCACTGCAACCTCCACCTCCCAGGTTTAAGCAATTATCATGCCTCGGCCTCCAGAGTAGCTGGGATTACAGGTGTGTGCCACCATAACTGGCTAATTTTTGTATTTTTAGTAGAGACAGGGTTTTCCCATGTTGCCCAGGCTGGTCTCAAACTCCTGGTCTCAAGTGATCCACCCGCCTTGGCTTCCCAAAGTGCTGAGATTACAGATGTGAGCCACCGTGCCTGGTCTGAGCTACTTACAGATTTTAAGTAATGTTACAGAACTCCTCTATTTATTTATTTATTTATTTGTTTGTTTATTTTTTTAATTATACTTTTAAGTTCTAGGGTACATGTGCACAACGTGCAAGTTTGTTACATATGTATACATGTGCCATGTGGGTGTGCTACACCCATTAACTTGTCATTTACATTAGGTATATCTCCTAATGCTATCCCTCCCCACCCCCTCCCCACAATAGGACCCGGTGTGTGATGTTCCCCTTCCTGTGTCCAAGTGATCTCATTGTTCAATTCCCACCTATGAGTGAGAACATGTGGTATTTGGTTT
>NW_012107252.1:4668797-4669106 GCF_000951045.1 Mandrillus leucophaeus
TTGCATTTCTCTGATGGTGAGTGATGATGAGCATTTTTTCATGAGTCTGTTGGCTGTATGAATGTCCTCTTTTGAGAAGTGTCTGTTCATATCCTTTGCCCACTTTTTGATGGGGTTGTTTGTTTTTTTCTTGTAAATTTGATTGATCTCTTTATAGGTTCTAGATATTAGCCCTTTGTCAGATGAGTAGATTGCAAAAATTTACTCTGAGGGCAGTTTCTTTTGCTGTGCAGAAGCTCTTTAGTTTAATTAGATCCCATTTGTCAATTTTGGCTTTTGTTGCCATTGCTTTTGGTGTTTTAGACATGA
>NW_012107252.1:4673821-4681109 GCF_000951045.1 Mandrillus leucophaeus
GAAATTATCCATTTCTTTTAGGTTTTCTAGTTTATTTGTGTAGAGGTGTTTATAGTATTCTGTGATGGTAGAACTCCTCTCTTAAAAATGAAATAGCCTTGGATTTAAAACCTGGCTCTGCATATAACTAGCTGTAACAATTTGGGCATGTTATTTAACTTTTCTGGGCACCTTTCTGCATCTGTAAAATAGATATAATAATTACCTTTATAGGGTTGTTGTGATGATTTAGACAATGAATTTCAACATGTCTGGTATATTAAAGATCCTTAATAAATGTCAGTTTTATAATGCGGCAGTTGCTGCCTTAAATAGCTGAACTGCAAATCTTAGACTGCAAAAGTCTAAAAATTTAAATTTTCACAATAGTACAAATCATTACAATAGAGAAGATATAAAGATTTAGGGCTCCTGGAAACAGATTAATGTGTCTTTCTTTTATTCTAGTTCACTAACATATGCAAACTAAGGCTAAATCTAAAAATACTCAAATCAAATGAAATTCAGCTGGAGGTGAAATTGGAAAGAAAAAGGTGAATAATTTATATTAGGCTACCATTTATCTCCTATAGCTTAGTGGAAAAGTTAAATGACATGCTACTGCAAATACAACTGTACTGAATCCTATCTACACCAGAATTAGTTGTATTTCACCTCCTACAGAGATTCACATTTTAAAAAGTTTAACCTAAAAGCATTTTTAAGACAGTAACTTCAGCATGTTAATATTTTAAGTTATACTAATAATTTCATATAAGTTAGTGTAAGTTATAGTAATTATTATAAATAAGAGCTATATTACATAATACACAACTTGCTTTAATTGCTTTCTGTTCCCGTATTTATTTATTGCTATAAAAATTTCAAGTTCTGGATCCAAATTCTGCCCACTTAACTAGTCAAGTTAATTAGTTCTTCTAAATGTCACTTCTTTCATTTGTAAAATGGGGATAATAATATTATCTTATATCACTATAATGAGGATTAAATAAGCTTATAAACCCCTTACTTAACATAGAATACTTTTAGCATACAGTAAGTACCAAGTAAATATTATTTATTATTGTTGTTAAAGAATGTTAATCAAAGTTTTTAAATTTTCTATGACTAGTTTGGGCTTCATATTTTCCAATCTGGAGAGGTAACTGAGATATGATTATGATTCAATTTTTTTTTTTTTTTTAAAGACAGAGTCTTGCTCTATCAGCCAGGCTGGAGTGCAGTGGCACAATCTCGGCTCACTGCAACCTTTGGCTCCCGGGTTCAAGTGATTATCCTGCCTCAGCCTCCTGAGTAGCTGGGATTACAGGCACCCAATACCACACCCAGCTAATTTTTGTATTTTTAGTAGAGACAGGGTTTCACCATGTTAGCCAGGCTAGTCTTGAACTCCTGACCTCAAGTGATCTGCTCACCCTGGCCTCCCAAAGTGCTGGGATTACAGGCGTGAGCCACCATGCCCGGCTCCTCAATTGTTAAACTGACTAAAAATCACTGATAGAAAGAATATACTTTGCAACTTTCAGATCTCAGTTTAAATGTCACTTTCTTGATGAACTCTACTCTCTAAAGGCCCTTCATTTAAGTTTTAATTTCTAATATAGTAAATATTAATAGGTGTGACTCAAATAAATACTCTTTAGGGGTCTGCTATAATTTTTAAAAATAGAAAAGAGTCCTGAAACCAAAGTATTTTAGACTGATAATAAGGCATTGATTAGAAAATATAATTTTTTTTGTTGATCCAAAATATTTTACATATTTATTGGGTACATGTGAGTATCTGTCACATGCACAGAATGTGTAATGATCAAGTCAGGGTATTTGAGGTGTTCATCATCCTGAGTATTTATCATTTCTATGTGTTGGTAACATTTCAAGTCCTTTCTTCCAGCTAATTTGAAATATACAATACATTGTTGCTAACTATCATCACCCCACTCTGCTATGTAATATTGAGGTTTACTTCTTCTATCATCAACCTCTCTTTATCCCACCTTCCTACTCATGTACTCTTCCCAACCTTTGGTATCCATCATTTTACTATTTCCATGAGATCAACTTTTTTAGCTTTCACCTTTGAGTGAGAACATGTGGTAT
The DNA here is from genome assembly GCF_000951045.1 of Mandrillus leucophaeus. NCBI lineage: Eukaryota > Metazoa > Chordata > Mammalia > Primates > Cercopithecidae > Mandrillus > Mandrillus leucophaeus. The sequence goes on from NW_012107252.1 coordinate 4,675,922, forward strand.
CTGTCTTTCTGTGCCTAGCTTATCTTGCTTAATATAATGACCTCCAGCTGCACCCATGTTGCTGCAAGTGACAAAATTTCATTCATTGTTATGGCCGAATAGTATTTCATTGTGTATATATGTACCACTTTTTTTTTTTTTTTTTTTTTTTTTAAGAAGTAGTTTCATTCTTGTTGCCCAGGCTGGAGGGTAATGGCATGATCTCAGCTCACTGCAACCTCTGCTTCCCAGGGTTCAAGCGATTCTCCTCCTGCCTCAGGCTCCTGAGTAGCTGGGACTACAGGTACACTCCACCATGCCTGGCTAATTTTTTTTTTTTTTTTTTTTTTAGATGGAGTCTCGCTTTGTTGCCCAGGCTGAAGTGGAGCGGCACGATCTTGGTTCACTGCAAGCTCCGCCTTCCGGGTTCACACCATTCTCCTGCCTCAGCCTCCGAAGTAGCTAGGCCTACAGGCGGCTGCACCATGCCAGGCTAATTTTTTTTTTTTTTTTTGTATTTTTAGCAGAGACAGCGTTTCACCATGTTGGCCAGGCTGGTCAACCCCTGACCTCAGGTGATCCTCCTGCCTTGGCCTCCCAAAGTGCTGGGATTACAAGCATAAGCCACCGTGCCTGGCCTATATACCACATTTTAAAAATCCATTTGTCTGTAGATGGACACTTAGGTTGATTCCAAATTTTTGCTATTATAAATAGTGCTATGATAAACATGCAAGTGCAGGATTCCTTTGATACAGAGATTTACTTCCCTATGGATAAACACCTAGTAGTGAGACTGCTGTATCAAATTGTAGTTCTATTTTAGTTTTTTGAGAAATCTCCATATCGTTTTCAATAGTGGTTGTACTAATTTACATTCCCACCATTAGTGTGTAAGAGTTCCCTCCTCTCTGCATCCTTGCAAGCATCTGTTATTTTTTGTATTTTTAATAATAGCCATTCTATGTGGGGTAAGATTGTATCTCACTGTGGATTTGATGTGCATTTGCCTAATGATTGGTGATGTTGAACACTTGGAAAATATGCATTCTCTTGATTCAAAGTATACTATGGTCTGTCAAACTTCTGGGTGAGTTGTTCCTTCCCCCCACCTTTTTTTGGCTAGATTGATTTCGAGTGGTAACTAAGAAGTGTGCACATTCACTTTTCCCTATTGTAGTTATAATTACAATAAAGTTGCAAAGTCTAACTACGACTTCAGGCTTTTCTTTCTATTTCTTTTTACCATGAACTAGAATTTCATCAACTCAATAAGGGTCACACTAGTTACCTTATGCCTATAGGAACTTACAACTGACAATTAAATTTTTATGGTAATAATGATTACTAATAAACACAGCTTACTTGTAAGATAAAAATATTTCCAAACAGTAAATCCACACTGCCCCATGAAAGTGAAAGTATTAGGAATCACTGCACTGAAAGTATCTATTCAATCCATCTCCCACTTCTAGCTCTAATGCCACTTTTAGGTTAGTCACTCCTCTTCTCTCACTTTTTCTATTACAACAGCCATCCTATGTTCATCCTTTAATTTCACCATCCAATTTCCACATTGAGACCAGTATGATGTAGATGAAAATTAAATCTGGCAAATCATGTCACTATACAAGATGAAAGCTGGGCATGGTGGCCCACGCCTGTAATTCCAGCACTTTTGGGAGGAGGCCAAGACAGGTGGATCACCTGATGTCAGGAGTTCGAGACCAGCCTGGCCAACACGGTGAAATGCCACCTCCGCCAAAAATTCAAAAATTGGAAGAGGAGGTTCTAAGATGGCTGAATGGGAACAGCTCCAGTCTATAGCTCCCAGTGTGAGCAACACAAAGACGAGTGGTATCTACATTTCCAACTGAGGTACCGGGTTCATCTCATTGGGGCTTGTCGGACAGTGGGTGCAGGAAAGTGGGTGCAGCCTACGGACCATGAGCCAAAGCAAGGTGAGACATCGTCTCACCCGGGAAGCACAAGGGATCCAGGAATTCCCTTTCCTAGCCAAGGGAAGTTGTGACAGATGGCACCTGGAAAATTGGGTCACTCCCACCCTAATACTGTGCTTTTCCAGTGGTCTTAGCAAATGGCACACCAGGAGATTATATCCTGCGCCTGGCTCAGAGGGTCCCACGCCCATGGAACCTTGTTTACTGCTAGCACAGCACTCTTTGATCGAACTGCAAGGTGGCAGCAAGGCTGGGGGAAGGGCACCCACCATTGCTGAGGCTTGAGTAGGTAAACAAAGTGGCAGGGAAGCTCGAACTGGATGGAGCCCACCCCAGCTCAAAGAGGCCTGCCTGCCTCTGTAGACTCCACCTCTGGGGGCAGGGCATAGCTAAACAAAGGGCAGCAGAAACTTCTGCAGACTTAAATGTCCCTGTCTGACAGCTCTGAAGACAGTAGTGGTTCTCCCAGCACCGAGATGGAGATCTGAGAACGGACAGACTGCCTCCTCAAGTGGGTCCCTGACCCCCAAGTAGCCTAACTGGCAGGCACCTCCTAGTAGGGGCCGACTGACACCTCGTACGGCCAGGTGCCCCACTCTGAGACAAAGCTTCCAGAGGAACAATCAGGCAGCAACATTTGCCATTCTGCAATATTTGCGGTTCTGCAGCCTCCGCTGGTGATACCCAGGCAAATAGGGTCTGGAGTGGACCTCCAGCAAACTCCAACAGACCTGCAGCTTAGGGTCCTGACTGTTAGAAGGAAAACTAACAAACAGAAAGGACATCCACACCAAAACCCCATCTGTATGCCACCATCATTAAAGACCAAAGGTAGATAAAACCACAAAGATGAGGGGAAACCAGAACAGAAAAGCCGAAAATTCTAAAAATCAGAGCACCTCTTCTCCTCCAAAGGAACACAGCTCCTTGCCAGCAACGGAACAAAGCTGGATGGAGAATGACATTGACGAGTTGAGACAAGGTTTCAGAAGATCGGTAATAAATTTCTCTGAGCTAAAGGAGGATGTTCAAACCCATCGCAAAGAAGCTAAAAACCTTGAAAAAAGATTGGATGAATGGCTAACTAGAATAAACAGTGTAGAGAAGATCTTAAATGGCCTGGTGGAGCTGAAAACCACGGCACAAGAACTACATGACGTATGCACAAGCTTCAGTAGCCGATTCAATCAACTGGAAGAAAAAGTATCAGTGACTGAAGATCAAATGAATGAAATGAAGCGAGAAGAGAAGTTTAGAGAAAAAGAGTAAAAAGAAATGAACAAAGCCTCCGAGAAATACGGGACTATATGAAAAGACCAAGTCTACATCTGGTTGGTGTACCTGAAAGTGACAGGGAGAATGGAACCAAGTTAGAAAACACACTTCAGGATATTATCCAGGAGAACTTTCCCAACCTAACAAGGCAGGCCAACATTCAAATTCAGGAAATACAGAGAACGCCACAAAGATACTCCTTAAGAAGAGCAACCCAAAGACACATAATTGTCAGATTCACCACAGTTGAAATGAAGGAAAAAATGTTAAGGGCAGCCTTTGTGGGTCGGGTTACCCACAAAGGGAAGCCCATCAGACTAACAGCGGATCTCTCAGCAGAAACTCTACAAGCCAGAAGAGAGTGGGGGCCAATATTCAACATTCTTAAAGAAAAGAATTTTAAACCCAGAATTTCATATCCAGCCAAACTAAGCTTCATAAGTGAAGGAGAAATAAAATCCTTTACAGACAAGCAAATGCTGAGAGATTTTGTCACCACCAGGCCTGCCCTACAAGAGCTCCTGATGGAAGCACTAAACATGGAGAGGAACAACCAGTATCAGCCACTGCAAAAACAGTAAAGACCATCAATCAGAGGAAGACACTGCATCAATTAACGAGCAAAATAACCAGATAACATCATAATGACAAGATCATATTCACACATAACAATATTAACCTCAAATGTAAATGGTAAATGCTCCAATTAAAAGACACAGACTGGCAAATTGAATAAAGAGTCAAGACCCATTAGTGTGCTGTATTCAGGAGACCCATCTCACGTGCAGACACACATAAGCTCAAAATAAAGGGATGGAGGAAGATCTACCAAGCAAATAGAGAACCAAAAAAAAGCAGGAGTTGCAATACTAGTCTCTATAAAACAGACTTTAAACCAACAAAAATCAGAAGAGACAAAGAAGACCATTACCTAATGGTAAAGGGATCAATTCAACAAGAAGAGCTAACTATCCTAAATATATATGCACCCAATACAGGAGCACCTAGATTTATAAAGCAAGTCCTTGGAGACCTACAAAGAGACTTAGACTCCCACACAATAATAATCGGAGACTTTAACACCCCACTGTCAACATTAGACAGATCAACAAGACAGAAAGTTAACAAGGATATCCAGGAATTGAACTCAGCTCTGCACCAAGTGGACCTAATAGACATCTACAGAACTCTCCACCCCAAATCAACAGAACATACATTCTTCTCAGTGCCACATCACATTTATTCCAAAACTGACCACACAGTTGGAAGTAAAGCACTCCTCAGCAAATGTAAAAGAATAGAAATTATAACAAACTGTCTCTCAGACCACAGTGCAATCATATTAGAACTCAGGATTAAGAAACTCACTCAAAACCACTCAACCACATGGAAACTGAACAACTTGCTCCTAAACAACTACTGGGTACATAACGAAATGAAGGCAGAAATAAAGATGTTCTTTGAAACCAATGAGAACAAAGACACGATACACCAGAATCTCTGGGACGCATTTAAAGCAGTGTGTAGAGGGAAATGTATAGCACTAAATGCCCACAAGAGAAAGCAGGAAAGATCTAAAATAGACACCCTAACATCACAATTAAAAGAACTAGAGAAGCAAGAGCAAACACATTCAAAAACTAGCAGAAGGCAAGAAATAACTAAGATCAGAGCAGAACTGAAGGAGATAGAGACACAAAAAACCCTTCAAAAAAATCAATGAATCCAGCAGCTGATTTTTTGAAACGATCAACAAAATAGATAGACCGCTAGCAAGACTAATAAAGAAGAAAAGAGAGAAGAATCAAATAGATGCAATAAAACATGATAAAAGGGATATCACCACCAATCCCACAGAGATACAAACTACCATCAGAGAATACTATAAACACCTATACACAAACTAGAAAATCTAGAAAAAATTGATAAATTCCTGGACACATACACCCTCCCAAGACTAAACCAGGAAGAAG
>NW_012107252.1:4682644-4683210 GCF_000951045.1 Mandrillus leucophaeus
AAATACCATTTGACCCAGCCATCCCATTACTGGGTATATACCCAAAGGATTATAAATCATGCTGCTATAAAGACACATGCAAACGTATGTTTATTTTGGCACTATTCACAATAGCAAAGACTTGGAACAAACCCAAATGTCCATCAATGATAGACTAGATTAAGAAAATGTGGCACATATACCATGGAATATGTTTCACACATAACACCATGGAATACTCTGCAGCCATAAAAATGGATGAGTTCACGTACTTTGTAAGGACATGGATGAAGCTGGAAACCATCATTCTGAGCAAACTATCACAACGACAGAAACCAGACACCGCATGTTCTCACTCATAGGTGGGAATTGAACAATGAGAACACTTGGACACAGGGTGGGGAACACCACACATCGGGGCCTGTCGTGCAGTGGGGGGAGGGGGGAGGGATAGCATTAGGAGATATACCTAACGTAAATGACGAGTTATGCATACCAACATGGCACATGTATACATGGCACATGTATACATACCTGCACGTTGTGCACATGTACCCTAGAACTTAAAATATTTTATATATATATAT
>NW_012107252.1:4683346-4705445 GCF_000951045.1 Mandrillus leucophaeus
AAAAAAAAAAAAAAAAAAAGAATAAATACTGAATTTTTTTTCCTACATGGGTGTTTTTAATTTTTAAAGTTAGTTTTGAAAATAGGAAAATTTCACATTTAAAAATATTTGCTTTCACTTTTAAAAATTAGAAAATTTGGCAACACTGGGCCCAAATTTCCACATAGCAAAACTCAGCTAGAACAGAGGAAAGGACATCTAGGTAAAATGGCATATGTGATTCGCAATTTTCAATTTATCACAGTCCTTATCAAGTCCAATTCATTCATTTTATCTTACCTGCGTGGTTCCCCATAAACAACTGAATTTGTGCTATCTGCTTTACAAAGTAAAACCCAAACTCTTCAGAAAGATACACAAAACTCTTGATATTCTGGCTCAAGCTAACTTTCCACTATCAATGCCCATCTCTTACACACTCATAAACAGGCTCATCTTTCTTCCAACATACCATGTTCCTTTATACATTCTTTTACACTTCCAACATGTATATCTAGTTTCTTCTGCTTGGAATGCCCTCTCACATTCATTTTCCTACATATCCAAGCATCTGAAGAACTCTTCTAATCCCTCCTCCTTTAAAACTCAACCATACCAAAAGGTGGGAAAACAGACAATCTTATATAAATGAGATAATGCATGTAAACATTGAGCACAGAGACTGGCATACAGTAAGTTCTCATTAAATGTCTTTACAACAACTCTAAGAGGTAGGAATTATTACACCATAAAAGAGATAAAGGTATCGCTACTTAAAAAAGACATGTAACTTAATCAAGACTAACTTAATCAAGACCAAGGAGCTAGTGATACAGTTGGAATATGAATCCTAAACTCTCTAATTCTAAAGCCCATGTAATCATCATCAGACCATACTGTCTCTTCTTATTCCAATTTAAATGACATAGAACTGCCAGATTAAATTTCCTAATATATTTCATCATGTCACTTTTCTATTCAGGTACCTCCAACAGTTGCCTATTGGAAGCAAATCCAAACCATCCTACCTTTGTATCCCTAACTCAGCAATACAAGCTTAATATATACTCTCAACTAATTCAACTCATATTATTAAATGAACAAATAAATAAGAAAACTTCCATTGTACCAGTGTTCTGTATTAGATGGTAGAATCTGAATACTTTCTTTAGCATTTCTTACATCACTTAATGCACAGCATGCATCAAAAAAAAGTATAAAAGTATTAAAACCTATATTATACACACATACACTAGTTATGAAACATCATCCTCCTTTTAAAAAAAATTTCCGCACAGTTAACATTTCACCTCTAAGCTAGTGAAATACTATAACTCAGCAACATTTCTGTGTGTGTGTGTGTGTGTGTGTAAATTGCTATTTTATTTCATTTTAAAGAAAAGTTGCAAAACATTTTAAAAGTTGCAGAATAATGCCTTATTATAGCCTATTTATATAACACTGGATGGCTACACTGCTGTACTTACATACTGAAAAAGCCATCTGAAAGCTAGAACAATGTCCAGCTGGACTTTTACCTTTTTTCTCTGAATTTTTATATATTGTTTGATTTATAAATAAGTATGTAATTTTTGAAAAACAATAAAGCTATTTAAACAACTTTAAGAAACAATTATTTTGAATCCTCAACAGTAATGAAATATTCCCTCCCACCTTACTCAAAAACATACTGAGTCACACTGGCAAAGTAAATATTAAAGCCCTAAGAAGAGGTAACTACATAAATTAGAAGACAATTTTAATTTTAGAAAGACATGCTATACAAACGAAGGCTATGAAATAACTTTTTTTTATTTTGGAAACAGGATCTTGCTCTGTCACCCCAGGTGGAGTGTGGTGGCAGGATCATGACTCACTCACTGCAGCTTTGAACTTTTGGGTTCAAGCAATCCTCCTGCCTCAGCCTCCCAAATAGCTGGGATTACAGGCACATACCACCATGCCTGGCTAATTTTTTTACTTTCCTTTTGTAGAGACAGAGTCTTACTATGTTGACTAGGCTGGCTTTGAACTCCTTGCCTCAAGCGATCCTCTTGCCTTGGCCTCCCAAAGTGCTGGGATTACAGGTGCACAGGTGTACACCTGTAAATTTTAAATTAACGAGGTTAATTTAAAAATTATTGGTTTCTGTTGAGATGGGGTCTTGCTTTGTTGCCCAGGCTGCCAGGCTGGTCTCAAACTCTTGGCCTCAAGTGATCCTCTGGCCTCAGCCTCCCAAAGGGCTGGGAATATAGGCATGAGGCACCACACCTGGCTGAAATGACTTTTTATTAAATCAAAAATGACTAGAATATTACCAATATTTGGCACAAGACTGAATTTACAATATTTCACATGATTATTGAAAAGTAATTACATTTATTTCACAATGCAGAAATCTTTTTAAAAATAAATCATATATTTTCACATCTACTTTAGAAGATGCAAATTTTGGAAAAACGACATTTAACAGTGCAGAACTAAGAAAATTCAACATGAGGATTTATACAAATAATTAACTGCCTTATCAGTTACGAAAAATTCTACCACTGGAATAACTACTCTTTGTTGGTTTCCAGAATAGCCCATATTCCTCCATGTACATTTTCAATTCTCTAAAATCAAGCTTATTTCAAAAAAGTAATACAAATGCCAAATACATTCCTCTGTTGTCTCTTCAACAAGTTCTAGCACTATACCACAGCAACTAAGACTCAAAAAATTAATTTTATATTAAAAAAACTAGTGTATGGTATTTCTTTGTTATAAGGTCAGAAAATCAATTGAATTTGAATTACCTACAGTGGCAGGTATCTGACAAAGATTAATCTAAAACAGATATTGTCCCTGAAATGGAAGTCTACTAACCGTTTTACAGCCTATCAAAATCATGTGAAAGATTCTTGCTACAGCTCTGTTAGTATACTTCTTTCAGCTACAGTTCAGCCTATTTTCATAAGATAGAACGTCATATTATTATAATTCCATAAACCTCATCAGAACCACAAAAGTGCAAAGGTATAATTATAAAGACATAAAGCACTATCAAAGGGGCTAAGAGTGAACATTAACCAATACTATCAAAAAATGCTGAGGGAATACTGTAGAGAACATTACATCACCATAACCAATTTTTACTAAAAATGAATAACTCAACAAATACACTTTAACAGGAATTTAACCAACTTACCACAAGTTATTTAAATTTAACCAACTCACCAGAAGTTATTTTAGCAAAATTTTTACACAATTATTTGGAACTACAATTGTTTCTATAACATAAAAAGTGTAACAAAATTTGAGATTTAAATGAGGCTATTCAAGTAATACTTCATATTTATTCACTCTCTGCTTTAAAGAATCATAAGTTCATTGTATGAATTTTTCAGCCCCAATTTTTTCCCTAAAATCTTCTCAAATTCATAGTCCAAAATGCAGAGGAAAATCTATTAATATTATAAGAATGCTCAGTGGTGTGAACTCAGATGTAATGTTCAAAAAAAAAAAAGGAAAGATGATCCATTTAGTGTTAGAACCAAAATGTGACTCATGCTTGTGAAACTAAACAAACATGATTCTGGTTGGGGGCTTCCCTATACTTTGTTTTGACCGTATTTGTTGAGCAAATATTAATAGTTGTACTCGTCTCTCAAAAAGTTAACTTGTCCAAAAAGGAAGATAAAATATCAACTTCAGTTGGTAATAAATAGCAAATATATTGGTTAAAGGCAATATTCTCATAACTGAAGAACCCAGAACCAAATTAGCAGTACAGATATATTCTTAGTGAAGTGAAGTGAAATGAACAAAATTTTCTGGCCGGGCGCAGTGGCTCAACCCTGTAATCCCAGCACTTTGGGAGGCCGAGGCGGGCGGATCACGAGGTCAGGAGGTCGAGACCATCCTGGCTAACATGGTGAAACCCCGTCTCTACCAAAAAAAAAATACAAAAAACTAGCCGGGCGAGGTGGCGGGCGCCTGTAGTCCCAGCTACTCGGGAGGCTGAGGCAGGAGAACGGCGTAAACCCGGGAGGCGGAACATGCAGTGAGCTGAGATCCGGCCACTGCATTCCAGCCTGGGCGACAGAGCGAGACTCCGTTTCAAAAAATAAAAATAAAAAACAGAAATGAACAAAATTTTCTTAAAATATTTTATTTTAAAATAATTTATTTCTTAAAAATATTTTACTAAGCAAAATAGCTGAAAAAGTGCTACTTGGTATTTTTGAACTGTTTATTTTGCAACATGATAAAGAATGGCTGTTATAATTGGTAGTTCTGCAGCAAACAAGCTACTTAAGACCTTAGACAAGACACTAATACCAACAATACAGAGCTTTACATTTTAATAGGTACTTCAGATACACTACCTCTTGCAGCTGAACTCTTTGGAGAAAAATATCCTCCCACAAAAGGAACTACAAAGATTGCTACATATCTTTTTCTCCCACAGTATGTCCTTGTCCTACGGGATCCCAGTTTAGAGCAGTCAAACAAAGGAATCATATATATAGTTTAAAAGTATTATGCAAATCATTCTTAAAATCACTCTTCAGAATGTTGTGCCTCTTTTCTTCCTTTGTTAAACCTTACTGCTGCTGGGCATTGTGCTCATGCCTATGATCCCAAAGCTTTCGGAAGCCAAGGTGGGAAGATTGCTTCAGACCAGGGATTTGAGGCCAACCTGGGCAACACAGTGAGATCCAGTCTCTACAAAAAATAAAAAAATTCGCCGGGCATGGTGGCGCGTGCCTGTGGTCCCAACTTCTTGGGAGGCTGAGGCAGGAGGACTGCTTAAGCTCAGGAGCTCAAGGCTGCAGTGCACTATGATCATACCACTGTACTCCAGCCTGGGTGATGTAGCAAGACCTTGTCTCAAAAATTATAACCATCACCAATTTAAACAATTTGGTACCACTAGAGAAAATGTTACTTTTGCATGAATACATAATAGGTCCACAATATATGAACTGAATATATTCGTCTCAATAATGGAGTTACTGCTCTGGTACAGCGCCAAGTAAGTAATTTCTTTTTAAGTCTGTACGTTAAAAGTATGATATTACATAAAAGGCAAGAATGGATGTTACTAAGGCAATAAATATTAGTGTCACACACCAAATTCAAAACCTATGTCTGAATTTTCTTATTTATAGACAGAAAAGGAAACAATTTCAGTATATAATTGCTAAATTTAACTGAGTTTTTTTCATTCTTTTCAAACTCTATAGGACTTAAGTTACCCATTTATTTTTCCCTGTGCATAATTGAACAGTGATTAAGATCTTGAACACAGGAGCCGGGCTCTAACCCCAGTTCTCCCACATAACCATATAAATTTGGACTAGTTTCTTATCAGGGTCTCACTTCCTCACGTGTAAAATTGGCATAATAACAACAGTACATACCTCAAAAGAATATTATATGGATTAAATAAATTATAACACATTAAATACTTGGCAAAGCGCCCAGCACTTTGTGTTAGCTTTTAATATTATTGTTGTTATTGTTATGCAAATAAAAAGTGAAACTATATTAAGTGGCAATATTTACACAGTTTTAAAATTTAAAAGGCTGTAAATTTATATAACCAATAAAGACATAATTGCTTAAAAAAACTTTAGCTTGTAATCTGAGTAAGAACCAAATATCATTTAAAACAAAATTAGATGAGTTGTATATGTTTGTACTGATTATAATTTAACCTTTAAAATGAATTTATGAAGGCTGGGTGCGGTGGCTCATGACTGTAATCCCAGCACTTTGGGAGGCCAAAGTGGATCACTTGAGGTCAGGAGTTTGAGACCAGCCTGGCCAACAAGGTGAAACCCCATCTCAACAAAAAATACAAAAATTAGCCCAGAGTGGTGGCATACACCTATATTCCCAGCTACTCAGGAGACTGAGGCAGGAGAATTGCTTGAACCCGGAGGCAGAGGTTGCAGTGAGCCAAGATTGGGCCACCGCATTCCAGCCTGGGCAAGAAAGTGAGAGCCTGTCTCAAAAAAATAATAAAATAAAATAAAACTAAAACATTCAAAAGTGATCTTTTTATAAAAATAATTGGAGATTTTTAATGTAAGCTAAGAAGAACATATTCTCTTAAACAATTCAAAATAAATAGGTAATTGGAGGAGTACTCACTATTAATCAAAGTTCATTCAAGTTGATTATCAGCTGGGTACAGTGACTCACACCTGTAATCCCAGCACTCTGGGAAGCTGAGGTGGGTGGATCACTTGAGGCCAGGAGTTTGAGACCAGCCGGGCCAATACGGTGAAACCCTGTCTCTACTTAAAAAAAAAAAAAAAAAAAAAAAAAAAATTAGCTGGGCAGGACATATTAGTGTCACACACCCAATACGAAATACTCTCCTACTCGGGGAGCTGGGGCAGGAGAATTGCTTGAACCCGGGAAGCGGAGTTTGCAGTGAGTTGAGATTGCACCGCTGCACTCCAGCCTGGGCCACAGAGCGAGATTCTGTCTCCAAAAGAAAGAAAGAGATTATTATATTTACCCCTTTTTACTTTGAAACAATCTCAAACTTACAAAGAAGTTGCAAGTACAGTTCAAATAATTTTTAACATTGGAGAGTAAGTTGTCAACATACTGCCTCATTACCCCAGAATACTTTTTTTGTGTATTTCCTTCAAACAAAGATATTCTTCTACAGAACTATAAAAATCATGATAATCAGAAATCAATACCATAACATTATCATATAATGCACAGACCCCATTCAACTGTTGCCAATTGTCCCAAAAATGTCCCGATAAGGATCCAGTCCAAAGTCATACAATGCATTTAGTTTTTATGTCTCCCTATTCTCCTTCAATCTGGAACCACCTGTAGTCTTTTCTTAATTTTCTGACTTCTGACACTTTTGAAGACTTCAGGCTAGCTATTTTGAAGAATGTCCCTCAGTAGTGCCTGTTATTTCATCATGATTAGATTCAAGTTATGCATCTTTGGCAGAAATATCATAGAAGAGGAGCCATGTTCTTATTGTTTCCTATCAAATGGCACTCAATTTTTGATTTCTCCCATCACTGGTGAGCTTAACTTCGCTCATTTGATCACAGTAGTGTTTGCCTGGCTTCCTCATTTTAAAGTTACCTTTTTCCCCTTATAAAGTATCTCATGGGAACCATATTGCGTATATCAATATACTCATCAAACTTTCAACTTACTCTTTTTAAAAATATTTTATTTTGGAGATAGGGTTTCATTCTGTCACCCAGGCTGCAGTGCAGTAGAGCAATCCCAGCTCACTGCAGCCTTGACCTTCTGGGCCTAAGCGATCCTCCCACTTCAACCTCCTAAAGTAGCTGAGACCACAGGTATACACCACCATGCCTGGCTAATGTTTTTAAATTTTTGTAGAGATAGGGTTTTGTCATGTTGCCCAGACTGGTCTCAAACTCCTAGGCTCATGTGATCTTCCCTCCTCAGCCTCTCAAAGTGCTGGGATTATAGGCATGAGCCATGGCACCTGGCCTTTAAAAAAAAAAAAATTATTAACACAATGACCTCATGGGTTTCTATTTCATTCAATGGGTTGGTTATATTCATTACTATCATTATTTTGACACTCAATTCATCCCATATTTGGCTAATGGGAATCCCTTCAAAGCTGGCTTTTGCGTCCTTTTTGATATGTTGCTATAATTCTTTAAGAACCTCCCTGCTTTCTGGCACAACAACATGTTCAAGGCTCATTTGATACTTTCTCTGCCTCAGCCCTAAATTCAGTCATTTCTCCAAGGAGACTTTGTTGCTTTTATTGGAGAAAAGTACTTGGAAACCAAGATATGGACATTAGGTGTGCTTATTGCTATTGGGATATTACTGCTCTAACGCCCTCTCAGTGAACAGAATACCATATATATATTCCAATACATACTAAAAACCATGAGTTCACATGGGTATCTCCAATTATAATCCAATATCCAGAGTTCATTCACGTTTTCTCCCTGGTCTTTATCTTATCTTCTCTTATCTTACCTTATCTAATCTTTCAGACGGAGTCTTGCTCTGTTGCCCAGGCTGGAGTGCAGTGGCGTGATCTCTGCTCACTGCAACCCCCACCTTCCGGGTTCAAGCGATTCTCCTGCCTCAGTCTCCTGAGTAGCTGAGACTACAGATGCACGCCACCACACCCAGCTAATTTTTGTATTTTTAGTAGAGACGGAGTTTCGTCATGTTGGTTAGGCTGGTCTTGAACTCGTGACCTCAGGTGATCCACTCACCTCGGCCTCCCAACATGCTGGGATTACAGGCGTGAGCCACTGCGCCCAGCTGGTCTATATTTTAGCTACCTTTTCTGATAGTGAGAAATCTGGCTCCTGTTATCCTTAATTGATTTACTTAGTTGATCAATATCTATAAATAACCATTCTTTCATTGCCGCCACAGCTCCTCCCCACCAGTAAGGACACTCTTCTCACTCTGCTATTGTTCAAAAAACCTGCATCTACTGCTGCCACCCCCTGCTATGCCGTCCTCACCCCAGTTGAACACTGACACCCTATGGCTCTATGCTCCCCTTCACCCCTATAAAAAAGTCATCCTCAACCCTTTCAGACTCTGACATCTCAAATTATATCCCCCTTCATGTGGATACCCTCCTCACCCCACTTTAGCTCTAGCACTCCATGCTAGGCCACTGCTCCAGCTGGGCTCCAATACACCCTTTCAGGCCACTGCTACTATCCCTTCTTCCCGTCTCACTTCCTTTTCTCTTGCTTCTCCCAGGTTTGGACTAAAGTTTCCAGGAAGGGAAGTCAGAAGAAAAGGGAAGGATTAAGGATTCGGGAACTAGAGAGAGGAGGGAATAGAAGAGCAGTATCATTGTATGATACCTTACAATTAGTTATTTTGCTATACAATGATTCTTTATGTTTCTAAAACGTATGCAGAAAATAAGGAATAAACACTAAAGAACATAATAGGAAAGAAGAAAAGAATATGATACTGAAAAAGAAAAAAAATTTATTAAATGTACTGAATATTTGTTCTTATTTACTTTACATTTCCAATCATTAAGAGTTGTTATAGACTATAACAAGACTATGAACTATGGCCAACCCCCTTTTCCACCTTGGAATTGAAAAACCTATACCATATACACAGGGAATTTACGGTACTTAAGTTTGTAGGTTATACAGAGTGGTAACAGCAATAGAGCAATTCCTACAATTCCTACAACCCAAACTGTGAAATCAATAATGGTGAAAGAGTTGTCTCAAAAACAAAACAAAAAAAAGTTAGACAAATGCTACATTAATGTTTGGGTGGTCAGATTCTACTTTGAAGTCTGAAGTTTGCAGATATGCCTATAGATTTTTGGAGTTTACCACTTTCTTATTCTGTATCATTAATATAATATTTTAAGTTACTATATATTCTACCATTTTTCTGTATTTAGCAAGAAATTTGCATTTTTTATTTGATATAATAAAAGTTTTAATGTAATTTATATTAGATTTTGCATTTTTTTCATTACTGTTATATTTTAACCTGACTAAATGACTGATCTAATTGTATTAGTATTGTGAACAATCATGTGGAATGTTTTGAGACAGAGTACTATATTTGTGAATATAATTTTATGGCTTTTTTCACTTAGTAAGAACCTATCACTGTGGAAAACTAAGAAAATTGCT
This sequence comes from Mandrillus leucophaeus, assembly GCF_000951045.1. Taxonomy (NCBI): domain Eukaryota; kingdom Metazoa; phylum Chordata; class Mammalia; order Primates; family Cercopithecidae; genus Mandrillus; species Mandrillus leucophaeus. Next base: position 4,692,991 of record NW_012107252.1, read on the forward strand.
CTCTGCTGTATAATCTGGCATTCATTGTAGATTAAAGCTTATTTTTCTTTTTTTTTTTCTTTTTGAGACAGAGTCTCGCTCTGTTGCCCAGGCTGGAGTGCAGTGGCACGATCTCGGCTCACTGCAAGCTCTGCCTTCCGGGTTCACACCATTCTCCTGCCTCAGCCTCCCAAGTAGCTGGGACTACAGGCGCCTGCCACCTCGCCCGGCTAATTTTTTGTATGTTTAGTAGAGATGGGGTTTCACTGTGTTAGCCAGGATGGTCTCAATCTCCTGACCTCATGATCCACCTGCCTCGGGCTTCCAAAGTGCTGGGATTACAGGCGTAAGATATATAGATATATAGATTATATCTATATACACTAGCAACGAACAATTCAAAAATGAAATAAAGGAAATAATTCCATTTATGATAGCATGAAAAAGAATAAAATACATTAGGAGAAAATCTAACCAAGGAAAACAAGTCATTCTACCAAAAAGTCACATACATGCACCTGAATGTTCATTACAGCACTATTCAAAATAGCAAAAACATAGAATCAGCTCAGGTGCCAACCAACAGTGGACTGAATAAAGAAAATGAGGTACATCCCATGGTACATATACACCATGGAATACTACACAGCCATGTACTTCACAACAACATGGATGCAGCTGGAAACTACAGTTTCCAGCTATGTTAATTAGCAGAATGTTAGCAGCTATGTTAATTAATGCAGAAACAGAAATTCAAAGACAAAGTGTGGGAGTGGGGTGAGGGATAAAAGACTATACACTGGGTACAGTGTACACTGTTCAGGTGATGGGTGCAACCAAAATCTCAGAAATCACCACTAAAGAACTTACTCATGTAACCAACCACCACCTGTTCCCCAAAAACCTATTGAAGTAAAAAAATTTAAAAAAAAGAAAAAAGAAAAAAAATTCAAAGACTAAATGTTCTCACTTATAAGAAGGTGCTGAACACTAGGTATATGTAGTTGTAAAAATGGGAACAACAGACACTGATGAATACAAGACAGGGAAGGGAGAGGGTTAGGGTTGGAAAAAAAAATACCTATTGGGTACTATGCTCACTACCTGGGTAACAGATTCATTTGTACTCCAAACTTCAGCACCATGAAATATTCCTTTGTAGCAAACCTGCCCGTGTCTCCCTAGTTCTAAAATAAAAGTTGAAAAAAGATAAAATAAAATAAAAGTTCAATAAAACATTGTTGAAATAAATTAAGATCCAACAAATGGGGAGACATCCCATGTTCACGGATCAGAAGATGAGATGTTGTTAAGATGGCATGGTAAACAGAATAATGCTCCTCACCAAATATGTCCACACCCTAACATCCAGAACCTGACAAAACAGACTTTACAGATGTGATTAAGATTCTTCAGATGCAGCGATCATCCTAGATTATCTGAGTGGGTTCAATGTAATCACATAGTCCTTATAAGAGGGAGGCAAGAGGCTTAAAGTCAGAGATAGGAAACGTGACAATGGAAGCAGAGGTTAAAATGGTATGGTATAAATAAGAAGGAAGGGGCTGTGAGCCACAAAATGCAGGTAGCCTCTAGAAACTGGAAAAAGACATGGAAAGAGATTCTTTCCAAGAAAAGCCTCTAGATGGAATACAGCTCTGCCAACAACTTGGTTTTATTTATTATTTATTTATTTTTGAGACAGTGTCTCGCTCGGTCACCGAGGCTAGAGTGCAGTGGCATGATCTCGGCTCACTGCAACCTCTGCCTCTCGGGTGCTTCAGCCACCCAAGTAGCTGGGAATACAGGCGTGCACCACCATGCCTGGCTAAATTTTTGTATTTTTAGTAGAGACCGGGTTTTGCCATGTTGGCCAGGCTGGTCTCGAACTCCTGGCTTCAAGTGACCCACCTGCCTCAGGCTCCCAAAGTGTTGGGATTACAGATGTGAGCCATCACACCTGCCCTCAATAACTTGATTTTAGCCCAGAAAACCCCCAGACCTGTAAAATATTAAATATGTGTTGTTTTAAATCACTAAGTTTGTGGTAATTTGTTATAGTAGTAGTTTCCTTACAGAACACCAACAGAGATGCCAAAACTTCCAAACTGATCTACAGATTCGATACAATAGCTTTCAAAATCCCAATTAGATTTTTTTTGCAAAAAATAAACTGATACTAAAATTCATAGGAAAATTCAAGGGAATGAGAATAGCCAAAACAATCTTGAAAAAGAAGAATAAAGTTGGAGGACTCACACTTTGCAATTTCAAAACTTACTAGAGCAAGAGTAATAAAGACAATGTGGTACTAACGTAAGGATAGACGTAAAGATCAATGGAACAGAACTGAGAGTCCTGAAATAAACTCATTTATGGTTAACTGGCTCTCAACAGCATGTCAAGATCATTCAATGGAGAAAGACTAGTCATTTCACCAAATAATGCTGGAACAAATGGATATTCATATAAAAAAAAGTTGAAGCCCCTTCTGACATCACAAAAATCAACTCAAAATGAAACATAAACCAAAATATAAGAGCTAAGACTAGAAAACACTTAGACATGGCAGTAAATCTTCTTGATCATGGGTTAGGCAATGGTTTCTTAGCTATACTTTATCAAAAGAAAGAAAGAAAAAAGCAACTAAAAAAAGATAAATTGTACTCCATCAAAATTTAACACTTTTGTGCTTCAAAGGACACTATCAAGAAAGTTAAGACACCTCACAAAATGGGAAAATGTATTTGCAAATCATGTATCTGATAAGGGACTAGTATCTAGAATGAATAAGGAACTCTCACAACTTAACAATAAAAAGACAATCCAATTAAAAAATGGGAAAAGGATCCGAATAAACATTTTTTTCCAAAGAAGTTATACAAATGACCAACACATACATGAAAAGATGCTCAACATCATTAGTCACCAGAGAAATGCAAATCCAAACCAACCACAATGAGATACTACTTCCGGGCCTCCACCAGGATGGATATAATAAAAAAGATAGACAATAACAGGCATTGGCAAAGATGTGGAGAAACTGAAACACTCATACATTGATAGCAGAATTATAGAGTGATGCACTTTGCAAAATAGTTTGGCAGTTCCTCAAAATGTTATACATAGTTACTGCATGATCCAACAATTCTACTCCTAGATGTATACCCAAGAGAAATGAAAACATGTATCCACACAAAAGCTAGTATGCAAATGTTTACAGCAGCATTAGTCACAATAACCAAAAGGAAAACAACCCAAACATGCAACAACCAATTAATGGATAAACAAAATGTGGTATATCCATACAATGTAATATTATTCACCATTAAAAAAGAATAAAGTACAGATACATGTTACACATTTATGGACCTTGAAAACATTATGCTAAGTGAAAGAAGCCAGTCACAAAAGACTACATATTCTTACTCAATTTATATAAAATGGCTAGAATAAGCAAATCCATAGAGACAGAAAGTAGACTGGTAGTTGCTTAGGACCATATGGGATTGGATTGGGGAGTGATAGCTAAAGGATACAGGGTTCTTTTGGGGTAAGGAAAATCTTCTAAAATTGACTGTGGTGAAGGCAGCCCCTACCTGTGAATATAGTAAAAGCCACTGAATTGTACACTTTAAATGGATGAGTTGTACAGTACATGAAGTATATCTCACTAAAGATATTAGCGGGGGAAAACCTGCTGTAAGGTCCCCTCATTCCAGACTACAAAGTCTTCAGGGATACTGCTGGAGACTGGTTTTCAAGGCCTCATTAGGCAGCCTAGACGCCAAAACAGAGGGAAGATAGCCTCTTTAATAAACAAAACAAACAAAAACCCTAGCAAGGCTAACCTGTCTTGATGGTCTGCTAGAAGGCATATTTATCACACGGATATATGACTGAGGAAAGTTAAAATCCAACTCCTCAATTCTAATCTCCAAGTGAATAGATAAAAGGGAGTAGGTACTGAAAAATCATTCACTACTAAATGAAGTTCTAAATAAAACTATACTAACATACTGGATAACATTTTGGTTGAGTGACTTTTGTTGCTAATTACCTTGATGCTATATTAATAATATTTGCAAGGGACCGAGCACATTGGTTCACACCTGTAATCCCAGAAATTTTGGGAGGTTGAGGCAGGCAGATCACCTGAAGTCAGGAGTTCAAGACCAGCCTGGCCAACATGGCAAAACTCTGTCTCTACTAATAATACAAAAATTAGCCAGGGATGGTGGTGCACACCTACAATCCCAGCTACTTGGGAGGCTGAGGCAGGAGAATCACTTCAACCCGGGAGGCAGAGGCTACAGTGAGCTGAGATCATGCCACTGCACTCTAGCCTGGTCAACAGACAGAGACTCTGTCTCAAAGAAAATAATAATAATAATAATAATAATAATAATAATAACAACAACATTTTCAAGGGACAATATATAATCTGAAAACTTTTGCAATCAGTACTTTAAAAACATATCAAAGAACTATTAATAAAGCATATTCAACGATACTATATTTGATCTTTAAAACCTACATAATAGGCCGGGCTGGTGACTCACATCTGCAATCCTAGCACTTTGGGAGGCCGAGGTGGGTGGATCGCTTGAGCCCAGGAGTTCAGGACCAGCGGGGCAACATAGCAAAACCTTATCTCTACAAAAAATTAGCCAGGCATGGTGGCATGTACCTGCAGTCCCAGCCACTCAGGAGGCTGAGGTGAGGGAATTACCTGAGCCTAGAAGGTAGGGGCTGCAGTAAGCCATGATCTTGTCGCTGCATTCCAGCCTGGGTGACAGAGCTGGACCTTGTCTCAAACAAAACAAAACAAAACAAAACAAAACAAAAACAACCTAATTACCTGATTTTAATGTCACATAATGTGCTACCTCAGCAACAGATGATGCTTATGAAATAAAGCAGATTTACCAATACAAAGAAAAGTAACATCAGGGAGTAGAGGACATTTGGCATCTAATTTACCACTGGGGCATCTCTTGATACTTCCCTGCCCAATGTTGACAGTAAATGAACAAACGCAGTGGGCAAGGCCTGAGAAACGTCACAGTAACTAGGCTCAGGCTTTTCTATAAAACAGTTGCTGGGTACAGTGGCTCACACCTGTAATCCCAGCATTGTGGGAGGTTGAAGCAGGCAGACTGCTTGAGCTCAGGAGTTCGAGACCAGCTTGGGCAACATGGCAAAACCCTGTCTCCACAAAAAAATATAAAAATTAGCCAAATTAGCCAGGCATGGTGGTACATGCCTATAGTCCCAGCTACTCGGGAGGCTGAAGTAGGAGCATCACCTGGGCCAGGAAGGTGGAGGTTGCAGTGAGCTGAGATCATACCACTGTATTCCAGCCTGGGTGACAGAGCCAGACACTGCCTCAAAAAAAAAAAAAACAAAAAAACAAAAAAAACAGTCACTACCCATTCCCAGGTAAAACACTCAGACCAGCAGAGATTCTGGCTAAGAATCCATAATAGAGTTTAGAGGAGGGCGACAAGATCAGCTGTGTTCTAGGGACTACTTTCAGTGACAGAAGTTGTGATTTGCCTCCTAATTTTACTCTTGTAAGTATCCCCAGAAAAAGAGACCAAACAATCCTGGAGGGGCTGTTCCCTTATAGGGTGAATTTTACTCTACGAAAAGAATCCAAGAGTCAGAGGAAATGCAGCGCTCAGATCCTTCCTTCAGGACCAAGGCATTTATTCCTCTAACTGCCAGGAGAGTTGGCTGCTGAGAGGTTACAGCTATGTCCTCCTCCACAAGCTGCCCTCAACCAAAGTATAACAGGTTGAGTTCTCTGAAAGGAAACACCAAGATAGAATGAGAAATGCAAGACACTTACTAGGGATCGACATCTGTGAAAGAACGGCAACAGAAGCAGGACTGGGAAGAGGAAGAAATCAAACTGTAACGCAGGCCTGACAAAAGCTCAGTCAACGAGGTATGGCTCTCTGGAGCAGGTATTGCCTGTCGAAGGGTTCCATGTTTGGCTGAAATAGCTGGATCTTTACGCTCCTACCTTGCTCAGTCATTTGTAAGCTGCCCCTAGAAAAGTATGACCTCAGATGAAGCAGATCTCTGCTGCTGAGACAGACCGTGAATCAGCTGACAGTTGGAAGCTGTCTGATGAAAGCACTTCCTGCAGCTGGGCAGCAAGTAGTTCCCTGAAGAGAAACAGTGTAGTTCACCTTCATCTCTACCACATAAAGAAAAATGCCCCACCCAGGGTTATGCCTCTTCTCCCTCAGGTCAGCCCACATCTATTTTCAGATAACTGTCAAGTGCCATCCCAGCTGCAGAGCTCCCCATAGGACTGACTGAAGTCTCCATTGTGACTGCATCAGTTCAACTTCTCTGCCCACCTAATTGTGCTTTCCTCACTCCTTTATAAGTGTCCTGAAAGTACATAGGGAATTGAGGCTCAGAGAGGTTAAGTAACTTGTTCAAGGTTACACAGCTAGAAAGTGGCAGAACTGGGATTTGGGCCCAGGTCTCCAAACACAGCACTTAGGAATTTAGACCTCATTCTCTACGAAACAGAATGTTTGAAGGTTTTCCTTTCCTTTTTGTTTTATTGGAATATTTGCTTTTCTAATGATAGCTTTATTATGTAATTCATACATAATAGAGCTCACCCTTGAGAGGTACACAACTGTGAAAAGTACACAATTTGGTGTTATTTAGTATATTCAAAGATTTGTGCAACCATTGCCACTATCTAATTTTGGAACATTTTCACCCCAAAAGGAAATCCCATACTCATTAGTAATCACTCCCCTTACTCACAGGCCCTACAAACCACTAACCTACTACTTTCTGTCTCCAGGATTTGCCTATTCTGGACATTTTGGATAAATAAAATAATATATGTGGCTTTTAACTTTTTTATTGTGGTAAAATATATATAAGATTTATCATTTTTAAATGGACAGTTCAGTGGTATTAAGTACATTCACACTGTTGTGCAATCATCACTCCTACCTATCTCCAGAATTTTTCATCCTCGCATATTAAAATTCTAGTTCAACAGAACAATAACTCTTCACTTCTCTCTCCTCTCAGCCCCTGGCAACCTCTAAATTCTACTTCTATCTCTATGAATTTGCCTACCTAAATACTGCATATAAGTGGAATCATAATAATGTTTGTCCTTTGGTGTCTGGCTTATTCACTTAGCATAATCTTTAACATTCATCCACGTTATAGCATGTATAAGGATTTCCTTCCTTTTTAGGGCTAAATAACATTTCCTGTAGGTAGACAGAAAGACAGAGGAAGGAAGGAAAGAAGGAAGGGAGGGAGGGAGGGAGGGAGGGAAGGAAGGAAAATAGACCACCTTTTGTTTATCCATTCATCTGTCGATGGACACTTGGGTTGTTTTCATCTTCTGCCTATTGTGAATAATCCTGCTGTAAAACACGGTTGTATAAATATCTATTCAATTCCCTGCTTTCGATTATTTTGGTTATACACCCAGAAGCAGAATTTCTGGCTCATATGGTTATTCTATGTTTAATTTTTTGAGGAACTGCCATACTGTTTTCTACAGCAGCTACACCATTTTATATTTCCAAATGGTTCCAACTTCTCCACATCCTTGCCAACATTTGTTATTTTCTGGCTTTTTAAAAAAATAATATCCATCCTAACGGGTGTGAAGTAGTATTTCATTGTAGTTTTGATTTTCATTACTCTAATAATGAGTGCTGTTGAGCATCTTTTCTTGTGCTTATTGGTCATCTGTACATTGTCTCTGGAGAAATGTTTATTCAAGTCCTTTGCCATTTTTGAATTAGGTTGTTTCTTGTGGCTGAGTTGTAGTTTAATATATTCTGGATATTAATCCCCTTATCAAGCAGTTTGGTTTTGAGTGGCTAGTAAGATATCCATTTAGAAATATCTGGCAGGCAAATATATATGCTGATCTTTGGATTATTTGGAAGTGCTTCAGAGTTTCAAAGGGAAGAAGTAGCTGGCCATGCTCATGAAGTTCTAGGCTCCATCGCAATCCCCAACACAGCTCAGATTTTATCTGCTGCAAAAGCTGGAATTCCAGCTTAAGACTTCATTTGAAAGTGAGAGTACAGTTGCTTTAAACAAATTTTAAACCACTACATTATATCATGCTATCTTATGTTCATAAAATTGTAGTTGAAACTGTAGAAATAAATTAGATTCTAAATTAGAAGACTTGATATAAGAAGGAACATCCTACTTTTGTGGGGTAAGAGAATAAAAGAAAATAGAAAGCCAGAATAATGAAGTAAAACAGAAATCTAGGAAGAAGCATTTCAAGAGAAATGTACAGTAGACTACAGAAAAATTCTATACAGAGGTCATGAAGAATGAGGACTAGAAAAAAGATACTGTGTTTGGCAATCATGAGGTCACTAGCGACCTTTAAGAGATCAATTTTAATTCAGTGACTGAAAGCATAAGTCAGACTACAAAACCTTTAGAAGGTGGAATGAAGGTTGAGGGAGGAAAGGTAACCAATACAGAATACTCTCAATTTTGGTACAGGCTGTAATAATAATAGTGAATATTTACATAGCACTTAATATGTGTTCAGCCTCATTATAAATGCTTTACATATTAACTAATTTAATCCTCAAAACAACCTATGAAGTAGGTACCATCATTTTGCCCTTTTACAGTTGAAAAAACTGAGACTTTGAAGGAGCCAGAATTGCATATTTGTGATAGTATGTATGTGTACATATGTATATAGATACACACACACATATGGTAGATATATACAAATACGTGTGATGGTAAAGACTACAATAATATAATATTGAGTGAGACAAAAGATAAAGAGTTTTTCACAACAGGGAGCCATAATGTGGGGAAGGATTTTATATTACCAATAACATCAATGTATGTTGGTGATGTTGGCTAGTCATGTCAGTTAGCAGGTATTGATAGATTTAAACAAAATAAGAACAAGCTGGCTTTTCCAGAAGCTATCAGTGCTACAGGCCTCTATTCAATAAAACCATGAATGAATAGGGGGGAAAATGTAATTATCTCCAAGGCTTTCAAAGACACAATACATTTTCTTGTTGCTCACAGACCAAAAGATAATGGAGGGACAAAAAGCTATTTTGCTGATTAGTTCCATTGTATGTTTATGCCTAAAAGAAGCAATAATTTTTTTTGAACAAAAAAGGAAAGGATTATCTGAAGATAACAAAAAGCTATTCTAAAGCCAGAAATCTGTAGTTTACTCTGAGAAAAAAGGATTCGTATTTGGCAACATTCTGTCATCTTCCTTCCTACTAGTATTATCCCTTTGGATCAACTATGCACTAAAGTATTAGAGGGCATACAAAATGTTAATACAGAAAGAATTTTATTAAAGGTTAATCTAACTTGTAAGCAGTAAAGTGTTTTCGATCTTTATTGCAATATTAGACATAATTCTAAAATTTCTTACAATTGTAATTATATTAAAATGGAGCAATGTATCCAGTAGTACCAACTTCCCAAGTTAATCACTTCCTACTCTCTGCCCCCATAGTAACTTCTTCTATTATTATAAAACACTGTGGTAAATGCCATTTTATGTATTCAGACCCTTAACTGATTTAATAGAAAATTTTTAAAGCCATTTTTATATGTACATTCCATAGTAAACTGTATGCCTCTTAAATATAGAAATTATGCTGTTTTGCACAGAACATACTAAAAAATTAAAAGTTTTTTTTGTTGTTGTTTTTGAGACAGGGTCTTGCTCTGTTGCCCAGGCTGGAGTACAATGGCCTGTGATCACAGCTCACTGTAGCCCCAACTTTCCAGGCTCAAGCATTCCTCCCACCTCAGCTCCCCAAGTAGTTGGGACTACAAGTGTGTGCCAACATGCCTGGCTAATTTTTTAATAGGGACAGGGACTCCCTATGTTGCCCAGGCTGTTCTTGAACTTCTGGGGTCAAGTGATCCTCCCACCTAAGCATCCCAAAGTGCTGGGATCCCAAGTGTGAGCCACTGTGCTCAGCTAAAAAAAATTAGGTTTTATAAATAAATAAATGGGTGAACAAACACGAAGAAAATTATAGCTTGGCATTACATTAAACACAAATGTCTTTTGATGACAGTAACAATGACAATTTTTACTTTGGAATAAGACCTCTCCAAAATACAGAGAGAAACATTCTTTGAGTAGTTAAGAGAATGATTTTCCTTCACATCCATTAATAAAGATAGGTGAAACAATAAATAGAAAATAAAGTTGACATGGTCCATAGCATTTGTAGAATGAAAATTACATAATGTTTTGACTGCCAACAATAGGTTCAGAAACAATGATAATACTAATAAAGGTGTTCATTTTTCTTTTCCTTTTTTTTTTTTTAAAGACAGGGTCTCGCTCTGTCACCTAGGCTGGAGAGCAGTGACGCCATCATGGCTTACTGCAGCCTCAACCTCTTGGGCTCAAGCGATCCTCCCACCTCAGCCTCCCAAGTAGCCGGGACTATAGGTGAGCACCACTACGCCCAGCTAATTTTTTTTTAAAGATGAGGTCTCACTATGCTGCCCAGGCTGGTCTCAAACCCCTGGGCTCAAGTGATCCTCCTGTCTCGCCTCCCAAAGTACTGGGATTTCAGGTGTGAGCCACCATGCCAGGCCAGGTGATCATTTTTCTACAACGGCATTTCTGAACCTTAGCTGCATATAAAATTACCTGGGAGCTTTTTAACAATTCTGAAATTTGGTCCTAATTCTTAGCAGATTCTGACGTGATTAACTTGGAGTGAGTCTCAGGTACCGTTTTTGTTTTTGTTTTTAAATCTCCCCAGGTGATTTTAATGTGAAACCAAGATGGAAGCCCACAATTCTTTTCTTTAAAATCAAATCTTTGAGGTAGAATTTACATTCAGTAAAATTTGCCAATTTAAGCATACAATTTAATAACTTTTGACAAATGAATATAGTCATGTAACCACTACAGTCATTAACATTTCCATCACCCAAAAGTTTTCTCACATCTACGAACCTGAGTCAATCCCTCAAGATGAATCCTGAGCGGCTAACTGGGCCTACACTTAAAATAGAGCCAAACAGCCATTTACTGACTAGAAGTTACACACTTATCTGAGTTCCTGGAAAACTCACACCTCTGCTTAACTTTGGGACTTTCATAGCTGACTATGCCTATTCACATTGCCCAAAACAACCAATAGGCTGTCGCTTGCATACTACAAATATTCAAGTACAAGTATTTATATGAACATATGAGGGTCTTCAAAAAGTTTGTGGAAAATGAGTATTATAAAAAAACTACACATGGATTTCACTTTTTCTTTTTTTTGCACTGAAATCAACTCATACTAACTTGTTATAACATATCTGGATAGGATCTAGTTTAAGGCACGAAAAAGGACAAGACATAAGTTTGAAAAGAGCCCCTATCAGAGAAACATGAATTCTGCTAAAATTAAAGCAAGAACAAACACCAAATTTATGGTGAAGCTTGGGAGGAAGAATGGTGAAACCACTGATGCTTTATAAAATGTATATGGGCAATGCCCCCAAAGAAATCAGCAGTTTACAAATGGATAACTTATTTTAAAAGGGTGAGACAATGCTGAACATGAAGCCTGCAGCAGCAGACCATCCACATCAATTTGTGAGGAAAAACATTCATCTTGTTTGTGCTCTAATCAAGGAGGACAGACAATTAACAGCAGAAACAACAGACAATACCATAGACATCTCAATTTGTACAGCTTACATAATTCTGCTGAGAAATTAAAGTTGAACAAACCTTCCACTTAACAGGTGCCAAAACCACTGCATCCAGATCAGCTAATAAGAGCAGGGCTTTCACTGGAAATTCTAAACAAGCAGGATCAAGACCCTGAGGCATTTCATTGAAGAACTGTGACAGGAGATGAAACATGACTTTACCAGTATGATCCTGAAGACAAAGCACAATTAAAGCAACGGCTACCAAGAGGCAGGAGCGGTCCAATCAAAGCAAGACCAGACTGATCAAGAGCAAAGGTCATTGCAACAGTTTTTTAGGATATTCAAGTCATTTTACTTGCTGACTTTCTGGAGGGACAAAGAATGGTAACATTTGATTTATTATGTGAATGTTTTCAGAAAGTTAGCCAAAGCATTAGCAGAAAAACGCCCAGGAAAGCTTTACCAGAGTTTTTCTCCACCACAACAATGTTCCTGCTTATTCCTCTCATCAAACAAGGGCAATTCTATGAGAGTTTTGATGAGAAATCATTAGGCATCCACCTTACAGTCCTGATTTGGCTCCTTCTGACTTCTTTTTGTTCCCTAATCTTTAAAAAAATCTTCAGAAGGCACCAATTTTTCTTCAGTCAATAATGTAAAAAAGACTGCATTGACATGGCTGAATTCCTAGGACCGTCATTTCTTTAGGGATGAGCTAAGTGGCTTGTATCATTACTTATAAAAGTTCTTGAACTTGATGGAGTTTATGTTGA
>NW_012107252.1:4706145-4712598 GCF_000951045.1 Mandrillus leucophaeus
AGGCAGAGTCTCACTCTGTCGCCCAGGCTAGAGTGCAGTGGCACGATCTTGGCTCACTGCAACCTCTGCCTCCTGGGTTCCAGCAATTTTCCTGCCTCAGACTCCGGAGTAGCTGGGACTACAGGCATACGCCACCACGCTTGGCTAATATTTTTGTATTTTTAGTAGAGACAGGGTTTCCCCATGTTGGCCAGGATGATCTTGATCTCCTGAACTCGTGATCCACCCACTTCAGCCTCCCAAAGTGCTGGGAGTGAGCTACTACGCCTGGCCTCAACAGTCTACTTTTAAAGAAGGTAACTATGTTATACTCCCCTAAATACCACATTCATCACTCCATTATAAAGAACAGGCAAATGATCAAAAAACACGTATGCAAGGAACTTTTCAAAAACCGGTTTCAGAAACTCTCAGAGTCAAATATTCACTCAGTTTATAACTTCCTCCCTACATAAGGAAGGCAACGTAATGTAGTCCTTAGAAGTTTAGGCTTTGATGCCCAACCTAACTTTGCATTCTAAGATAGGAAAATGCAAAGTATTACAGAAAGACTTCCACCAAAAACAGGTAAACAATTATTTACTGAGCCTTACACATAATAAGTGACTAAATGTTAATTCAATGAATGAATCAAGAACAAGTTAATAATAAACTTCAAGGATAATTTTTATCTATGTAATGCTTTAAAAATCAGAAGCATCCAGAAATTGAGCCACAAAATGCCAGTATATCTTTTAGGCTTCAGTCACATATAAAGCAATTAAGAGAGATGTCATACTACACAAATATAAAAAATGACATGACAATTTACTCATTCATTCAATAAACATTTTCTGAGCATCAACGTAGGACAAACCCCTCTCCTAAGGGGGAGAACAATTACACTGAAAACCAAAAATTAATCAGTTGACTATATATGATTACAAAAACTATCACAGAGTAATTTAGCATATAATCACATAATACTACAGCTAATATTTAAATAAGTATGATTTTCTTAGTCTACTAGCTCCATGATAGGCTAAAAGTGTCCAAGAAGCATGCTGCCCATATTAGAAAGAAATAAGCCTATAAATAAACCACAAGGTAAAAAAATTCACATAAAAGTTATCTGGAATAAATTATTATCTATTTCTAATATCAAATACTAATTCTAAACCATAGTAATTTAGGGTTTGGAAACAGACATTAAAACACTGTTCATAGGCTTTCAAGGTTACCCATTTCTAAAGCTGAGTTATAAATGGTGTGCGTGAAAAAAACCCACAGTAATCTATTCATTCATATATGTATACCCTGAGTGCTATATCACACAGTCATCATTTTTTATCAAGAATAATTTTAACCTTTAAATAACCACTTATTTGTCAAAAACATTCCACATGTATTAAGATTAAATAATCAGTCATGCAAATTGAATCAAGCAAGTCTAAATAATGCTTACCTAATAAAATTAATATGGTGATTTCCTAACTTAAGCCATACTTAATGTAATAAAGTTTAAAATTCACATGAAACTCAGATATGCAACAAGAAACAAGTATGAGAAGCTGTTAAGGCTGAATTATGTCACCCCCCCAAAAAAATATGCTGAAGTCCTAATCCCCAATACCTCAGAACATAACCTCAGTTCCTCATGATGTGACCTTGGAAATAGGGTTGTTGCAAATGTGATTAGTTGAGATAAGGTCATACTGAAGTAGGGTGAGCCCCTAATCCAATATGACCGGTGTCCTTGTAAGAAAGCTATGTGAAAACAGACACACACAGGGAGAATGCCACATGACCACAAAAGCAGACACTGGAATTTTGCAGCTACAAGTCAAAGAATGCCAAAGACAGCCAACAAACCACCAGAAGCTAGCAAGAGGCAACAAGGGATTCCCCTGTAGGTTGCAGAAGGAGCATAGCACTGCCAACACCTTGATTGTGGATTTCTAGCCTCCAGAACTCTGAGACAATACATTTCTGTGGTTTTAAGCCAATTCAGTTTGTGATACTTTGTTACAGCAGCCATAGGAAACTAATACAGCATGTATATGTTTCTCTTATACATTATATTAATGCACTGATTTTTTAAAATTTTATTTTCTATGGTATCATACAGTAAACTTGACTTTTTTGGTGTATAGTTCCATACATTTTAACACATGTATATATTCATATAACCTTCATCATAATAGATTACTGACAGTTAATGTCTTGTTTTTTAATTGCCATTAGTGAAACAAGAGAAATAAAATTGTTTCCCATAGGCATAAATTTCCAGCCTTTTCATTAATATATTTTTAAAATTCCTAAAATAAAGATAACCTCTAAAATAAAATTCACTATCTTTAGTTTATCCATCATCTTTAAAATCCAAAGCTCTGTCCTTGAGAAAGTCACCTTTAGAAAAATTCATTTAAAGCTTTCATTTGAAGAAATTGATAAATCACCATTCTTCACACAAAACAGATGGTCAAAGACAGAAGATTCACCTAAGTTGTAACACTCATGCTACTTAATGCTATCAGTTTATTATATGCACAAGTCTGGAGTTTTCCCCATATATTCCAATACCACTCATTCTCAAAATTCATGTCTCTCTGTTTTACAACACTGAGAAATCCATTCTTAACATTCAGTCATTCAATAAGCACTTATTGAACATTAAAATGTGTGCATATGTGATGTGTTAGGGTGGAGGGAGAGAACTCATTGCTCAAAAAAAAAAAAAGATAATGTGATTTAAAACTTGAAAAATTTCTATGCTAAAAAGCACACCCGCTTAAAGGAATGCAGCTGCCTTCTGTGATGGAATATCTTAAATATAAATAAAGTCATTTTTCTCCACATGAAATTTTATTATAATTTTATTCATTCTAACTTACATATGATGCTATAGTTTTCTCAATGTAGATATCTTTTATTCCCCAAACAATATAGATTAAAGGAAATTACATATAAAAATCAGCAACCGTAATACTTGTTACTGACAAATTTCACAAAAGTTGTACTACAGAAAAATTTCACAGACCTGTTTATTGATGATATACAAGTGTATACAATTTAAAACTTACTACTTGATGTTTAAGTTATAGATAACTTCCTGAAATAGGCCACTTTTTATATTTCCATTATTGACTTTATAATTGTACCTCTTCCACATAAGCTAACACTTAGCATTCTGGTTCCAGTCTTGAAGACTTCAAGAATAAATCATGTACTTATTTAAAAATGTGTGGACTAAAACTATGGGGTTTTGTTGAAGTCACCTGTCAAAATCTACTTAAAATTTCTGGATAAATATGTATATAACTCAGATGTACCAGGTGCAGAAGGCCCCTGCATTCCTTTACCCAATTTTTAAAACTAAATATCCAAGTAATTATAATATTTCTGCATTTAAGTGAGACAAATTGTTAATGCTTTTTTCCTTCAATCAATTCAGATTTTCCTGAGAAACAGCAAAGCTTCTTTAAGTTTTACCAAACACAAAGAAATCAATTTAAAATACAGTGGATAGCAAAAGGGTCAAAATGTTACAACCATTAGTAAATTATAGTTGTCTTATTCTTACGCCATCTGCAGACTTCTGAATAAGTATTTTCCCAAGGTTTATACTACTACTATACCCATGGGCTTCTGAAACAAGTTAAAAATGCCGACGCTGAAAACATATGAATTCTATTATCTTTACAATACTGAGATCAGACTGTAAGTCTATTTACATAGCTTCAAACTTACAGACATCCATGAAGAGACTAACTTGCAATTTCCCCCTTTTAAAGGGAATACCACTTCTGATGCAGTACTTACATAAAAGAAATGTATCCTTTGAGCATAGCTGGAAAAGTTTTAGTTTTGATTTAAAATCTGAAGTATCCAATTTTTAACCGGAATTCATGACTTTCTATTACTAGATTACAGAATTTAGTCTACCTACTATTTCTACAAGTTTTTGTTTGTTTTTAATTTATTTGCCTTGAAGGCTTTTTTGTTTGTACTTTCTTTTTTCATTTAAATTCCCTTTTTCATTAAATTTCCTTATGACTCTTTTTCCTAAAAGGATGTTGTCACAGAAGTACCCCAACTTTCTGTTCTTCCTAAAGCATCGGCCTTCAGTAACTTCCCAAATCTGAGGTTCTATCGTTTAGAAACAGTAAGGAAATATGTAGAATTCTTAATTAGCATCACTTAGTAATATTGAGTTTGAAGTGCACTTATAAACTGAAGAACACGATTACTATCTTGGTATATACAAATCACTTCCTTCCTCATCTCTTGGCAATACTTTAGAAAGCCTACTTTCTAGAATAAGTAATTTACTTATAATTTTAAGTTTAGGAGACGGAGGATATGTCTCTATTAAAGGTGGTTCATACCAAAATACAGAACTCAAAAAGATGCAGAACAGGCTATCCTTCTCTCCTATACTTACTAACCTAAATTAAGGTCAGAATAATAAAAATTACACAGCTCATGGTTCTCAAGTAGCATAAACTTAAAGGGATAACTTTATTCACCGGTCTTCGTCTTTGAAATCCAAAGGCAATCACAAAACATGTTTGTTTATATGTGTCTTTTCTCAAGATCCCTGAAACTATAATATGAGAGCCTATAACTCCAGAACCACATTAACTTTCATATTATAAAGGGGAAATATCTGATTTAAACATGATCTAGATTAACAAAAATATCCGATTTCATTTGCAATGTGACACTTCAGTCACTTTAAAAATAGACACTTCTTTAAAACTCTTCCCCTCTTTCATTTGCTCCCTCAAGTTTGAAAACTCTTCCTTATCCATCTCTTACTACAAAACGACCACTTAAATTGACCCTTTTCAATTTAAAATATTTGAAACAAGAATCTTAAAAGTTAAATGATCTAAACTCAGAAAAATTAAAATTTACAGACTAATAGGAAAATGCATTTATTTTCATGTTTTCAGTGTTTCAGTATTAAAGCTGTACACCTTAATTACATGTTTATTCAAGTCACTCTTTCAAAAATATACACAAATAAACAAAGGACTAACCTCTTTCAAATAAACAAAACTTGCTCAAGCCACTGTCACTATATTCTGGCACAAGATAAATTTATATTTCACATTTGCAAAATAAATTGTGGTATGCTGTTGTTTTGGTTAGAAACACAGGAATCAATGATTCTCAATAACCAGAAGCAGATTACTTTATATCAAACAGCACGATTCAAAGAAAAACATTTTTCAAATATGTTGGTTTTACCTGGAGAGCTAGATGTCTGGGGTTTGTGTGTCTCTGTGCTTAATTCTAAAAACGACCTCCCTCCAACTCCTTTCAAAAATCAGTATTTTCTTCGATTTATATGAGCATATAGTGTACAACAAAACAAGATCTAGATTAACATAAAGTACATAAAGATATGTACTTCCAGAAGGCTATAATAATCCAAATAGAAAATTAATTCCACATGTTTTAATTTTCCACATAGCAAAGTCAATGTTAATCAATGTCATTTTTTTCTCTTTCTCCTTAACCATTCCACAAATCAGAAGCACTGTATTTATATATTTAATAAGATTAACAAACTGACTAGAAGCTCCGGAGGAGTAAAGGAAGAAATCACTTGTATATTTTCCCATAACAAAAAGATAAAAGCAAGTACGACTTGTTAAATGAGAAGCTTTTGAAAAACCCAGCGTGATCAGCTTTTGATTTACCCCAGTCTGACAAGGAAGAGAGACCCCACCCCCACTCCAGATTGTATGGCTTTTTTTTTTTTTTTCCTTGGGTGGGGGTGTGGAGGAGAAGCTGTCACATTTCCATCTTCGGTTATTGTTAGTCCGCAGCCTAGATTCCCAAGCATCACTGATTCAGGGGAAAAATCCTAACGCAGACAATTAAAACTGTCTGAAATATACAGGATTTTGTTGGGGCTCTTTTCCCAGTGTTAAAGTTAATTTCATCGAGGCTTAACCGGCTAGGGCTATTGATTGCCTCTGACAGTCTGTCCCTCAAATGCTCCCTCTAAAACCGCTTGTTCCAGATTTACTAACAATCCTCCCCTCTCCAAACTTAAATTAGGACAATGCATTTGTGAAATTATTACATCCAAAAAGGCGTACCTCCCCATTCTCTTTGCCTTGGTGTGGGGAGTAGAAAGAGTGAAGAAGAGAGATCTATTCGCCCTTCAAACAAAAAGAAATGGGGGTAGAGGATCAGTGGAGGAAAAGAGCAGTGGTGGACCTGAGTGAAAGGTTGAAAAAAGTTTTTGTGACTTGTTCGTCCTTCGGCAGGGGTACAGGAGTTGGGCAGAAGGCGGGGTCTCGGCCCCAGGGCTCAGGCAAAGAGGCACCTGCGGAAAAGGAGGCTGAGCACCCGAGAGCGCCCGGGCGAGCACCTACCGACTTGCAGCACGTTCTCCACGGAGCCGCTGTCCAGCAGACGTATGCCCCGGCGGAAAGGGAGCCCCTCGCCACCGCA
>NW_012107252.1:4715133-4716145 GCF_000951045.1 Mandrillus leucophaeus
GAGTAGCTGGGATTACAGGTGCCTGCCACCATGCCTGGCTAATTTTTGTATTTTTAGTAGAGACAGGGTTTCACCATGTTGGCCAGGCTGGTCTTGAACTCCAGATCTCGGGTGATCCACCTACTTCAGCCTCCCAAAGTGTTGGGATTACAGGCGTGAGCCACCGCACCCAGTCAACTCTGCTATTTTTCTTGTGGTAGACTTTGTGGTTATCTTCCTTCAGTTATGGAGCAGCCATAAAATTAGAGGACTTTAGCTCCAAGGGTAAATGCTAACTTGTCTGATCAACTGGCATAATTCCATATCTCATTCTAAAGTGATTCATTCAGGGATAGGCAGAGATAAGTCAATCAATGTATGGCATTTCCCTGGTCATACGGATTGGTTCAGGAATGAGCATAACCTATTGGGCCAATAAGATATGTGATTTGCTAGCAACTTCCAGGAAAGAAGAAAGTTCTCACTCTTTTAAGACAGCTTACAAAAGCAATTCTCTTAGTGCTTTGACCCAGAAAAGGAGGTTGTTGGTAGCATGCTGTGAATACAAAAGTAAGTCAGCCTTGGGTTGAAGCTGACATACCAAAAGACTTACGGGAAAGATGAAAAAAAAAATGAGATTTCTGATGGCATTGCTAAACAGCTGAATCAAACCTACCTGAAGCCCTCTAAGTCTATCGACATCCAGTTACATGAACCAATAAATCCCCTTTATTATTTTTTCAATACTTTATTGAGGCGGAATTTTCGTGCATTAAAATGCACAAATCGCTGGGTGCGGTGGCTCACACCTGTAATCCCAGCACTTTGGGAGGCTGAGGTGGGCGGATCATGAGGTCAGGAGTTCAAGATCAGCCTGGCTAACATGGTGAAACCCCATCTCTACTAAAAATACAAAAGTTAGCCGGGGTGGTGGCACATGCCTATAGTCCCAGCTACTCGGGAGGCTGAGACAGGAGAATCACTTGAAATGGGTGGCAGAGGTTGCAATGAGCCAAGATCGTGCCACTGCACT
>NW_012107252.1:4716750-4735889 GCF_000951045.1 Mandrillus leucophaeus
CCCGCGCACCCCCAACCCACCTGCCGCCGGCCAGACAGGAATGGACTGTGTGACCGAATGAAATGGCGGGGCCATAAGCCATCCAAGGAGCTGCCTCCGTGAAGTTATAGGCTCGCGGGGCCCAAGGAGAAAAAACCAATCCAGCTCCAACGGTACTGATGTGACAGGAGGCTGTCACAGCCGAGCGGAAGATCTGGCAGAAAGACCCTGGGAAAGAAGACACTAGGGGGAAAAAATCAGAAAGTTCGAGTGATGAAAACTCGCCTTACGCTACAACAATGTAGGATAAAGCTGGCGGTCACCCCACCCCTCCCCCAGAATGGGACAAAGTCGCACCACCCCTTGACAATGGGGCACCAAGATCTTATCGCCACAGCGGCTGCATCCTTGTGGGGTCTTTTGGAGGGTTTAGCACCTTGCATCCTAGGATACAAAACACTTTGTGTGTGTTTTTTTGGTAGAATTCTCTGATCCCCTACCTCCAATCTGATTTAGGTCTTTCATGTTTTCCTCACCTGGCTCAGTCTTCTACACCTTTACACAGTTGTATTTTTATATATTTGTTTAATGTCTGACTGTCAACTCCATGAGAGTGAGAATCATGTCTGTTTCCTTCACTGTAATTTATCCTCTGCCTGGCATTTAGTGGGTCCTCAAGAATGGCAACTTCATCACTAACTCCATAAACAACACGCAATTGTGTGTGACTCTCTTGCTTGGTCAAGAAAACTCAGATTATTTCAGAATTTGCTGACAAACTGATCTCTACAACTTTAAAACATTCCAAGAATTGTATTAAAAGAGTTTCTATAGTTGAGTTTGCCTTTCAAAATGAGCAAGATTTAGAGTGTAGGATAAAGTAAGAGTAAGAAGAGAGTAAATGATTGGAGACAAGCTGGAGCCACAGTTTGGTTTTGCTGTAATCTCAGAATTAAAGAGCACAGGCTATAGAGTCAGAATTGGGTGTGAATCACACTTGCTGTGTGTGATGTTATTCATGATTCAGTTACATCATTTGTAAAAGGGAGCTAGTAATAATGCTTCTACACATAAATGTTGTAAGAATTAGAAATAATTCACTTTAAAAAGTTTTTTTAGAGACAGGATCTCACTCTGATGTCCAGTCCTGAGTGCAGTGGGGTGATCACTACAATCTCAAACTCTTGGGCTCAAACCATCCTCCCACCTCAGCCTCCAGAATGACTAGGATTACAGATGCACAGCACCACACCCAGCTAATTCTTTAAATTTTTTGTAGAGAGTAGGTCTCCCTATGTTGCCCAGGCTAGCTGGGATTAGAAGTAATTCACATTGTGTGCTTATTCAGTGTAGTGGGTACTCAATAAGTATCTGTTTAGGCCAGATGCAGTGGCGCATGCCTGTAATCCCAAGGCTTTGGGAGACCAAAGTGGGAGGATCCCTTGAGGCCAGGAGTTCTAGACCAGCCTGGGCAACAGAGCTGACTGGAGACCCCATCTCTACACAAGAGATAAAAAAAACAGCAGGGATTGGTGGCCTACACCCTGTAGTCCTAGCTACCCTGAAGGCTGATGGAGGAGGATTGCTTGAGCCCAGGAGTTCAAGGTTACAGTAAGCTATGATCATGCCACTGCACTCTAGCCTGGGCAACAGAGCAAGAACCTCTCTCAAAAAAAAGAAAAAGAAATCTGTTTATATTGGTAAATGGATTTATATCTGTAAATATCTATAAATAGATCACTGCAAAATAGCATAATCCCTACTCCACCTTGAATCTGGTACCACATTTACAGGCTTCCATAACGCACATTATTTTCCCTCCTATAATTTATCAGTTTTTTGGGAGAATGAATATTCCTTTAATGCCTGTCTCCCTAACTAGACGATGAGCTATGGAAGGGCAGGAACCATTTCCATGTAAGGGCCTATTTCTACAACCTGCCAAAATGCCTACACATAAAAGATGTTCAGAAAATATTTGCACTTTGAATCAATAAATATGTTACTCTGATTTAATCAGTTACTGCCTTTTTTTTTTTTTTTTTTTTTGAGATGCAGTCTCACTCTGTCACACCCAGGTTGGAGTGCAGTGGCACAATCTTGGCTCACTGCAACTTCCGCCTCCTGGGTTCAAACGATTCTCTTGCCTTAGCCTCCTAAGTAGCTGGGACTACAGGCGCATATGCCAGCATGCCCAGCTAATTTTTGTATTTTTAGTAGAGATGGGGTTTTACCATATTGACCAGGCTGGTCTCAAACTCTGGCTTCAAGTGATCTGCCCGCTTCAGCCTCCCAAAGTGCTGGGATTACAAGTGTGAGCCATGGCGCCTAGCCTATATTTATGTGTTTATTTGCTTAATGTCTGTTTCCCAAAATAGACTATAAGCTCTGTGTTAGGTGGGCGTGGTGGCTTATACCTGTAATTCTAGCACTTTGGGAGGCTGAGGTGGGTGGATCACTTGAGGCCAGGAATTCAAGACCAGCCTGGTCAACATGGTGAAACTCCATCTCTACCAAAAATACCAAAATTAGCTGGGCATGATGGCAGACATCTGTAATCCCAGCTACTCGGGAGGCTGAGGCAAGAGAATTGCTTGAACCTAGGAGGCGGAGGTTGCACTGAGCCAAGATTGTGCCACTGCCAGCCTGGGAGACACAGCGAGACTGCATCTCAAAAAATAAATAAATAAAAAATTTGAAAAATAAGCACATAAATATATAAATACAGATGGTAATAACATGGCAAATAAGACATTTGGGAATATGCAATATGTGGTTGGGAATAACAAGAATGATAGATTAATTGGACTATAAGTTCCTGGTAAGAAATAGTGGGAAAAGACTGCAAGAGAGACAGGAGGCATTGTGAAAAGATTTTAAAAGCGTTGTAAAATGCTAACTTGAGGAATCTGCATTTTCTTAAGTTGGTAGAGGGAAGCTAATAAAAGTATTTTGAGCAGGAGAGTTATATGATAAAAGGCAGTGTTTTAGGAATATTAATCAGACAGAAATATGTAGGATGAATCAGGAGAAAGATAAAGTCTGGAGGCAAAGGAAGAGTTTGGAAATAAACCAACAGTGTGGGAAGGAGGTAATAAAGGCTTGTAGAAGGCATTGGATGAAAAGATATCTAGACATCAGGCAAAAAGGGGCTGAAATCTGACCTGCACTCCATTTGCCCATTGCTGCACCAACCAGGTTGCATCTGGGTGCCTCTTTCATTCTCACCAAGTAACCATATGGGCTAGCAATGGTTCTGGGCCTGTGTTACCTCTCTCTCTGTTTGATCCCTCTTCTCTGATGAGAGAATTGACATGTTTCAAGGAGACTGTGGGAATGTAAGGATACTTCTTTTACAGCATTGCAATCTCCAGGGTGAAAACACAAATACCAAAAATCAATGACCAGGAAGAATACATCACATCTTAAGACAACTCTTTTGATGTCAGCAAAATTTTGATCCAACCTTAGAAATAAATCTTTAAATTTGCATTTGTGAAACATCCTCAACCCCTCTGCATGGAACGAAATGTTGAGATGAATGTGAGAGATAGAGTGAGGCTCAGAGATGAGGATTTAGGTATCATTTGACAAGCAAACTTATGCAACCAAGTGATTTATTTAATAAAGTTTATTTTGGCTTCTATTTCAAACTGTAGAAGATAGACACCTGTGCTTCCTGATAACACTTTGTTTGGGTATATAATAAACACTGAATGAAGTGGGATTGAGAAACATTTAGGAGCTGGAAAGGAAGACCATGATTTTTGTTTTCATTTTTTCTTTTTTTTCAGACGGGGTCTGGCTCTGTTTTTCAGGCTGGAGTGCAGTGGTGCAATCTTGGCTCACTGAAACCTCTGCTTCCTAGGCTTAAGCGATCCTACCACCTCAGCCTTCCAAGTAGCTGGAACCACAGGCATTCGCTACACACTTGTAGAGACAAGGTCTTCCTATATTGCACAGGCTGGTCTGAAACTCCTGGGCTCAAGCAGTCCTCCCATCTTGACCTCCTAAAGTGCTGGGATTACCGATATGAGCTACCACGCCTGACTGGAAGACCATGATTTGAATTGATTGGACCTATTACCCAACTGTGCTTTTTTTTTTTTTTGACACAGAGTTTCACTGTTGTTGCCCCGGCTGGAGTGCAATGATGCGATCTTAGCTCACTGCAACCCCCACCACTCGAGTTCAAGCGATTCTCCTGCCTTAGCCTCCTGAGTAGCTGGGATTACAGGTGCCTGCCACCATGCCTGGCTAATTTTTGTATTTTTAGTAGAGACAGGGTTTCACCATGTTGGCCAGGCTGGTCTCAAACTCCAGACCTCAAGTGATCCACCTACCTCAGCCTCCCAAAGTGCTGGGATTACAGGCGTGAGCCACCGCACCCAGTCAACTCTGCTATTTTTCTTGTGGTAGACTTTGTGGTTATCTTCCTTCAGTTATGGAGCAGCCATAAAATTAGAGGACTTTAGCTCCAAGGGTAAATGCTAACTTGTCTGATCAACTGGCATAATTCCATATCTCATTCTAAAGTGATTCATTCAGGGATAGGCAGAGATAAGTCAATCAATGTATGGCATTTCCCTGGTCATACGGATTGGTTCAGGAATGAGCATAACCTATTGGGCCAATAAGATATGTGATTTGCTAGCAACTTCCAGGAAAGAAGAAAGTTCTCACTCTTTTAAGACAGCTTACAAAAGCAATTCTCTTAGTGCTTTGACCCAGAAAAGGAGGTTGTTGGTAGCATGCTGTGAATACAAAAGTAAGTCAGCCTTGGGTTGAAGCTGACATACCAAAAGACTTACGGGAAAGATGAAAAAAAAAATGAGATTTCTGATGGCATTGCTAAACAGCTGAATCAAACCTACCTGAAGCCCTCTAAGTCTATCGACATCCAGTTACATGAACCAATAAATCCCCTTTATTATTTTTTCAATACTTTATTGAGGCGGAATTTTCGTGCATTAAAATGCACAAATCGCTGGGTGCGGTGGCTCACACCTGTAATCCCAGCACTTTGGGAGGCTGAGGTGGGCGGATCATGAGGTCAGGAGTTCAAGATCAGCCTGGCTAACATGGTGAAACCCCATCTCTACTAAAAATACAAAAGTTAGCCGGGCATGGTGGCATGCACCTGTAATCCCAGCTACTCAGGAGGCTGAGGCAGGAGAATCGCTTGAACCTGGGAGGCAGAGGTTACAGTGAGCCAAGATCGTGCCACTGCACTCCAGCCTGGGCGACAGAGCAAGACTCTGTCTCAAAAAACAAAGAAAAAAAAGCACCAATCTTTTTTTTTTTTTGAGTACTTTCAATTAAAAGGCACAGATGTCAGGTGTACAGCTTGATGACTTCCCCCCCCGAGTCTGCTTTCTAGGAAGACCTTTTACAAATGTATACACTCATGAGGTCTTTACATAGAAAAAAAATGTAGAAGTTTCTGTCATTCCAGACAGTTCCCTTATGTCCCTTTCAGCTTGATACCCACCTCCCAGAGATACCAATTATTCATTTAAATGGGCTAATATAGCATAAATTCTTTTATGTGTGGTTTTATTATTAAGCATAATAATAATTGAGAGTCACCTTTGTTATTCTCATGGCAGTTTGTTCTGTTTTTATACTTAGTAGTATTCCACTATATAAATGTACCACATGTTGTTTGTCTATTCTCCCTCTAATGGACATTTAGGGTGTGAATTAGTCAAAATGGGATTAGATGTGCAAGAGATTTATTAGACGTTATGCTTAATAGGGAACATGGAGAAGAAGCTAGGAGCTAGGGAAGACTGTAAGAGATGTCAGATCTCAATGCAGATGAAAGAGAAAAGAAAGGAAGGAAGGTTGAGTGGGAGGGTCTTAGAGTGCAGTACAGTTCTAAGAAAGTTAGGCAAGACCAAATGTGCCCATCAGAGGAATCCTGCACCTTCTAGGAATGGGCCTGTCTTAGTACTACTTCTCATTGTACCAAATCACTGGGTGGCAGCAGCCTGTGGAAGGCATTCATCCAGAGGTAAATGCAGGGATAGATTCTGGAGCACAGCAGCTAAAGTGGTCAGTAAAGTATGCCCCCCCACAGCTAGAAATCTGAGAAGAGCATTTTCATGGCTGCCACAGTTCACCTCTTGTACCTCACCAATTTACCTCTTCATGCAAAATCAGGGAGCAGATCTTCCATGGTTCTCTTCCTGAGGGGAAACTCAGAAGGGGATAGTTAATGGGATGAGCTATATTCCCTATTATTACAATGGTCTTGGGGCTACAACTAGAACTCATCTTTTTCTTCTTCCACCATCCATTCTGAATTCCCCTCACCCTCAGTTATCACCTCAGTGGGTCTTGGAGCTTGCTTAGAGAAATTATCCAAGCCCTCAGTCCTTAGAGTTCTGAGCTCTCAGCAATCATACTTTTATAGGCCAGGATTATTCCATGTGTCTGTTCACAGTTACAGTGGGGCAGGGAGGCAATCAGGAAGATCTGTTCAGTTCTACATGTATTCCTTCCTGCTTGCACTGTATAAGAGGAATACTGCCTCCTACTTACAGGTCAATGACTCCTGCCAGTATGCTAACTCCTTTTCTCACCTGCTAGACCCAAGGAGTCTCTGATGCCCTGGCAGCAGCCATAACTTAGGGTGCAATGGATTCGAATCTTTAGTCCTGTAGAACCTAGAGTTGTGGGGACAGAAAGCACAGAATCTCCCAGAAGTTCATTGTAAATGATAAATAATGAGGCCCACTCTTGCTTCTACTCCTTGGTTTCTAAACCTATGTCTCATTTCTGTTGGAGCCACAGCACTATATAGAGGTGCCTAATTTATTGCATACTCATCATCTTGAAGGATGCCACCCCATCCCTTCAAAATGTGGTCTCTGAAGTAGGCATATCAAATGTGTCTATAGAAGGACATTTGAGCATTCTATAAGGCTGGCTGCTTCTATGCCTGTAGAAGGTCTTCCCAGCACTTTATGAGGCTGGCTGGATAATGTGCTATATGATATGACTGGGGTATTCAATGGTCATGCCAGATGTCTTAGGCCACTTTGTGCTGCAATAACAGAATACCACAGACTGGGTAATTTACAAAGAATATAAGTTTATTTAACACATGATTTGGAGGCTGGGAATTCCAAGAGCATGGCACCAACATCTAGTGAGGGCCTTTGTGCTGTGCTTTCCCACAATGGAAGAAATTGAGCCTGTGAGACAGAAAGAGGATGGGGGCCAAACTTCATCCTTTTATCAGGAATCCATTCCTGTGATAACTAACCTACTCTCCTGATAATGATGGCAGGGTCCTCATGACCTAATCACCTCTTAAAGGTCCTGACTCTCAATGCTGTTATAATGGCAATTAAATTTCAACATGAGTTTTAGAAGGGACATTCACACTATAGTACCAGATGACTCTCAAACACCAGTTGCTGTGAAGTGGGTTCCCTAGTTGGATGCTATTCCATGTTGAATTCTATGCCTGTGGATAAGGCATTTCATAAGCCCTTGGGTACTGGTGCTATTTGAGGTCTGTAGGCAGGAAAGGGAAACTCATATGCAGGTATCTCTCCCTTTGAAATCAAACTCTTGACCCTTTTAGAATGAAAGGGACTGGTATGCTACATCTGCCACCGGAGACCAGTTGGCCTGTATCAGCAACAGTGCTATATCAGGAGGTTAGTTGTTCATTTTGGTTGCCAACAGGTTAGACATTTAAGGCAGCAATGCCTAGATAAATCTTGATAGGTGGGAATGCCTGCTGTTGAGCCTATATATAATTTCCACTTATGCCACCATGAGTTATCTGTCATGTCCCCGTCATACCAGTCCTGGGGCAGCCAACTAATTAGCTCCAGGCTAGTTAGCAATACCTGGCCAAGTCATTTTTGTCTGCTTGACTGTTCAATGCCTCTTTCATGTTGGATGCTTTTAAGTGGCCATTAATATGTGACACAAAAATCCTTTCCCTTCCAGGTCCCTGGCAGAGGGCTCAAGCCCTCTGGTCACTGGCTTCTGGTCACTACCTAGGATTCTATATATATATTCACCTCTCTAGCCACTTTTCACCTGCTCACAAAGCAGTTAGGCAGATGCAGTGCTCCTAGCTCTACTCATTTGGAAGGGTTTTCCTTTCCACCATTTTTCAGGGCCACTGCTGAAGATGACTATAATGCCATTACTAGCCACATTCCAAACAGGCCTACCCATAAACCAAGCTCAGGCCTTTTCTTCCTTTTTCAGCTCTCATATCAGACTTACCTTCTCTCATATAGATATAAGTGCAAGCTTAGAGAAGAGCAATAATGCAACTATAGCAGGTGGTATAGGAGGCCTAGACTTCCTGCTCATGCTCTCTATTCCTCCTAAGGCTCCTATAGTCCTGGATGTAATGTCTTTATCTAATGACAGATGCTGGTATGGCTGAATTTATGACTTGGCAGGTCTAACAGAACCCAGCTCATAATGGAAAGTTTCATACTCAAAGTAACTTGGTGCCCCAGAGTCAAGTGTCCTATCTCTACCAGGGCCCAGTAAGGCACCAGGAGCTATTTCTCTTAGGGTGTATAATCCTCTTCTGTGACTAACATGACCTTGTTCCAAATTCCCAGGACCTGCACTGTGATTCTTCCACTGGGGCTTCCCATAAACTCCACATTGCATCTTTTCCCACCACAGATACCTTCAACTGGGCCTGTTGGCTTATACGGCCCAAGCATCAAGGCTGCTTCCCCTACTGCTTGGCCCTGCTTCAGAGCCCCTTCCCACTCCAAGCACCATAAAGGATGATAGCATTCTGTGTTACCTCAGTATAGTATTCCTGGGTGTGAAATATCTTACCTTCAGAACCTGAAGAGGCCTATCTGGCACTGTGCTTCTTTCAATGTACTTGGGATGCAAGATGAAACAATTTTTTCCTTCACTTTGGAGGGGATATCCTAGCATGCCCTGAAACTGGGCCCCTAAGCGTTTTACCAAAATGACATGTCTCCAGTTCACTGCAGTTTTTCTCCCACCCTGCACAGCACATATGTGTCTTAATAAGGCCACCAGCATCCTAGCAAACTTTTGCTTATGCTGTTCAGTCAACTTGATGTCATCAATGTAATGAATCAACATGATATTCTTTGAGATGGTCTGGATCATACTACATTATGACAAAGGGCAGGAAATGTAATATAATCCCAGGGCAAAACTATAAATAACTGCAGTGGTTAATTTTATGTGTCAACTTGACTAGGCCACGAGATGCCCAGATATTTGGTCAAACATTATTCTAGGTGTTTCTCTGAGGGTATTTTTGAATGAAATTAGCATTTAAATCAGTAGACTGAGTTAAGCAGATTGCCCTCCTGGATGTGGGTGGGCCTCATCCAACTAGTTGAAGGTCTGAATAGAACAAAAAGGCTGACCTTCCCCTTACTGAAATAGAGTTTTTTCCTGCTTGACTGCCTCTGAACTGGGACATCAGCTTTTTTCCTGCCTTCAGACTCAAACTGAAATATTGGTTTTTCCTGGGTCTCAAGCCTGGCATAATTCAGACCGGAACTATACTCTCAGTTTTCCCAGTTCTTACACCTTCCGACTCAGACTAGAACTAAGCCATTGGCTCCTGGGTCTCCAGGCAAGGTAAGCTTGCCCACTTACCTTATAGATCTTCCCTGGAAAACCCTGACTAATATAATAACTGTGTTTCATGTGAATGTATGTCATTCTGATTCTTTCTTGATTAGGACAGAAAAGAAATGCATTTGTCAACAAAATGGTTACATACTATGTACCTGAGGCCATATTAATCTAATCTAGTGATGGTACCATGTCCAGTATGGCAGTTGCTACTGCCATACAATCAAGGCTGCTACTTGGTTGAGATTGTGGTAATCTACAGGCATCATGTGGAAACTTTCTAGATTCTGCAGGGGCCATACTGGCAAGTTAAATGGGGATTACAGTAGAGATCACAACCCCTTGCATCCTCTCAATCTTTAAACATGGCACTAATCTCCTCCACTGTCCCCACCCCAACTCTGAGGGTTCACAGGGATGGGGCATTTTCAGAGGCATGGTGGGGTCAGACAGGCAGAATGGCCAGACCATGGTGCCAACCTTTCAAGGTCTTTGCAGCTGAATAGAGGTCTTCAGGGCAAAGATTTCCCATTAAAGGAGTCCTGCATTAAGCACAAATGGCAAGGCACATGTACAGTCATTGGCTAGAGCCTCCCTGAGAAAAGCATACCTTCAGCTCACAAACTGAGGTAGACCCTGGTGAAACTAACAGCTGGAAACTATTAGCTAAACACATTCCTTGCAGTGGAACAAATAAAGGGGATATCAGTGACACAGTTGTGTGTCTGCCATTTTTTCCTTTCTTCCTATACACCCACCCTTATCAACTTTTCCAGGCACCTGGTATCTCCAAGCCCTGAGTTTTTCTAAGGTTTGTAATATAAACAAACCTTCTTTGTGGATTCCACCCCCTGAAGATTTCCGGGTTTCTTCTTACTCCATTCAGCAAAGACAATTTGTCCATCTGCTTTTCATCTTCCAGATTTTTAAAAAATGTTGATCCTCTGTTGTTATCTCATTTGTTCTTTCCAAGGGTTTATACTTTTCTCATTCTCTTTTTGCCATCTAGATCAGGGGTTGGCAAAACTTTTTCTATATAGAGCCAGATGGTATATCTTTTAGGCTTAATAGGCCATGCAAAAAACAGGCTGTGGCTGTAGTTTTGGGTTCACGGATAAAATGTGTCTCCTTTGTCTCTACCAGAAAAGGAAAGGAACTGAAATTAAGAGAAGGGAGAGATTGAAGTGTGGCGCCAAGATTGAAAGGAGAAAGAGGTTGAGGGGTAGTGAGAAAGGTTGGAGAAGAGAGTAAGAAGAGGCCGCCTACCGGATTTAAAATTGGTGAGATGTTCCTTGGGCTGGTCAGAGGACCCGAGGTCGTAGGTGGATCTTTCTCACAGAGCAAAGAGCAGGAGGACAGGGGATTGATCTCCCAAGGGAGGTCCCCTGATCCGAGTCACGGCACCAAATTTCACACGCATCCGTGTGAAGAGACCACCAAACAGGCTTTGTGTGAGCAATAAAGCTTTTTAATCACCTGGATGCAGGTGGCTGAGTCCGAAAAGAGAGTCAGTGAAAGGAGATAGGGGTGGGCTGTTTTATAGGATTTGGGTAGGTAAAGGAAAATTACAGTCAAAGGGGGTTGTTCTCTGGCGGGCAGGGGTGGGGGTCACAAGGTGCTCAGTGGAGGAGTTTTTGAGCCAGGATGAGCCAGGAGAAGGAATTTCACTAGGTAATGTCATCAGTTAAGGCAAGGACTGGCCATTTTCACTTCTTTCCTGGTGGAATGTCATCAGTTAAGGCAAGAACAGGCCATTTGAATTTCCCTTCTTTTGTGATTCTTCAGTTACTTCAGGCCATCTGAATGTATATGTGCAGGTCACAGGGGATATGATGGCTTAGCTTGGGCTCAGAGGCCTGACACTGGCCCCATTTAAACTCTTGTAACTAATTTGCTTTTGTGCTTAATCTTATATTCATAATTGTGTTCCTTTTCTTAAAGAGAGCACCTAGATTGCATAGGCTCCTGGTCCCACAAAACTTGAACCTGCCTCAATTTCTGAAAAGTAATAAGGGCCAGGCGCGGTGGCTCAAGCCTGTAATCCCAGCACTTTGGGAGGCCGAGACGGGCAGATCACGAGGTCAGGAGATCGAGACCATCCTGGCTAACACGGTGAAACCCCGTCTCTACTAAAAAGTACAAAAAACTAGCCGGGCGTGGTGGCGGGCGCCTGTAGTCCCAGTTACTCGGGAGGCTGAGGCAGGAGAATGGCGTAAACCCGGGAGGCGGAGCTTGCAGTGAGCTGAGATCTGGCCACTGCACTCCAGCCTGGGTGACAGAGCGAGACTCCGTCTCAAAAAAAAAAAAAAGAAAAAAAAAAGAAAAGTAATAAGGAATAATTACCAGAATCATATATAAGAAGAGAACGACCGGGTGCAGTGGCTCACGCCTGTAATCCCAGCACTTTGGGAGGCCAAGGCGGGTGGATCACAAGGTCAGGAGTTCAAGACCAGCCTGGCCAAGATGGTGAAACCCCATCTCTACTAAAAACAACAAAAATTAGCCCAGCGTGGTGGCAGTTGCCTATAGTCCCAGCTACTCGGGAGGCTGAGACAGGAGAATCACTTGAAATGGGTGGCAGAGGTTGCAATGAGCCAAGATCGTGCCACTGCACTCCAGCCTGGGCAACAGAGCAAGACTCCATATCAAAAAAAAAAAAAAAAAACAAAGCAAAACAAAACTCTGAATGCATTATCCTCAGAAGACGAGTTATCCACTTATTCTACAAAAAATGATATAGGCCATTGCACTGACTTCTTCCTTTCCTTCTCTAAAGATCACAGCATCCTGCCTTCTTTTTATCCTGCCTCCTACCAAATTTAAGCTCTTTGCCTATGCCCTCCAACTTACCTTCTCTGGGTCCTTCAGGATCTTCCTGTCATAATTAGCCCCTGTTTTTCAGACCTTCTCAGTTTCTGTCTCTCCACTGGGGATTTTCACTTTCCCTTCCAATATGTACAAACTCTCTTATTCTGAGAGGAAAAGAGTATCTGTTTGACCCCTCGGTTCTCTCTGACTTGTGTTATATTTCACACTCTCTTTTCATTGTCATACTTGAATAAGCAGTCTAGATGTAAACGTCTCTATGTCTTCACCACTATCTCTTTAATGCCCAAACATTAATAAAATCTGGCAGTATCAATTACTTCTGAAACTAAGGATGAAGGAGAGTGGCTAAAACGAGGATTGGGTAAAAGCTATTTGAGTAGTGATTACTTTCCTACATCTCCTCCCCCATTTCCCTATGGCTACATGACCGTCCCTCTCCCACTACAGTAAAAGTTTGGAGGCTGATTTTCTGGGGAAGGTATGATGAATACCTCTGGACTGGGGGTGCCAGGTTTAGTTAAAGGGTTGGATACCTTGTAAAAACAGGGAAATCAGATGACAATACACATAGTAAATGCTGAGACCCTCTTAGTTCATCTCCCACACCACTCCCAGAACACTGACTGCAGCTGGACCTCTGCAGGCAGGAAATGCAAGACTCTCACCAGGGAGTCTGACCATCCCAAAAGACAGACCTAAAAATACTGACATTAGGGGTTTTTCCAACAAATGGCTCATGTTGATCTGTTCACAGAGAGACTCAAAATGAACAAGCCCCACCTCATGCTCAAGCTTCCAATCAGCTCTTTAACTTGTAATCATGAGCAGATAACCAAGAATTTTTATATCTTTGAAGAAAGTCTCTCACACAAAAGACATATATCAAAATAACCAAACAACAAATGGAAAAAAACTCTTTGGGAAAATAAAGCATCTGCCAGGAGAAGAAAATTCCACAGAGAGGAGAGAAACTAACACATGCATAAAACAAGAATAAGGTGTCATATAGGGTGTCATCAACAACGAATTAATAAAAGGAGCATTTAGAGGACAAATGAAGAAGAATTTTGGAAATTAAATACGTAATAGCAGAAATTCACATATTAATAAAGTTGAAGAAATCTCTTTAAAGCAGTGCAAAATGAGTTAGAAATGGAAAATAGGAGAGAAAAGATGAGAAAATTAGATGACCAGTTCAAAATGTACCACATCAGAATAATAGCAGTCCCCAAAAAAAAATCAGAGGGGAGGGAATCATCAATGAAATAATTTAAGCTGGGCAAAGTGGTTCATGCCTATAATCCCAGCACTTTGGAAGGTCAAGGCAGGAAGTTTGCTTGAGGCCAGGAGTTTGGGAACAGTCTGGGCAACACAGTGGGACCCCACCTCTACAAAAAAAAATTTTTTAAACTTAGCCAGGCTTGGTGGCACATGCCTGTAGTTCTAACTACTGAGGAGGATAAGGTGAGAGGATCTCTTGAGTTCAGGAATTTGAGGTTACAGTGAGCTACGATCACACAACTACACTCCAGCTTGAGTTACAGAGCAAGACCCTATTTCTAAAAAAAGAAAAAGGAAAGGAAGAACTCAAGAAAATTTCCCAGAATTGAGGCACACAAATTTCTAGATTTGAAAGAGCTATGGCAAAAAGTTGGAAATGACTGGAACGTGAGGAGGTTAGTGACGCCTGCTGAAGGACCCTTTATGCCATTCCAAGGAGCTTACATTTTATCCTGTAAGCACTTAGGAGCCAGCAGAGATTTTTAAGAGGGAACAACCAGATTAAATTGTATACAAAGAGGAGGTAGAAATGTGACAGGAGAATGAAAATGGTGTGGAGAGGACAGAAAATAATGGCAATGAGAATGGTTCCATGGATATTTCAATGGGTTAGGAGAAGAATGTTAAAGCAGATTTAAGAACTATTTGGGAGGTGGACTAAGCAGACCTGGAGCGATAAAGAAGTTTTGATGAAAAATAAAGAAAGTAGCAAGTGGTTTCAAATGTTTAACTTGAACTATGTAGTAAAAGTTGAAGTCAATAACCAAAATAGAAAATTCAGGAGTAGCAGACTTCAAGGAAAGAATGATGAGTTCACTTTTGGGACATTTTAGACTTGAGGTACTTGTGAGAAATCCAAGTGTAAATTGGTCTGAAGCCTAGGAGAATAGCTTAGGACAAAGAAGAATTTGGTTAGGGTTAGGGTAAGAGCTGGGATCTTATAGAAAAAGTTGAGGTCACCCAGAACAAGTATATGGAGTTGAGGGGTGGGGAGGGAGGGAGGAACTAGAATGAAACCAAGTGACCACTAACAATTGAGGGGTAGACACATAGGGAGAAGCAACAAAAGAGACTGAGTCATACAAGAAGTGTAGAGTGTGGTCATACAAGCCCAGTGAGGAATGGAATTTAAGAAGGAAAAGCAAAACAAGGAAACAAGGAAAGAATAAAAGCCTTAGAAGAGCCCCACTACTAAGCTAAGACTCAGACCTCTTTGGAGAGGGAGTAGCTGCCTCAGGAACAAGATGCCTTCAGGTGATGAAGGAACTCGTCAAACGTTGCAGACCAGAGCTGGCTCATAGGACTGACTCACCAGAGGGCAGAAAAACTTGCCAGACTATGCAGGTAGCTGGATCTGTTAAGGAGCACCCCACTGGCTGATGGAAAAACTTGCTGAAGGGCACAGGTTGGCGGTAGCTGGTCAGTAAAGCAACCTGCTAGGTAGCAGAAGCAAAAGGATGCAGGGCAAAGCTGGCTGCTGAGGTGAGCAATACCAGGCCTCCTTCATGATGTCAAAAACCAGCTCAGTGGAACCAGGAAAGGAAGTATCTTTCTTCTTCTATGGCCTTGCAGTGTTTCTCCAGAACTCCCTATTGACAAGACTAATATCAAGAAGCTGACACAGTAAACCTGTTTACAGGGTCCATCTCCAATACTAACTAGCAGGGCAAAGAAGGGTACATTTGGATCTGAGAAGCAATAAATTAATAAATGGTACAGTTCATCCCTTTGGCTTCCATATGCACCCATTTACATACATTCAAACTTCCATACAACAATAAAACGACTCTATGTTTCTACCTAAAAAGATTCAGCTCAGATGATGATGCCTTTCATGTCCACATTCAAAATACCTGTTTCAGCTGAGCACAGTGGCTCATGCCTGTAATTCCAGCATTTTGGGAGGCCGAGCCAGGCAGATCACTTGAGGTCAGGAGTTTGAGACCAGCCGAACCAACATGGTGAAACCCCATCTCTACCAAAAATGCAAAAATTAACCGGGCATGGTGGCACATGCCTGTAATGCCAGCTACTCAGGAGACTGAGACAGGAGAATCACTTGAACCCAGGAAGCGGAGGTTACAGTGAGCTGAGATGTGCTATTGCACTCCAGCCTGGGAGACAAAGTGAGACTCTGTCTCCAAACAAAACAAAACAAAACAAAACAAACAAACAAAAACACCTGTTGGGCCTCTACAGAGACTGGATGGGTCTTAGAGAATGACTATAGATGATCAGGTCACAAGACAACACCATGAAAGGATGGGATTTTGTCTTACAGCATTCAGTGTATGCTTTGAATCAGATATCATTATATGGCACTGTCTCTTCTATAACCTGGATCATGGAGGCAGATTTCCCCTTGCTGTTCTCATGATATTGAGTGAGTTCTTATGAGATCTGGTCTCCCGCTTTCTCTCTCTTCCTCCTGCTCTGGCCATGTAAGATGTTCCTGCTTCCCCTTCCATCATGATTGAAAGTTTCCTGAGGCCTCCCCAGTCGTGCTTCCTGTACAGCCTGCAGAACTGTAAGCCAATTAAATGTCTTCTCTTTATCAATTACCAAGTTTCAGGGATTTCTTTATAGCAGTGCAAGAATGGACTAATACAATATCCAACTCCCTAGAGCAGCCTGAGATTGGATCCTACTTATGATTCTAGTGGCAACCAAGTGTGATTGTAGTGATTCTTGAGGAGGATGCACATCCCTTTGCAAAACTGTCCCAGTTAGGTTGTTACCAGTTTTCAACCAAAGCAAGGCTAGTGTACGCAAACACAGGAAGACAAGCTAGTTTCTTTGGCAAGGGAGGTTCATGGTGTCTTGGTTTGAGACAAAATTTTGTTTTGTATTTTTTTACAAAAACCCAGGGCTGAAATGGTTATTTGTTGGAGGCAGACACCCAGGCTTCTTTTATTTTGTTATTCAGGGATCCTCTACATGCGGTTTGCATCTTGTCCAAGATGCACCCTCAATTAAGTCTAGTGAGAGGGGCAATTATAGGCCGGGCGCCGTGGCTCAAGCCTGTAATCCCAGCACTTTGGGAGGCCGAGACGGGTGGATCACGAGGTCAGGAGATCGAGAGCATCCTGGCTAACACGGTGAAACCCCATCTCTACTAAAAAAAAAAATACAAAAAACTAGCCGGGCGAGGTGGCTGGCGCCTGTAGTCCCAGCTACTCGGAGGCTGAGGCAGGAGAACGGCGTGAACCCGGGAGGCGGAGCTTGTAGTGAGCCGAGATCGCGCCACTGCACTCCAGCCTGGGCGACAGAGCCAGACTCCGTCTCAAAAAAAAAAAAAAAAAAAAGGGGCAATTATTGTGTAGATGGTAAGAGGGGCAATTATTGTGTAGATCATGCCCCTTCCTTTAAAGCTACCACTCTGAAGACACACATGTCACTTTCACCCACATTCTGCTGGCCAGAACTTAATCATACAGTCGCAACTATCTAAAAGAAAGACCAAAAACAAAAGAATAAAGAAAAATTTTGTCTTTGTTCTGAGTACCCATGTGCCCAGTACAGATTTGGGGATAGTAATACCAAAGGAAGATAGAAAGAATAAATCCTGGGACTGAACAATCAACAGCTTCTGCCACAAGTGTTAGGTTGTAAAAGAAAATCACATCAAATACGTTTTGGAAATTATGTGTTAAACAAATGGGACCTTATCTTTTTCTTGACAGCAGAATATATGGTTATGCCGATTGTGAGTCACCAAGACTTCTTTGGCCATGAACGTTTTTTTTCAGACTACTTTAAAGGACTAGTGTCTCACAAAATACATTTTGCCAAATACTACACGTATCAATAAATACAAACGATTTTGAAAAAAAACTCAAGAAAAGGCACAAGATTCATCTATTAATAATTTTAAAGGTGAATTATTTCAAGACATAAATAAACATACAATTTCAATATTCTTTAAAATTTTCCAGACCAAGAAAAAGGAGAAAATGTTCATGATTTATTTTACAATGCTACCATAACCCCAATTCAGAGACCTGACAAATACAGCACAGAAAAAAAGTTACAGACAAACCTCACTTGACCAAAATTCATAAATAAAACTTTAGCACACGGATTCAGCAGAATATTAAAGAGTTATTCACCACAACTATGTAAGATTTGTTCCAGGAACGTAAGAATGGTTCAATATTAGGAAATCTATTAATACAACTTATCACATACATTTTCAAGGTAGAAAAACTATACGAACACCTTAAAAGGTGCCAAAAGGTTGAACATGATCTTAAAAAAAGATGCCAAAGGCATTTAAGAATGTATAGCATATATTCCTTATGATTTAAAGATGTTTTAGTAATATAGGAAAGAAGAAAGAATACCTCTCTAACATTAAAAAAAAAAAAAACTATATCAAACCACCAACAAATGTTGTATATTAATGTTGACACTCCAGGAATGTTCCTACAAAACTCAAAAACAAAGATTATCTGCTAACAATCCTATATGTTAACAATAGTTACCCTATTGTACTAGCAAAATAAACAGATCCTTAACACTGACCATGGGTGAGAATATGGGGAAATAGACACTTTCATCCACCTTTCTGGAGACCAAGTTGACAACCTATATCAAAAAGTTAAGAATTATTCGTACACCTTCAACTGAGCAATTTTCAGCTGTAGATATATATTACAAAGGAATAATCAGACAAGTTCACCTGTGCACAGCAACATGTATTGTAGCACTGGTAGGTCGTGAAATGAGAAAACCCGGGAAAAATCCAAATGTGCAATCTTAGAGGATTAGTTGAGGCATAGTTGTATTTGGTCAGGGCTTCATTGCCTTAACTTTGCCCACTCCTCTACCAGAGAAAGAGGGAGATTTGTGGGAGGTTTACCACTGCTCAGAAAGTTCTTCCTTGATCCTTCCTTCTAGGGTGTTGCTGCCACCTGGAACAGGTAGGCAGGAAGCAGCCTCTCACTGTCTCACTATAACCAACACATACCACCTACTCTTGCCAGTTGCCCCCGAGTGTAACCTGAGTGTTAGATCACACTTTCCTAAGTCAATATGAATTTTTTAAATGCAGAAAACATACCAAGACATAGAGTTTATTTGACAAGATGAAACCTAGTAAGCTTTTATTTATCTTAGTTACCCCATTTAGAAAGAATACAGATTTAGGAGTAATGAAGCCTAAAATTTTGGAGGGGTTTTAAGAAAAGGCAACTCTTGGCCAGGCATGGTGGCTCACGCCTGTAATGCCAGCACTTTGGGAGGCTGAGGCAGGCGGATCACCTGAGGTCGGGAGTTCAAGACCATCCTGACCAACATGGAGAAACCTGTCTCTACTAAAAATACAAAATTAGCCGGGCATGGTGTATGCCTGTAATCCCAGCTACTCAGGAGGCTGAGGCAGGAGAATGGCGTGAACCCGGGAGGCAGAGCTTGCAGTGAGCCGAGAT
>NW_012107252.1:4737059-4739058 GCF_000951045.1 Mandrillus leucophaeus
TCACCTGAGGTCAGGAGTTTGAGATCAGCCTGGCCAACATGGTGAAACCCAGTCTCTACTAAAAATACAAAAATTAGCCGGATATGGTGGCATGTCTGTAGTCCCAGCTACTCGGGAGGCTGAGGCAGGAGAATGGCGTAAACCCGGGAGGTGGAGCTTGCAGTGAGCTGAGATCGTGCCACTGCACTCCAGCCCGGGCGACAGAGTGAGACTCCGTCTCAAAAAAAAAAAAAAAAAGTAATGGCAAAAACCGCAATTACTTTTGCACCAACCTAATACTTTGTATTTATATTAAATTCACTTGTTTTTTATGCCACAAGTTCTATGGGAATCAGTATTTTTTAATATATAAAATTTGTTGGTTGACGGCATATTCAGACCTAGAAAAAAAATCACAATATCTTTCCTCTCAGGAACAAAAGCTAAGAGCAGGTAAGAACCCAGAAAGTTACTCATCAGTGCAGAAGAATAGGCTTAGGGTCTTTCCTTTGCTGCCAGAGTAGTGCTGATTTCAGCATAAAGACATCCTTCAGTTGAGAGGCCTTGCCACTGATCAGTGATGTTCACTTTGGTTAATTAGAAATACTAAACTAACGTGGGAATAATTCTGTTAGCCTAAAAGTGCATGAATAAATTATATAAAAGCCACAAGGAAACAGAGCATTCACATTAGCTTTTCTTTTGTTCTTTTTTTTTTTTTTTTTTTTCTGAGATGGAGTCTGGCTCTGTAGCCCAGGTTGGAATGCAATGGTGCGATCTCGGCTCACTGCAACCTCTGCCTCCCGGGTTCAACTGATCCTCCCGCCTCAACCTCCTGAGTAGCTGGGATTACAGGTGCCCACCACTGTGCCTGGCTAGTTTTTTGTATTTTTAGTAGAGACAGGGTTTTACTATGTTAGTCAAGCTGGTCTCGAACTCCTGACCTCGTGATCTGCCCACCTCAGCCTTCCAAAGTGTTGGGATTACAGGAGTGAGCCACTGCACCCGGCCCACATTAGCTTTTCATAATGGTTCCCATC
Organism: Mandrillus leucophaeus; assembly: GCF_000951045.1. Classification (NCBI taxonomy): domain Eukaryota; kingdom Metazoa; phylum Chordata; class Mammalia; order Primates; family Cercopithecidae; genus Mandrillus; species Mandrillus leucophaeus. The sequence continues at coordinate 4,738,079 of NW_012107252.1, forward strand.
TCAACTTCACAGACTTGAAAAGGCTCCAAAGTTCAATGTGATGGAAAGTCAGAATAAGACTCAACCGGGCTCATTCACACTTCAGGTACATAACTAGCTCTTGTGCAACAGACAACATGGTGCAGGGGTAAGGAATCAGTTTCCCTGAAATGTATTTTTGCCATGCTTTCATGTGTACTTAAATAGAAATAACGGGTAAATTTTTGGTCAAGGATGCAGTTATGATAAGTTACTTTCCTATAATGATCCATTTCAGAGGCTTTGGTGAGATTGGGGGAAATATGGTGAACTACCTTTCTCTCAGGTCCCAGAAGGATAGAGTAGTGGTTCTTGCCAGAACGAATGTTCTCACAAAGAGGAGAACAGAACTCTCCTGATATGCTCTTTCTCTCCTCCCCTAGAGGGGACAACCACACACCTGGTTAGGGCTGCCCCTAAAAAGTAAAGGGTACTGGAAAAAATTTTTCTAGGGCCCCTACCCATATAAACAATTTAATTCACCCCAAGTCAGCATGTCAGCACCATTTTGGTAGTTCAATTTCATGCAGTTCTATGAAATAAATGCCTTGTTGGGTAGGGAGTATCCAATCTCCAGGCCACCTTTCTGGAACTGGGACCCAGCCATGGAAACCTGGAATTACCCCATAGCATGAGTCAGACAGTTCCTCAGAATATCTGATCAACTTCATAAATGAGGTATAAATAAATAATTGAAAAATGAGATTTAAAATAATTCAATTTTTGGCCAGGCACAGTGGCTCACACCTGTAATCCCAATACTTTGGGAGTCTGAGGCGGGTGGATCACCTGAGGTCAGGAGTTTGAGATCAGCCTGGCCAACATGGTGAAACCCAGTCTCTACTAAAAATACAAAAATTAGCCGGATATGGTGGCATGTGCCTATAATCCTGGCTACTTGGGAGGCTGAGGCTGGAGAATCACTTGAACCCGAGAGGCAGAGGTCACAGTGAGCTGAGATC
>NW_012107252.1:4740438-4762019 GCF_000951045.1 Mandrillus leucophaeus
ACATGGCACAAGTATACATATGTAACAAACCTGCACGTTATGCACATGTACCCTAGAACTTAAAGTATAATTAAAAAAAAAAAAAGAAAAAGACTGTATGGGCTAGGCTCAGTGGCTCATGTCTGTAATTCCAGCACTTTGAGAAGCCAAGGTGGGTGAATCATTTGAGCCCAGGAATTTGAGACCAGCCTGGGTAACATGGCAGAACCCCATCTCTACAAAAAAAAAAATACAAAAATTAGCTGGGCATGGTGGCACACGCCTGTTATACCAGCTACTCAGGGGACTGAGGCAGAAGGATTGCTTGAGCCCAGGAGGTCAAGGCTACAGTAAGCCATGATTGCACCACTGTACTCCAGCTTGGGGGACAAAGTGAGACCCTGTCTCAAAAAAACAAAGACAAAAAACAAAACTTATGGTGGCATAAAAGATAGACATATGGACCATTGGAACTGAATAGAGAACCCATAAATAAACTCACATATATATGATGAGTCAAAGGCATGAATATAGTTTCGACGTTTGTCCCCTCCAAATCTCATGTTGAAATAAAATCCCCAAGGTTGAAGGTAGGGCCTGGTGGAAGGTGTTTAGATCACGGGGGAAAGATCTCTTATGAATAGCTTGGTGCCATTCTCATGGTAATGAGTGAATTCAAACAAGATCTGGTTGTTTAAAAGAATGTGGCACTTCTTCCCTCTCTCTCTCTTGCTCCCAATCTTGACATGTGACATGCTGGTTCCCTGTCACCTTCTACCATGATTGTAAGTTTCCTGAGGCCCTCACCAGGAGCAGATGCCAGTAGCATGCTTCCTGTAAAGCCTGCAGAACTGTAAGCCAACAAAACCTCTTTTCTTCATAAATTACCCAGCCTCAGGTATTTATAGCAATGCAAAAAATGGCCTAATATAGAAAATTGGTACTGAGAGTGGGGTATTGCTATAAAGATATCTGAAAATGTTCAAGTGGCTTTGGAACTCGGTAATGAGCAGAGGTTGGAAGTTTGCAGGGCTCATAAGAAGACAGGAAGATGAGAGGAAGTTGGAACTTCATACAGTCTGGTTATGTAGTTGTGACCAAAATGTTGATAGAGATAGAGAGAGTTGGCCAGGCCTGGTGGTTCACATCTGTAATCCCAGCACTTTGGGAGGCTGAGGCAGGCAGATCACAAGGTCAGGAGTTCAAGACCAGCCTGACCAACATGGTGAAAACCCTGTCTCTACTAAAAATACAAAAAAATTAGCTGGGTGTGGTGGGGTGCACCTGTAATCCCAGTTACTTGGGGGGCTGAGGCAGGAGAATAGCTTGAACTTGGGAGGCGGAGGCTGCAGTGAGCTGAGATTGTGCCATTGCACTCCAGCCTGGGTGACAGAGCGAGACTCCATCTCAAAAAAAAAAAAAAAAACAGAGATAGTGAAGACCAGGCTGACGAAAACTCAGATGGAAATTGAGAAGTTATTAGGAACTGGATTAAAGTTCACCCATGCTAAGCCCTACCAAAGAGCTTGGCTGCCTTGTGTCCACATCCTAGAGATCTATGGAAGGTTGAGCTTAAGAGTGACAGCTTAGGGTATCTTGCAGAAGAAACATTTAAGTGGCAAGGTATTCAAGAATTAGTGTGACTGCTTCTAACACCTACAATCAGATGCAGGAGCAAAGGGATGACTTAAAGTTGGAACTTATACTTAAAAGGGAAGCATAGTGTAAAAGTTTGGAAAATTTGCCACCTGGCCAAGTGGGAGAGAAAGAAGTCAAGCAGGCTGTAGAGCAACCAATTGCTAGAGAGATTTGCATCACCAAAAGGGAACCAGGTGCCGATAGCCAAGACAATGGGAAAAGGGCCTTGAAGGCATTTCAGAGATCTGTGAGGCAGCTCCTCCCATCACAGGCCCAGAGGCCTAGGAGGAAAGAATAGCTTCATGGGCCAGGCCTGGAGCACCAAAGCACTGAACCACCTCCCTTCATCCTTGCTGCTCCAGCTACAGCCACAGCTCAAATGGACCCAAGTACTGCTTGGACCACCACTTTGGAAAGCACAAGCTTTGGTGGCTTCCACATGGTGTTAAGTCTGTGGACACATGGAATGCAAGAGTGAAGGAGGCTTGGCAGCTTCCACATAGATTTCAGGGGGTGTATGAGAAACCCTGCATGCCCATGCAGAAGCCTGCCTTAGGGGTGGAGCACTCACAGATAACTTCTATTAGGACAATGCTGAGGGTAAATGTGGGGTTGGAGCCCCTACACAGAGCCATCATCAGGGAACTGACTTGGACAGCTATGGAAAGGGGGCCATGCCCTCTAGACCCAAGAATGTAGAGCACCAGCAAGCTTGCAACCTCAGTATGGGAAAGCTACAGGCACTCAACTCCAGCTGTGAGAGCAGCCACAGAGGCTGCATCCTGCAAAACCACAGGGGCAGAGCTGCCCAAGACTTGAGAGCCCACCTCTGGCACCAGTGCACCCTGGATACAGAACATGGGGTCAAAGGAGATTATTTTGGAGCTTTAAGTTTTAATAACTGCCCTGCTGGGTTTAGGACTTCCATGGTGCCTGTTGCCCCTTTCTTTTGGTCTATTACTCTCTTTAGAAATAGGAATGCTCACCCAATGACTATACCACCATTTTATCTTGGAAATAAATAACTTGTTTAATTTCATAGGATTATAGGTGGAAGGAGATGAGTCTCAAATGAGACTTAGGACTTTGGACTTGATGTTGGAATGAGTTAAGACTTTGGGGGACTGTTGGGAAAAGTTGATTGCATTTTACAATGTGAGAAGGACAGGAGATTTGGAGGGTCAGGGGTGGAATGATATGGTTTGGATATTTGTCCCCTCCAAATCTCATGTTGAAATGTGATTTTCAGTGTTGGAGGTGGGACCTGGTGGGAGGTATTTGTATCATGGAGGCAGATCCCTCCTGAACAGCTTCACACCATCCCCTTGGTGATGACAGTTCTCACTCAGTTAGTTCGGGCAAGAGCTGGTTATTTGAAAGCATGTGGCACACCCCCACTCTCTCTTTTGCTCCAACTCTCACCATGTGACATGCTTTCTCTCCCTTTGCCTTCCACCATGTTTATAAGCTTCCTGAGGCCCTCACCAGGAGCAGATGCTGGAGTCATGCTTGAGCATGTGTTGCTATAAATAAATATCTGGGATTTGATAATTTATAAAGTTCTGCAGGCTCTGGCAGAACTGTGAGCCAATTAATCCTCTTTTCTTTATAAACTATCCAGCCTCAGATATTTATTTATAGCTACACAAGGATAAGTTCACAGAAAATCAAAGCAATCTAACAGAAAAGGGAAATCCTTTTAACAAATAGTGCTAGAATAGATGAATATCCATATAAAAAAATGAACCTCAACTCCTACCTCACATCATATACAAAAATTAATTCATGATACCTAAATGTAAGACCTAAAACTAAAACCTTTGGCAGGGAAAAAAGGAGGCTTGGGAGTAGACAAATTTTCTTAAATATGACATGGAAAGCAATAATAATTTTTTAAGTAATAAGTTAGACTTCATCAAAATCTTCTATTCATCAAAAAATATCATTAAGAAAATAATAGGAGGCCAGGTAGAATTGTTGATGCCCATAATCCCAGCATTTTGGGAGGCCAACATGGGAGGATCACTTGAGTCCAGGAATTTAAGATCAGCCTGGGCAACAAACCAAGACCCCGTCTCTACAATGGAATACTATTTAACCTTAAAAAGAATAAAATCATGTTATTTTTAGCAACATAGATGGAACTTGGGGTCATTATGTTAGATGAAATAAGCCAGGCACAGAAAGATAAATGTTGCATGTTTTTACTCATATGTGGAATCTAAAAAAGTTGATCTCATGGAGGTAAAGTAGCATGAGAGTTACCAGAGACTGGGAAGAGTGTGTGAAGCAAGGGAGATGAAGAGAGGTAGGTTAATAGGTGTAAACATATAGCTAGGCAGAAATAAAAAGTTATAATGTTCAATAGCAGAGTAGGGTGACTATGGTTAATAATGTATTGTATATTTCAAATTAGCTAGAAGAGAGGATTTGAAATGTTCCCAATGCAAATAAATGATACGTGCTCAAGGTGATGATAGCCTAAATATGCTGACTTGATTATTACACATTCCTATGCATGTGTCAAAGTACCCTATGTATCCCATAAATATGTACAAATATTATGTATTAATTTTAAAAACACCAAAAAAAAAACAGTGATTTATCTTCTTTCAGAAGAATTATAAATAATACATATAGATATTCTCACTTGAACCCGGGAGGCAGAGGTTGCAGTGAGCCAACATCATGCCACTGCACTCCAGCCTGGGTGACAAAACGAGACTCCATCTCAAAAACAAACAAGCAAACAAACAAACAAACAGATGAACCATATATGGTACCTACCCTCAGGAACTTACAGTCTAGTGAGGAAGACTGAATGTGGCTAGATGTCTTGAAGTTTACAAAGATAAAATGTTGGGCTGAATCTTGAAGGATAAGAAGATAGTGGGCAGACAGAGGTGGAAGAGGGAACTCTTCCAGACAAGGTAATAGCCTGAACAAAAACACAGAGGCATAAACCACAGGGTATGCTCAATGAACCACAGGTCATTTGGTGCTTATGAGGGTAGAGAACAAGCCCAGGAATGGTAAAAGTTGAAACCAAAGAGGGAAATAGAAGTCTTGAGAGAGGATTTAATATTTTAGACATGGCAGTGGTGATATAGACAGACTTAATGTTTTAGAAAGATCACTCAGGTTGTAAGGCGGAGGGTGGGTTTTTGGCTCAGGTAAATGGATAGATTTGGTTCCATTCACTGAGCTAGAGAACACTGGAGGAGAAGATGTGGGTCATGCAGAGATTGATGGAGGGGACACAAAATGTTCAGCTTAGGGTACATTGAACTTGAAGTGTCTCCGAAACTTCACAGGGGAAATATTTTATAGGAGATTGAATACATTAAGTAGCCAACCTCCCACAGCCTGATGAGCTCTTGCCTGCTGCCCAGAAAAGCCAATGCACTGAGAATAGCAGATAATGCTGAAAAGAAAGAGTTTAATATCACAGGACCAGCCAAGCAGGACAGGAGGCATTTCTCAAATTCATGTCCCCAACAATTTGGAGGCTAGGGTTTTTAAGGGCATTTTGGCAGACAGGGGTCTAGGGAACTGAAACAATTGATTGGCTGGGGATAAAATCACAGGAGTGTTTAAATTGTCTTTGCACAGTCTAATCAGTTCCTGGGAGCGGGGCGTCTCAGGACCAGGTAGCATCTCTTGTGCTGCCAAAATGCTAAATCTGAAAAATATCTCAAAGACTAGTTCTTTAGGTTTTACAAATAGTGATGTTAATCCATTTGAGTAGTTGGGGAAGTTACAAATCTTGTGACCCCCAGTTACATGACTCTGGGACAGCAAGCAACTTATAGAAAAGCAAGCTTGTCTGGGCACAGTGGCTCACATCTGTAATCCCAGCACTTTGGGAGGCTGAGGTGGGTGGATCACCTGAGGTCAGGAGTTTGAGACCAGCCTAGCCAACATGGTAAAATCCCATCTCTACCAAAAATACAAAGTTAGCCGGGTGTGGTGGTGCATGTCTATAATCCCAGCTACTTGGGAGGCCAAGGCAGGAGAATTTCTTGAACCTGGGAGGCAGAGGTTGCAGTGAGCCGAGACTGTGCCACTGCACTCCAGCCTGGGCAACAAGAGCAAAACTCTGTCTCAAAAAGAAAAGAAGAGGAGAGTAGAGGAGAGGAGAGGAGAGGAGAAAAGAAAGCTAAACAATGACAGGTTATTGTTTAACTATGCCTATTCTTTAGCAAAGTTCAAGTCCCTACCGTGATTCTAATCTTGTTTTATGAAAGCATCTTCAATCTCCAAACATGGAAGGGGGTCAGTTTTCCTTGCCTCAAAGTTTAACTATAAACTAAATTCCTCTCATAGTTATCTTGGCCTCCATACCAGAATAAACAAAAAGCAATTTAGCCTGTGAGATTAGAAGCGAGATGCAATCGGTCATGTTAGATTTGTCTCTCATTACTGGCCTGGCGTGATGGCTCATGCCTGTAATCCCAGCACTTTGGGAAGCTGAGGCAGGCAGATCACTTGAGGTCAGGAGTTTGAGACCAGCCTAGCCAACATGGCGAAACCCTGTCTCTACTTCAAAAAAAAAATACAAAAATTAGCTGGGCATGGTGGCGTGCAACTGTAATCCCAGCTACTTGGGACACTGAGGCAGGAGAATTGCTTGAACACGGGGGGCAGAGGTCGCAGTGAACCAAGATTGCACCACTGCACTCTAGCCTGGGTGACAGAGCAAGACCCTGTCTCACAAAAAAAAAAAAAAAGAAAAGAAAAGATTTATCTCTCGTTACTTATAATTCTGCAAGGGTGGTTTCAGATCCAGGGAGTGATCAGGACCTGGGAAGATTTATGAGTCATCAACTTATAGATGGTAGTTAAAACCAAGGGAAGTGATAAGGCCAAATATGCTCAGACACTAAAATATTAATGGATAAAAAGTAATGCCAATTTCTTTATGACAAACTTCTGGTGAATAGTGAATAACCTAAGTTCCAGTAACATAATTTCCCCCCATGGTATTTTTTTTTTGGCGGGCTGGAATGTAGGGTTTCACTCCTATCACCCAGGCTGGAGTACAGTGACATGATGTTGGCTCACTGCAACAACCTCTGCCTCCCAGGCTCCAGTGATCCTCCCACCTCAGCCTCCCAAGTATCTGGGACTACAGGTACCCGCCACTGTACCTAGTTAATTTTTGTTTTTGTAGAAACAGGGTTTTGCCATGTTGCCCAGGATGGGATTTAACTCCTGAGCTCGAGTGATCCACCTGCCTCGGCGTCCCAAAGTGCTGGGAATATAGGCATGAGCCATCGCTCCTGCACATCCCCCATGGTATTTAATAAAGCTTCATTTAGTTTTCCATTTCATTTTTTATTCCATTTAAAAACTTTTAAATGCAACAAGAAAGGAGCAGTGGGGGACAACTATATAGTAAGGAAACCTGTCAAATACTAACTCAGCTTGTTTATCAAGGTTAACACCATCACTGACAGGTCATGTGATGTGGTTTGGATCTGTGTCCTGGCCCAAATCTCATGCTGAATTGTAATCCCCAATGTTGGAGGTGGTACCTGGTGGGAGGTGATTATATGATGGGGGTGAACTTCTTGTGAATGGTTTGGCACCATCATTTTGGTGCTGTCCTCATAATAGTGAGTGAGTTCTTGTGAGACCTGGTCATTTAAAAGTGTGTGGCACCTCCTTCCCCTCTCTTTCTTGCTCCTGCTTTCACCATGTGACATGCCTGCTCTCCCTTTGCCTTCCACCATAATTGGAAGCTTTCTGAGGTCTCCCAAGAAGCTGCTATGCTTCCTGTACAGCCTGCAGAACCATGAGCCAATTAAACCTCCTTTCTTTATAAATTACCCAGTCTCAGGTATTTCTTTATAGCAGTGCAAGAACAGACTAATACAGAAAATTGGTATCAAGGAATGGGGCATTGCTATAAAGACACCTTAAAATGTGGAAACAACTTTGGAACAGGCAGGGTAACAGGCAGAGGTTGGAAGAGTGTGGAGGGCTCAGAAGAAGAAAAGATAATGAGGGAAAATTTGGAATGTTCTAGAGACTTGTTGAATAGTTGTGACCAAAATGCTGATAGTGACATGGACAGAGATTGGACAGGCTGAGGAGGTCTCAGATGGAAATGTGGAACTTATTGGGAACTGGAGCAAAGGTCACTTTTGCTATGCTTTAGCAAAGAGCTTGGTTGGATTGTGCCCCTGCCCTAGGGATCTATGGAATTTTGAACTTGAAAGAGATGATTTAGGGTATCTGGTGGAAGAAATTTCTAAGCAGAAAAGTGTTCAAGACGTGGCCTGGCTGCTTATAATAACCTATAGCTCATATGTATGAACAAAGAAATGACCTAAAACTAAAACTTATATTTAAAGGGGAAGCAGAGCATTAAAGTTTGGAAAATTTGCAGCCTGGCCATGGTAGAAAAGAAAGGCCCATTTTCAGGAAAGAAATTCAAGCAGGCTGCAGAAATTTTCATAAGTAAAGAGGAGCCAAATGATAACATCCAAGACAATGGGGGAAGAGCTTCAAAGGCATTTCAGAGACCTTCAAGGCATCCCCTCCCATCACAGGCCTGGAGGTCTAGGAGGACAAAATGGTTTGTGGGCCAGGCACAGGGCAGCCTTGGGACACTTCTCCCTGTGTCCCAGTCACTCTAGCTCCAGCTGTGGCTCAAAAGGACCCAAGTACAGCTTGGGCCATTGCTTCAGAGAGTGCAAGTCATAAGTCTTGACAGTTTGCATATGGTGTTAAGCCTACAGGTGCACAGAATACACAAGTTGAGGCTTGGGAGCCTCTGCCTAGATTTCAGAGGATGTATGGAAAACCCTGTATGTCCACGCAGAAGCCTGCTGCAGGAGTGAAGCCCCCAGGGAGAACCTCTTCTAGGGTGATGCAGAGGGAAAATGTGAGGTTGGACCCCATACAGAGTCCCCACTGGGGTACTGCCTAGTGGAGCTGTAAGAACCAGACCCTGGAATGGTAGATCCACTGGCAGCTTGCACCCTGTGCCTGGAAAGCCATAGGCACTCAATGCCAGCCCCTGAGAGCCACTGTTCTGGGGGCTGAACCAGCAAAGCCACAGGTGCAGAGCTGCCCAAGGCCTTGGGAGCCCCTTCCCTTGCATCAGAGTGCCCTGGATGTGAGACATGAATTCAAAAGAGATTATTTTGGAGTTTTAAGATTTAATGGTTGCCCTGCTGGGTTTTGGTCTTGCATGGTGCCTGTATCCCCTTTCTTTTGGCTGATTTCTCCCTTTTGAAATAGGAGTATCTACCCCAGGGGTGTTCAATCTTTTGGTTCCCTGAGCCACAGTGGAAGAAGAATTGTCTTGGTCCACACATAAAATACACTGACACTAACAAGAGCTGATAAACTAAAAAAAAGTTGCAAAATATATCTCATAGTTCTTTAAGAAATTTGTGCTGAGCCACATCCAAAGCTGTCCTGGGCTACGTGTGGCTCATGGGCCATGGGTTGGACAAGCTTGATTTACACAACAGCTATACCCCCACTGTATCTGGAAGTAACTAACTTGTTTTTGATTTTATAGACTCATAGGTGGCAGGGACTTCCTGTTTCAGATGAGACTTTGGACTTTGGACTTTGGGTTAATGCTAGAATAAGTTAAAATTTTGGGGGACTCTTGGGAATGCACGGGGTTGTTCTTTGAAATGTGAAAATGACATGAGATTTGGGAGGAGCTGGGGGTAGAATGACATGGTTTGGATCTGTGTTCCTGTCCAAATCTTATGTCAAATCGTAATCCCCAATGTTGGGGCCTGGTGGAAGGTAATTGAATCATGAGAGTGTTTCTCATGGATGGCTTAACACCATAACCTCGGTTGCTGTTCTCATGATAGTGAGTGAGATCTCATGAGATCTGGTTGTTTAAAAGTGTGTAGCACCTTCCCCCTCTCTCTCTTCCTCTTGCTCTGGCCATGTGAGATGCCTCACTTCCCCTTCACCTTCCACCATGATTATAAGTTTCCTGAGGCCTCTCCAGAAGCTGCCATGCTTCCTATACAGTCTGCAGAACCATCAGCCAATTAAACCGCATTTCTTTATAAATTACCCAGTCTCTGGTATTTCTTCATAGCAGTGTGAGAGAAGACTAATACCTCACGTTAATGGCAATGTACCCTTGATATTGAAACTGAGGACTAACCTGATTAGGCCCACCAAATTTAACGTACCTTGCTTGTCTTTATTAATTTGCTTTTAGTTGATTTTAAAACCTATATAGCTAAAAGTCACATTGCTAAGTAATACATAACTAAATGTCCACTAGCTTTCTTGTAGATAACATCTCTGATGTATAGGTCACCATGGTAATTGTTGCTTAAGTTGTTTTTCAGGAACTTAGAGAGTCAGTTCTTGTCCAGTTCAAGTCAGCCGAGACCACCAAACTTTCCACTGGGCCTGTGTGAGCATCTGATGGGTCACCTTTTGATGTCAGAGGGCCAAAAACTCCACCCTCAGATCATGCTAATGCTGTAATTTTCTGAACATATATTCTACGAAGAGCCATGAAGTCTGATCGTGCTTGCACAGATGACCAATTACCTCACTTTTCCTTACTACAATCACCTTTCTCCATGCTTTGGACCATCTTGCTCCTCTATTCTATACATATCCCTAAATTCCATCTTCAGGGAGGCAGATTTGAGATCTGTTTTCCCATATCCTTGTTTGGCTGCCTCATGAATAAACTCTCTGCTGCAAAACTAATCATCTCAGTGATTGACATACTGCCTGACAGGAAGAAGAAGCCTGGTTCAGTAACAACATCATGGAATGAAAATGGTATTTCACCTCTGTGATTTTTTTCAAAACCTATGACCCCAGTCTAACCATGAGAAAAACACTAGACAAACACAAATTGAGGGACATTTGCAAAAACAAACAAACAAACAAACCCTGGCCAGTGCTTCTCAAAACTGTGAATGTCATCAAGGACAACAAAGTAAGAGAAACTATCAGACCAGAAGAGGCTAGGGAGACATGATGACAGAATGTAACGTGGTGTCATGAAGAGGATCCTCAAACAGCAAAAGGACTTTGGGGAGAAAACTGGTGAAATGCTAATAAAATGTTTAATTTATAGTCATGTACCAACGTTGATTTCTTAGTTGTGATATATGTCCCATGGTAATATAGGATGTTAACAGTAGGAGAAACTGATTACCTTTGGCGGTTCCAAAATGGTCAAATAGGAACAGCTCCAGTCTACAGCTCCCAGCATGAGCGACGCAGAAGACGGGTGATTTCTGCATTTCCAACAGAGGTACCAGGTTCATCTCACTGGGGCTTGTCGGACAGTGGGTGCAGGACAGTGGGTGCAGTGCACCGAGTGTGAGCCAAAGAAGGGTGAGGCATCGCCTCACCAGGGAAGCGCAAGAGGTCTGGGAATTACCTTTCCTACCCAAGCGAAGTTGTGACAGTTGGCACCTAAAATGTGTGTCACTCCCACCCTAATACTGCGCTTTTCCAATGGTCTTAGCAAACAGCACACCAGGAGATTATATCCCGCACCTGGCTTGGAGGGTCCCATGCCCATGGAGCCTCGCTCCCTGGTAGCACAGCACTCTGAGATCGAACTGCAACGTGGCAGCAAGGCTAGGGGAGGGGCGCCCACCATTGCTGAGGCTTGAGTAAGTAAACAAGGCAGTCAGGAAGTTCAAACTGGGTGGAGCCCACCACAGCTCAAGGAGGCCTGCCTGCCTCTGTAGACTCCTTCTGGGGACAGGCATAGCCGAACAAAAGGCAGCAGAAACCTCTGCAGACTTAAATGTCTCTGTCTGACAGCTTTGAAGAGAGTAGTGGTTCTCCCAGCATAGAGTTTGAGATCTGAGAAAGGACAGACTGCCTCCCTAAGAGGGTCCCTGACCCCCGAGTAGCCTAACTAGGAGGCACCCTCCAGTAGGGGCAGACTGATACCTCATACAGCCAGGTACCCCTCTGAGACGAAACTTCCAGAGGAACAATCAGGCAGCAACATTTGCTGTTCAGCAATATTCGCTGTTCTGTAGCCTCCGCTGGTGATACCCAGGCAAACAGCATCTGGAGTGGACCTCCAGCAAACTCCAACAGACCTGCAGCTGAGGGTCCTGACTGTTAGAAGGAAAACTAACAGAAAGGACATCCACACCAAAACCTCATCTATACGTCACCATCATCAAAGACCAAAGGTAGATAAAACCACAAAGATGAGGAAAAAACAGAGCAGAAAAGCTGGAAATTCTAAAAATCAGCACCTCTCCCCCTCCAAAGGAATGCAGCTCCTTGCCAGCAATGGAACAAAGCCAGACGGAGAATGACTTTGACAAGTTGAGAGAAGAAGGTTTCAGATGATCAAACTTCTCTGAGCTAAAGGAGGAAGTTCGAACCCATCGCAAAGAAGCTAAAAACCTTGAAAAAAGATTAGACAAATGGCTAACTAGAATAACCAGTGTAGAGAAGTCCTTAAATGACCTGATGGAGCTGAAAACCATGGCACAAGAACTATGTGACGAATGCATAAGCTTCAGTAGCCGATTCGATCAAGTGGAAGAAAGGGTATCAGTGATTGAAGATCAAATGAATGAAATGAAGCAAGAAGGGAGGTTTGGAGAAAAAGAGTGAAAAGAAACGAACAAAGCCTCCAAGAAATATGGGACTATGTGAAAAGACCAAATCTACGTCTGATTGGTGTACCTGAAAGTGCTGGGAAGAATGGAACCAAGTTGGAAAACACTCTTCAGGATATTATCCTCCAGCCAGGCACCATGGCTCACACCTGCAATCCCAGCACTTTGGGAGGCTGAGGTGGGCAGATCACCTGAGGTCAGGAGTTTGAGACCAGCCTGGTCAACATGGTGAGATCCCATCTCTACTAAAAATACAAAAATTAGCCAGGCGTGGTGACGCATGCCTATAATCCCAGCTACTCAGGAGGCTGAAGCAGGAGAATCACTGGAACCTGGGAGGTGGAGGCTGTAGTGAGCCGAGATCATTCCACTGCACTCCAGCCTGGGTGACAGAACAAGACTCTGTCTCAAAGAAAAACAAACAAACAAAAAATTAACTCCATGTCAAAGACTTGAATGTGAAAAACAAAAAAACCTATATAAATCATTTAGGAGAAATTATAGTAGAATTTTTTTTACCTCAGGATAAAGATTTCTTAAACAAGATTCCGTATCTTCTAACTACAAAATAAAAGATTAATGAACATTAAAATTACAATGCAAATTAAAACAACAGTGAAATACACTAACTGATACCATCAAATTGGCTAGGATTTAAGAGTCTAGCAATAGCGGCCTTCGAGGTGCTTTAGGCGGCTTGCCTTGGTCTCAGAATCGCTGCCGCCATGGCTAGTCAGTCGCAGGGCATTCAGCAGCTGCTGCAGGCCGAGAAGCGGGCAGCCGAGGTGTCTCCGAGGCCCGTAAAAGAAAGAACCGGAAGCTGAAGCAGGCTATAGAAGCAGCTCAGGCTGAAATTGAACAGTACCGCCTGCAGAGGGAGAAAGAATTCAAGGCCAAGGAAGCTGCGGCATTGGGATCCCATGACAGTTGTAGCACTGAAGTGGAGAAGGAGACCCAGGAGAAGATGACCATCCTCCAGGCCTACTTCCAGCAGAACAGGGATGAAGTCTTGGATAACCTCTTGGCTTTTGTCTGTGACATTCAGCCAGAAATCCATGAAAACTACCGCATAAATGGATAGAAGAAGAGAGAACACCTGTTCTGTGGCGTAGCATTTTAGATGCCCTCATGAATATGAAGCTTTAGCACAGCTCTAGTTATATTCTTATGAAATGGCATTAAATTATTTCCATATATTATTTAGTAGGTCCTTCCACTTTTTGGACAGTAGCAAATCTGGCTTTTTTGTACAGACTTAGAAATTAAAGATTTCATCTTTTTACCTCATATTTCTTAGGAATTTAATGGGTATATGTTGTCTTTTTTTCCTATGCCTTTTGGCTCAAGCAACATGTATATCACTGTTGACTTTTTCTTTCTTAGATCTAGTTTTTAAAAAAAACACCACATAACCATTCTTTGAAGAAAGGAAGGGATTAAATATTTTTTTTCCCTAACACTTTCTTGAAGGTCAGGGGCTTTATCTACGAAAAAGTAGTAAATAGTTGTTTGTAACCTGTGTGAAGCAGCAGCCAGCCTTAACGTAGTCCATTCTTGCTAGTGGTTAGAACAGTGAATACTAGTGGAATTATCTGGGGCTGCTTTTAGTTTCTCTTAATCAAAATCACTAGATGACAGAATTCAAGAACTTGTTACATGTTATTACTTGGTGTATCAGTAATCATTTAAAAGTAAAGACTCTGTCATGCAAAAAAAAAAAAAAAAGTCTAGCAATAGCAAGATTCGGAGATGTGGAAAAACTGGAACTCTCATACATTGCTGAAGAAATGGAGGCGTTGCCCTTAGCCCAGCCCAGAGGGCACCTGTGGCTTCTGAGAACAGTGGATGCCATATACCTCTAACACCTGCATCTCTTGGCTTGAAGGCTTTATCTGGTTGCAGGAGGAGTCTTGGCTTATGTGAGTGGGAGGCTGAGGTACTAGAGAATTAGCACCCTCAGGAGCAATTCTTAATCAATGTGGGGTGGGAGTTGGTGGAAAATGCCCCAGCTTCCTTACTCCTTGGTAGGATAATTCCGAGGTGTGCTTCTACCCATTTCCTTGGAGGGTACCCAGCAGGATGGAGCCCCAGTTGCTCCCAGCTGTAACCCTCTCGTTAATGGCTTTCTTCCCTGTTCTATCTCACTTTCCTACTCCATCATCATATTTCTTGGGATCACCCTCAAGTAAGGAACATGTGCTTATCTCATTATCTCAGTCTGTTTAGATGAACTCTGAGACAGAGGTGCTATGCAGCTTCAGCAAAGCCTTCTCTCAAGCCCCAGGCACAGTTCTTGCTACCTCCTCTATACTCCCTTTGCTCCAGCTCCTCAGCAGCCTTTGTCATACTATCCTGGAGCCTTCCCAACTCCAGGTCTGACTGACTCACTTTGAACAGTTCAAAGTTGATGCCCTGTTATTTGTCTTCTTTGCTCCCAACATACCACAACTGCTCACCAAATGCCTGCTAAATGGGCTGAATTGTTTAAAGTTCTTCTTACATTTTAAGTGATAAATCATTACCTCCCAAGAAACCTTGTACTACCCTTAGGTTGAGAACTATTTACAGGTGCTAAAATCAGGACACATAAAGGTTGTGACAAAGTCAGAATAAGTTTGTCCTCAGTTCAAACCAGAAATCAGCTAGGGAAAAAAAAATCCAATAATTTGTTAGATTTATGTATTAATTCTGACAGTTTGCCTTTTTAAAATTGTTTAATTATGTTAGGTGCTTTTAGGGTGTATAGATGAACTGAGGTAATTATTAATCCATTTCTGCTTATTAATAAAATGCAGCTGGGCACGGTCGCTCATGCCTGTAATCCCAGCACTTTGGGAGGCTGAGGCAGGCAGATCGCTAGAGGTCAGGAGTTCAAGACCAACCCAGCCAACATGGTGAAACCCCATCTCTACTAAAAATACAAAAATTAGCCAGGTATACTGGCGTGCAGGGGAATCGCTTGAACCAGGGAGGCAGAGGTTGCGGTGAGCCAAGATGGCACCACTTATGTTCAATTTTCACCTCCACCACTCACCAGCTATATGACTTTGAGCAAGTCATTTAGCCTCTCTGCACCTCGGTTTCCTCATGGAGATGAAAATATCCACCTAAAAGCTTTTAGGAAGAAATAGATAAAATGATACATGAAAGCTCCACAACAACGTGAAGGCTGGAACTGTGCCAGTTTGTTCATTATTGTGGTCCAATGCCTGGCACAGAGTATGCCCTCAATAAATATCTATTATAATTGAATGAATGAGTAGGTACCTAACAAATTGTAACCAGGTATCTTTTTGTCCAGGCAGATGTTTAGTAAGGATTTGTGCTGATGGTAATGACACTTTGCCTTGACATAGTCAGAAAAAAAATCACTACATCAAATCCAGGGATAGTGGCACACTAATCTAACATGCTGGGGTATTTGTGAAATGAACATTTCAGTAGTATTGCTTGAGTTTAACATGGTGCTTCTCAAACTTTAATGTGCCTCTGAATCACCTGGGGATCTTATTTAAATGCAAGTTCTGATTTAGTAGTTCCAGGTGAAGGCCTGACAACTCAGATGACGCTGAGACTGCAGGCTTGTGGACCTTCTTTTGAGCATCAAGGATCTAGGCAAAGGGTCAACAGTTTCCTGTAAGGAGCCAGGTAGTAAATATTGTAGTCTTTGTGAACTGTATAATCTCTGTTGCAACTTGCTCAACTCTGCCATTCTAGAACAAATGAGGCCCTTGACAATACACAAATAAATGAGCATGGTTGTGTTCTAATGAAACCATGTTTGCAAAAACAGGGGCAGACTGGATCTGGCCTGTGGGCCATAGTTTGTCTCTTCCTGGTCTAATATATTTAAAATCAGTATACTATTCTTGTAATTGATATCCATGAACTTGTCTCCTGAGCTCCTAATAATTCCCTCGTACAGTATATGGTAATTTCCCCTATCTACAGCCACCTTCCCCTACCCATAATCTATGTGGTTCCAGGAGCACAGCACCCATTGCCAAGTTCCTATGTGGAACTCGGACTCCAGACTCCAGCTGATTGGTGCCCAACGGGCATCAATCACATTCCCTTCTGTAAAATATGCACCAGGGGCACTCTTTCATAGAAAACAAGATGAATGGCATCCTTTAGAGTTGTGTAGCTTGGCTGAACTGGGCACCATACTGAAGCTGGGTTACTCATGGACTTTCCTTAACACTCTGGAATTGAGTCTGGGAGATTCCTGCCTCAGCCTATGTGTCTATTCTTTTATTTTTGTTTATTTATTTATTTTTGAGACTTGGTCTTGCTCTTTCACTCAGGCTGGAATGCAGTGGCATGATCATAGCTCACTGCAGCCTCGATCCCCTGGGCTCCAGCAATTTTCCCACATCAGCCTCCTGAGTAGCTGGGACCACAGGCGTACACTACCATGCCCAGCTAATTTTTGTATTTTTTGTAGAGACAGAGGTCTCACCATGTTGTCCAGGCTGGTCTCTAACTCCTGGGCTCAAGTGATCTGCCTGCCTCAGCCTTCCAAAGCGCTGGGATTATAGGTGTGAGCCACCATGTCTGGCCTGGAGGCCTTTTTAAAAAAAAACAAAAAACAAAAAAAAACCAGTGGATTAGGATACAGAGAACGTTAGTGTCAGGTTCACAACTACACCAATTGTCATGCTGGGGTCCAAGGGGAGTGGGTAGATGAGCAGAAAGAACACCCAGGGGGACCGTAAGCAGGTGAAAGATATTTTATTCAGCAGCAGCTCTCATCAACAGCTCTCTCCAACAGCTCTCTCACACTGTCCGCCCTGTCTCGGCTGCTTAGTCCAGCGGCTCCCACACACAGCTGCGTGGCTGGCTCTCCCTTGCCTTCAGGGTCAGCAGCTAAACTCTTTCTCTCTCTTGGCACGAGCAAGCCAAGCTGTGTCCTGGCTCCCCTCTGTCTGTCTGCAAAGATGGACTGCTTTGACTCTCTTTCTCTTTCTCTGGGCTCCATCATGCCTGTACATTGTTATCAGGGCAGTTATACCTTTTACAGACAGTAGTGGCTTAGAGCCAAGGGATGGCCTTCCCATGTTATGGCTACACGGCTGTGATAACAAGTGGAGTTATACGCCTGTGCTCTAAACTCACTGATTCACTCAGGATGTTTACAGTGGCCTATCCTTGACCAAAGCACAGCCATATTCCTTACAGTGAGTAATGAGAAAGAATGAAGGAGATACACAGAGAGAAAGAGTGAGAGCTGGCAAGAGGGCTTCCTAAGTTCTCTACAACACTGTAATCCTTGGCTCTAGGTTCTTCCTGAGGTTCTACCACTTCCTAGCCCTGGAGTTTCATGAGATGACCTGTATTCTTATATAAATTTATTTTTATCTTGCTTAAATCTAGTATAATTCTGTTGCATGCAAACCACAGTCCTAATGGCACTAGAGAACAATAAAAGAACATTTCAATAGAATTTAAATTTGGTAGGATTTTTTGAAAATTCAATTTGTAGAATGTTGCAGGAGCATATATTTTTGTTTGAAGCTGGATGTCCCTGACAATAGAGTATGTGAAATTTCATAAATATTAAATTACATCTGTATTCTAACAATCTACATAGTAATAAATCATGTCAGTTGTATAGGACTTCCTAGTCCCTTGCTTTTTGGTTAGGTTTCAGTGGCAGAGGGAAAAAAATTACTACTCCTTTGTACAGAAATGGATTTATTGTAGCCAGGCACAGTGGCTCACACCTGTAGTCTCAGCACTTTAGGAGGCCGAGGTGGGTGGATTGCCTGAGGTCAGGAGTTCGAGACCAGCCTGGCCAACACAGTGAAAACCCGTCTCCACTGAAAACATAACAAATTAGCTGGGCGTGGTGGTGGGCACCTGTAATCCCAGCTACTCAGGAGGCTGAGGCAGGAGAATCGCTTGAACCCCAGGAGACGGAGGTTGCAGTGAGCTGAGATCACACCATTGCACTCCAGCCTGGGCACAAGGGCAAAATTCCTTCTCAAAAAAAAAAAAAAAGACATGGATTTAATGCAAGATATTAAATGGCTTACAATATGATTAGATGGGCTGGGGAAACTGTAGGCCAGCCTTCCAGAAACAACTCTCAAAGCCACACTCTAGAGCTGAGCTGTAAAGGAAGCTGCTGCTCCCACTAAGAATAGGAAACTACCAGCTGAATCAGGGATTAACACCTAGTAGCCACCAGCTCTCTGAAATCATGCCACTTCTTCCACTTCAGGAAGCTCCTGCCAAATTAGGGAGCCATCACTTGCACTTCCAGGTCCAGACCAAACAGCTCTATGACCACTGGGACCAGAAAGATGGATTCCTAAAACTCTTTCTCCCCTGGAACCATATAGAAGGTGAGTCTGCAGGTAGGGGAAATTACCATATACTGTATGAGGGAATTATTAGGAGCTCAGTTCCTTTTCAGGTCCCATGTGAATGCATTTGATTGAAGGAACCTAAGTCTCATTTAGAACTCTAACAGCAAAGGAACCTGGGAAACGTAGTTTAAGCTTTTCAGTCTCTGCATTCCAGGAAGACACACCATAATGACATTGGAACAGATGATGAATGAGCTGGTCACAGAATAAGCCACACCCTAATTTACCACACAGTTGTAAAACAAAAATTATACTTTTGTGAACAAAATGTAAACATGAGCAAACAAGCAATAATACAGTAGTTCACTGTACTTGTCAGATTAATGCTGCATAATTTAGACTTCCTCTGTTTCTACCAGTGTTAGTTATACATCCATTCCTACTTAGGCAACTGGAATGGAATTTAACATCTGAATGATTATGGTAAGTAAAGAGATTTATTCACTCACTTGTTTATTCAATAATATTTTTGGGTGTCTGCTGTGTGTGTATCAGGCATTACTTCTGTGCTGGGTTACAAGAGGGAATAATGAATATTACATCTTACCGGGTCAAGTGATATGGTTTGGCTGTGTCCCCACCTAGATCTCGATTTGAATTGTATCTCCCAGAATTCCCACATGTTGTGGGAGGAACCCAGGGGAGGTAACTGAATCATGGGGGCCAGTCTTTCCCGTGCTATTCCCGTGATAGTGAATAAGTCTAACGAGATCTGATGGGTTTATCAGGGGTTTCTGCTTTTCCTTCTTCCTCATTTTCTCTTGCTGTTGCCATGTAAGATGTGCCTTTCCCCTCCCACCGTGATTCTGAGGCCTCCCCAACCATGTGGAACTGTAAGTCCAATTAAACCTCTTTTTCTTCGCAGTCTCGGGTATGTCTTTATCAGCAGCATGAAAACAGACTAATACAGTAAATTGGTACCAGTAGAGTGGGGTGTTACTGAAAAGATACCTGAAAATGTGGAAGCGACTTTGGAACTGGGTAGCAGGCAGAGATTGGAACAGTTTGAAGGGCTCAGAAGAAGACAGGAAAATGTGGGAAAGTTTGGAACTCCCTAGAGACCTGTTGAATGGCTTTGTCCAAAATGCTGATTATGATATGGACAATAAAATCCAGGCTAAGGTGGTCTCAGATGGAGATGAGGAACTTGTTGGGAACTGGAGCAAAGGCGACTCTTGTTATGTTTTAGCAAAGAGACTGGTGGCATTTTGCCCCTGCCCTAGAGATTTGTGGAACTTTGAACTTGGCAGAGATGATTTAGAATACCTGGTGGAAGAAATTTCTATTTGTTTTATTTTGTTTTTTTGAGACAGAGTCTAGCTTTGTCGCCTAGGCTGGAGTGCAGTAGTGCAATTTCAGCTCACAGCAACCTCCACCTCCCAGGTTCAAACGATTCTCTTGCCTCAGCCTCCAGAGTAGCTGGGATTAGACACCTGCCACCACAGCCAGCTAATTTTTTTTTTTTTTTTTTTTTGTATTTTTAGTAAAGACAGGGTTTCACCATGTTGGTCACGCTGGTCTTGAACTCCTAACCTCAAGTGATCCATCCGCCTCGGCCTCCGAAAGTGCTGGGATTACAGGTGTGAGCCACCACGCCGGGCCAGGCAGAAGAAATTTATAAGAAGCAAAGCCTTCAAGAGGTGACTTGGGTGCTGTTAAAGGCATCCAGTTTTATAAGGGAAACAAAGCATAAGAGTTTGGAAAATTTGCAACCTGACTATGCGATAGAAAAGAAAAATCCATTTTCTGGGGAGAACTTCAAACCAGCTGCAGAAATTTGCATAAGTAGCGAGGATCCTAATGTTAATCCCCAAGACTGTGGGGAAAATGTCTCCAGACCACGTCAGAGAGCTTCACGACAGCCCTGCCAACACAAGCCCAGAGACCACTCAGGAGGAAAAAGTGGTTTCAGGACAAGGCCCAGGGTCCTAGTGCTGTATGCAGTCTAGGGACTTGGTGCCTGTGTCCCAGCCACTCCAGCCGTGGCTGAAAGGGGCCAATGTATGGCTTGAGCCATGGCTTCAGAGGGTGAAATCCCCAAGCCTTGGCAGCTTCCATGTGGTGTTGAGCCTGCGGGTGCACAGAAGTTAAGAACTGAGGTTTGGGAACCTCCACCTAGATTTCAAAAGATGTATGGAAACACCTGGATGCCCAGGCAAACGTTTGCTGCAGGGGTGGGGCCCTCATGGAGAACCTCTGCTAGGGCAGTGCAGAAGGGAAATGTGGGGTCGGAGCCCCCATACACAGTCCCTACTGGGGACACTGCCTAGTGGAGCTGTGTGAAGAGGGCCACCATCCTCCAGATCCCAGAATGGTAGATCCACTGGCAGCTTTCACGGTGCATCTGGAAAAGCCGCAGATACTCAATGCCAGCCCATGAGAGCAGCTTGGAGAGAGGCTGTACCCTGCAAAACCACAGGGGCAGGGCTGCCCAAGACCATGGGAACACACCTCTTGCATCCGTGTGACTTGGATGTGAGACATGGAATCAAAGGAGATCATTTTGGGACTTTAAGATTTGACTGCCCTGACTGGGTGCTGTGGCTCACGCCTCTAATCCCAGCACTTTGGGAGGCTGAGGCAGGCAGATCATGAGGTCAGGAGATCGAGATCATCCTGGCTAACATCGTGAAACCCCATCTCTACTAAAAAAATACAAAAAGATTAGCTGGGCATGGTGGCAGGCACCTGTAGTCCCACCTACTCGGGAGGCTGAGGCAGGAGAATGGTGTGAACCTGGGAGGCGGAGCTTGCAGTGAGCTGAGATCGCGCCACTGCACTCCAACCCGGATGACAGAGCGAGACTCTGTCTCAAAAAAAAAAAAAAAAAAAAAATTTGACTGCCCTGCTGGATTTTGGACTTGCATGGGCCCTGTAACCCCTTTGTTTTGGCTAAGTTCTCCCATTTGGAACAGCTGTATTTACATAATACCTGTACCCCCATTGTATCTAGGAAGTAATTTGTTTGCTTTTGATT
>NW_012107252.1:4762764-4775939 GCF_000951045.1 Mandrillus leucophaeus
GGGTTTCACCGTGTTAGCCAGGATGGTCTCGATCTCCTGACCTCGTGATCCGCCCATCTCGGTCTCCCAAAGTGCTGGGATTACAGGCTTGAGTCACCGCGCCCAGCAAATATTTGGCTTTTTTAACCCAAAGAGTACAAACTTTTGGTCAAAGCATATAATAAAATGTAAATCAACTATTGCCTTAAAGATTGGGTAAAAATCTACATTTAAGATTTTAAAAAAAAAAAAACCTTCCTTGACCAAAATTTCATCGTGATTTCATGATCCATAAGCATTGTGCCTTGTATGCCAACTAATCTCTGGCAGTGGATAGTGGAAGTACATGTATAATTAATCTTTCCTCACACTGAAATCACTCAACCAACACAGTCTTTCAAGGATTAGATATCTGTGCTATCTTGTTTGTGTTTTTACTCCAATTTGTATGGATGAGAAAGTCCATAAAGTACAGAGAAAATGTAAAAGAAACTTTCAGGCACCTGTTGGAATTATTACTAATGTAATTCCTGATTTATTTCTGCTATGGTTTCAATGTGTCCCCCAAAGTTCATGTGTTATAAAATTAATCTTTAAGGCCAGGCACAGTGGCTCATGCCTGTAATCCCAGTGCTTTGGGAGGCCGAGGAGGGAGGATCACCTGAGGTCAGGAGTTTGAGACAAGCCTGACCAATATGATGAAACTATGTCTCTATTAAAAATACAAAAATTAGCTGGGCATGGTGGCAGGCACCTGTAATCCCAGCTACTCGGGAGGCTGAGACAGGAGAATTGCTTGAACCTGGGCGGCAGAGGTCGCAGTGAGCCAAGATCACACCATTGCACTCCAGCCTGGGCAATGAGAGTAAAACTCTGTCTCAAAAATTAAAAATTAATCTTTAAGGCAACAGTCTTGGGAAGTGGGGCTTGATAAGAGGTGGTTAGGTTCTGAGGGCTCTGCTGTCATCAATGGATTAATGTTGTTATCGCAGGAGCAGGTTAGTTATCATGATAGTGGGTTGTTATAAAAGCGAGTTCGGCCACCTCTTGCTCTCTTGCTCTCTTGCTCTCACATGCCCTCTCTTGCCTTTCCACTTTTCACCATGAGATGTTGCAGCAAAAAGGCCCTCACCAGAGGCAGACTCTCAGTGTTGGACTTCACAGCCTCCAGAACTGTAAGAAATAAATTTCTGTTCTTTTAAAATTACCCAGTCTGGGCATGGTGTCTCACACCTGTAATCCCAGCACTTTGCAAGACTGAGGCTGGTAGATTGCTTGAACCCAGGAGTTCAAGACCAGCCTGGGCAACATGGCAAAACTCCATCTCTACAAAAAATACAAAAATCAGCCAGGTGTGGTGGTATGTACCTGTGGATCCAGCTACTTGGGAGGCTGAGGTGGGAGGATCACTTGAGCCCAGGAGGTTGAGGCTGCAGTGAGCTGTGATCATGCCACTGTATTCCAGCCTGGGCAACAGAATGAGACCCTGTCTCAAATAAAATAAAATAAAATAAAATAAAATAACCCAGTCTGTAGTATTCTGTGATAACAACACAAAATGCATGAAGACAATGCCAAACCAAAAGAAAAGAAAAAATTGTTCATGAATATGCTGATTTGTTTATTCAGTATTCATCGCAAAACTAACTATTTTGTGGTTAGCTATCCATTGCTACATAACAAATTATCCCAGAACTTAGAGGCTTAAGACAACAATCTTTTTTTTTTTTTGAGACGGAGTCTTGCTCTGTCGCCCAGGTTGGAGTGCAGTGGCCGGATCTCAGCTCACTACAAGCTCCGCCTCCCAGGTTCAGGCCATTCTCCTGCCTCAGCCTCCCAAGTAGCTGGGACTACAGGCACCCGCCACCATGCCCGGCTAAATTTTTTGTATTTTTAGTAGAGACGGGGTTTCACCGTGTTAGCCAGGATGGTCTCAATCTCCTGACCTCGTGATCCGCCCGCCTCGGCCTCCCAAAGTGCTGGGATTACAGGTTTGAGCCACTGCGCCCGGCCAACAACAATCATTTATTATCTCTCACAGGATATAAGTTGGTGTGGTGGTTCTGGCTGAGAATCCCTTGTGAGGTTACAGTTCAGATGTCAGCCAGAACTGCAGCTATCTGAAAGCTTGACTGGGGCTGGAGGATCCACTTTCAAGGTAGCTTTCTCCCATCGCTGGCAAGTGGGTGCTGGCTGTTTGTGGGAGGCCTCAATTCCTCTCCAGGTATCACCTCTAGGTGAATCTGGCTAATTCTTAGCCAGAGCCACCATACCAAGTTATATGCTGTGAGAGATAGTAAATGATTATTGTTGTTTTAAGCCTCTAAGTTCTCTAAGTTCTGGGGAAATTTGTTATGTAGCAATAGACGAATAATAATACAATAATTTTACAATAATACAATAATTTTGCGATGAATGCTGAGTGAATGAATTAGCATATTTATGAGCAATTTTTTGTTTGTTTTCTTTTGGTTTGGCATTGACTTAATCCATTTTGTGTTGCTATGACATAATACCACAGGGGTGTTCTGGTTTTCCTCAGTGACCTCCCAGCATGGTGTGACTTCCCCTGAATGAGTGATCCAAGAGTGAGAAAATGCAGGGAGGAAGCTGTATCTTCTTTAACCTAGCCTCAGAAGTCACACACAGTCACTTCCACCACAGTCTATTTGTTAGAAGGAAGTCACTAAGTCTGGCCTTACATTCACGAGGAGGAGAAAAAAAGAGTGCCTTTGAAAAAAAGAGTGTTGGGCCAGGCACAGTGATTCACACCTGTATCTCAGCACTTTGGGAGGCTGAGGTGGATGGATCATGAGGTCAAGAGTTCGAGACCAGTCTGGCCAACATAGTGAAACCCCATCTCTACTAAAAATACAAAAAAAAAAAATAGCCAAACATGGTGGCAGGCACCTGTAATCCCAGCTACTTGGGAGGCTGAGGCAAGGAGAATCTCCTGAACCCGAGAGGCGGAGGCTGCAGTGAGCCGAGATGGTACCACTGTACTCCAGCCCCAGAGACAGTGCGAGACTCTGTCTCAAACAAAACAAAACAAAACAAAACAAAACAAAACAAGAGTGTTAAAACATTTGTGAACTCTTTTTTTTATTTTTTTTTTTTGAGACAGGGTCTCACTCTGTTGCCTGGACTGGAGTGCAGTGTGGCACAATACAAAAATTAGCCAGGCCTGGTAGCATGCGCCATGAGGCTCACTGCTGCCTCAACTTCCTGGGCTCAAGTGATTATCCTAACCCAACCTTTTGGGTAGCTGGGACTACAAGCATGCACCACCATACCTGGCTAATTTTTGTATTTTTTTGTAGAGATGAGGGTCTCACTATGTTGCCTAAGCTGGTCTTGCACTCCTAGGCTCAAGCAATCCTCCCGCCTTGGCGTCCCAAAGTGCTGGGATTACAAGTATGGGCCACTGTGCCTGGCCTGTGGACATTTTTTTGCTACCACAACTATTTCGTGTAAGTACTGGGATAAATGCTGGCAGACCCGGTTTATAAAACAGGCATGGTCCTTCTGAAACTTACAGACAAGAAAGAGGAGAGAGGCTTTAATCAAATGAACACACAAATAAATGTAAAATTACAACTGTGATAAGTTCTTGAAGGAATGATACACAATGTGATGAGAGAGAATGATGGGGGATCTAGGGTATATCCAAAGAAGTGATGTTTTAGTCAAGATCCGAAGGAAGACTAAGGGCATCCCAGGCAGAAAGAAGGGCACATGCCTCCTATGGTAAGGAAGAACATGGCATGATGGAGGGTCTAAAAGGAGGCTATTGTGTCTGGAGCAGAGTGCAATGAAGACTGGAGAGGGAGGCAGGGACCCCCCACAAACTGGGCCCTGGGTCTGAGTGACCATGTGACCCTGGGACAGATGCTCCAGGCCACCTAACCCCCTCTTTTTATATTGTACCCACATATGAAGCTGCAGGACCCAGTACCCTGTTATTACCAAATCACTAGAGAAAGGCTCTCAACCACACTTGGCCTGTGTGTACCTCTTTCACCAAGGAATGCTTAAGATGAATTCCACCCAAAGGTGTCACCTTACCTTTCTAACTCTCCTTGTAACTCTCTACCTGTTCTATACATCCTTTCAACTGACCCAGCCTTCTTCTTTGCTTTGGTCCCCAATCACTCCTCTGTATCCTCTTGAACTTCCACTCTAAGACCTACAAACTCCCTCAGATACCTATATCACCAAGGTTTTCTTAGAGTGGAACCTGCACTTCTATCTAAACAAAAATCTGGAGATGATTCTGGGCAGTTGGCAGAATAGGAAGAACCAAGAATATATCTCCCCACCTAGACAACAATTGCACTGTTAGATTCTGTCTAAAGTAAGTATTTTGGAACTCCAGGGTCTACTGAAGGCTTTCAACTTCCAGGGGAAGACTTGGTGATAAACTGTAGTTAATTTCAGTAAATTTCAACTGTTAGCACAGGAGCAGCTACCCATCTCCCACCCCCAAGGAGAATGATACGATGTGTTCCTGGAGCAACCTGCACATAGTTTGTGGGAACCAGGATGGCTCTATTCACCAAATGTCAGGGATCTGTGCTCTGATTGCTCATTACTGCTTCTGGTCACAGATGTGCAGACAGAGTCACAAGGCCATTGTTGTTGCACCTCCCTCCATTGCCACAAGTCCCTCCTCTACAGTTGAAGTGACTTCCTGGAGATTTAAAGGCCCAGCCAGGATCCTTTTCTTCCCTCTTTCAATTTTTTCTCCTTTTGCGAGCCAGACACTGAAGACTAGGACATTAAAAAACAATTGCATATAAATTGGTTTTTATATGTTAAAATATATAAATTAAAATTTAAAAGTGTGCATGCCTAGGAAAGGTACAGTTTCAGAAAAGACCCGGGAAGACCTTAAGTTTTCATCTCAGGCTGATCTTTGGCACAAAGACTGCCTGTGAAATTAAATAAATAAATAAATAAAAACAATAACAAACCCCAGCAAACCCTGAGGAGAATCTGATTTCCAGAGTTTCCACATTAGATGCAAATGCCCAGTTTTCAACAATAGAATCACAAAACATTTTTGAAAAGCCAGGAAAATATGGCCCAAAGGAAAAAATAAATAAACAGAAACTATCCCTGAAAAAGACTAGATTGGTGATGTACTAGAGAAAGACTTTGTTTTATTTTATTAGAGATAGGGTTTCATGCTCTGTCACCCAGACCAGAGTGCAGTGGCCCTTATTTATTTATTTATTTTTTTATTGTGGAGACAGAGTCTTGCTATGTTGCCCAGGCTGGTCTCAAACTCCTGGCCTCAAGTGATCCTCCTGCCTCAGCTCCCAAGGTGCTAAGATTATAGGCACGAGCCACAGCACCCCACCTGCAGTGGATCTTCACAGTTGTGATCACAATGCGCTACAGCCTTGAACTCCTGGGCTCAAGTGATCCTCCCTTCTCAGCCTCCTGAGTAGCTTGAATTACAAGCATGAGTCACTGTGCAGGCAAGAAAAACTTTAAAACAACAGTTTTAAATATGTTCAAAGAACGAAAGGAAGATGTGGAGAAAGCCAAGAAAACAATGTATGAACAAAATAGTAATATAAATATAAAAAAGAGCAAAACTCCATCTCAAAACAAACAAACAAAATGTCCTTCAAAAGTGAGGGAGAAATTAAGATATTCCTAGACGAACAAAAGCTGAGGGAGTTAATTACCACTAGACCAGCTTTGCAAGAAATGCTTAAGGGAGTCCTGCAAGGTGAAATGAAGAAACACTAGACAATAACTTGAAGGTATATGAAGAAATAAATACCTCATTAAAAGTAAATATGTAGGCAATTATAACAAGTTAGTATTATTATAACAATAGTTCATAAGTCCACTTTTTGTTTTCTTTATTTTATTTTTTAAATTAAAGATAAGGTTTCTCTCTGTTGTCCAGGCTGGAGTGCCAGTAGTGTGATCACAGCTCACTGCAGTCTTGACCTCCTAGGTTCAAGTCAACCTCCCATCTCAGCCTTTCAAGTAGCTGAGACTACAGGTATGTGCCATCATGCCCAACTAATTTTGTTATTTTTTAGTAGAGATAAGGTATCACTATGTTGCCCAGGCTGGTCTCAAACTCCTGGACTCAAGCAATTCTCCCACCTTGGCCTCCCAAAGTACTGGAATTACGGGTGTACGTGACTGCACCTGGCCAAACTTTTTGTTTCCTACACACTTTAAGAAATTAATACATTAAAAAACAATTAGTCAAGGCCAGGCATGGTGGCTCATGCCTGTAATCCCAGCACTTTGGGAGGCCAAGGTGGGTGGATCACTTGAGGTCAGGAGTTCAAGACCAGCCTGGCCAATATAGTGAAACCCTGTCTCTACTAAAAAAAAAAATTAGCTGGGCATGGTAGCATATGCCTGTAGTTCCAGCTACTTGGGAGGCTGAGGCAGGAGAATCACTTGAACTTGGGAAGTGGAGGTTGCAGTGAGCAGAGATCACAGCATTGCACTCCAGCCTATGCAACAGAGTGAGACTCCATCTCAAAAAATAATAATAATAATTAGTCTAAAGGCTAGTATTATTGTAGTTTTGGTTTCTAACTCTACATTTTGTTTTCTACATAATTTAAGAGATAAATGCACTTTTAAAAATGATTAGTTTATGTTTTGTGGCATAAGGATATAAAGATATAATTTTGTGAAATCAGTAACTGAAAAGAGTGGGGAAAAAGCTGTAGAGGAGCAGAGTTTTTGTGTGTTATTGAGGCTAAGCTAGTGCAAAATCAAATTAGAGTGTTATTACATTAAGATGTTAAATATAATCCCCATGGTAAGAAAAAAGTCGTAGAATATACAGAAAAGCAGGCCAGGTATGGTGGCTCATGCTTGTAATCCCAATGACTTGGAAGACCGAGGCAAGAGGATCACTTGAGCCCAGGAGTTTGAGGTTACAGTGAGCTATGACCATGCCACTGCTCTCCAGCCTGAGTGACACAGCAATACTCTGTTTCTAAAACAAAACAAAATAATTTAAAACCACATGATTCAACTATATGCTGTCTACAAGAAACTCACTTTAGATCCAAAGACACACACAAATGGAAAGTGAAAGGATGGAAAAGGTATTCCATGCAAATAGTAACCAAAAGAGACAAAACAAATACCAGACAATATAGACTTTATTATTAATACTATTATTAGTTTGAGACAGTATCTTGCTCTGTCACCTGAGGTTGGAGTACAGTGGCATGATCATAGCTCACCGTAACCTCAAACTCTAGGTTCAAGTGCTCCTCCCACCTCAGCCTCCCTAATAGCTAGGACAGGTACATGCCACCATGCCTGGCTAAATTTTTAAAAACATTTTGTCTCTACAAAAACAACAACAACAAAAATTAGCCAGGCATGGTACCATGTGCCTGTAGTTCCAGCTATTTGGGAGGCTGAAGTGGGAGGATGGCTTGAGCCCAGGAAGCAGAGGTTGCAGTGAGCCAAGATGGTGACACTACATTCCAGAGGGGCAACAGAGTGAGACCCTGCCGAAAGAAAGAAAGGAAGGAAGGAAGGAAGGAAGGAAGGAAGGAAGGAAGGAAGGAAGGAAGGAAGGAAAGAAGGAAGGAAGGAAGGAAGGAAGGAAGGAAGGAAGGAAAGAAGGAAGGAAGGAAGGAAGGAAGGAAGGAAGGAAAGAAGGAAGGAAGGAAGGGAGGGAAGGAAAGGAAGAGAGAAAGAAAAAGAGAAAATCCCTAGATATAATGGCTTCACTGGTTAATTCTACCACACATTTAAAGAAGAACTAATATCAGTGCTTCTCAAACTTTCATTAAAAATTCAGGATGAAGGAATACTTCCTAACTCATCCTATGAGGCCAGCATTACCCAGATACCAAAATTAAACAAAGACATCACAAAAAAAAACAAAAACAAAAACAAAAACCACGGACCAATATCTCATATGAACATTGACACAGAAATTCTCAACAAAATACCAGCAAACCAAATTCAGCCACATATTAAAAGGATTATGTAACACAAACAAATGGAATTTATTCCTGGAATGCTAGGATGGTTCAACATATGAAAATTGAAAAATGTTATATACCACACTAACAGAATGCAAGGAAGTAAAATACATGATCTTCTCAATTGATGCAGAAAAAGAACAGACAAAATTCGATACCCTTTCACAATAAAAAGCACTTGAAAAACTAAGAATAAAGGAAAACTACATCAACATAATAAAAACCATATGTGAAAAACCCACAGGAAACAACATACTCAATGGAAAAAGACTGAAAGCTTTTCCCCTAAGATCAGGAACAAGACAGGATTCCCACTTTTTTTTTTTTTATTTTCCAGATCTGCAGCAGGAAGGGATGCCAACTTTCACCATGTCTGTTTCACCACTTCTGTTCAGCATAATGGTGGAAGTTCTAGCCAGAGCAATTAGGCAAGCAAAAGAAAAAGCATACAAATTGGACAAAAGGAGTAAAATTATCTGTTTGCAGATCATGTGATTTTATATGTAGAAAACCCTAAAGATTTCACACAAAAAAAACTATTTAATAAATGAATCAGCAAAGTAGCAGGATATACAGTCAATATGCAAAAGCAGTTGCATTTCTTTTTTTGAGACGGAGTTTTGCTCTTGTTGCCCAGGCTGGAGTAAAATGGCATGATCTTGGCTCACTGCAACCTCCACCTCCCAGGTTCAAGTGATTCTCCTGCCTCAATCTCCTGAGTAGCTGGGATTACAGGCGCGTACCACCACACCTGGCTAATTTTTGTATTTTTAGTAGAGACAGGGTTTCACCATGTTGGCCAGGCTGGTCTCAAACTCCTGACCTCAGGTGATCTACCTGCCTCGGCCTCCCAAAGTGCTGGGATTATGGGCGTGCGCCACCGCACCTGGCAGCAGTTGCATTTCTGTACACTAACAGTGAATAATCTGAAAAGTAAACTGTGAAAACAATTCCATTTACAATGCTTAGGAACTAAGTTAACCAAAGGAGTGAAAGATTTATACAATGAAAACAGCAAAACATTGCTGAAAGAAATTAAAGAAGTTATAAATGGAAACACATCACTTGTTCATGTATTGGAAGACTTCATATTGTTAAAATTACCATACTACCCAAAGCAATCTACAGATTCAATGCAGTCCTTATCAAAATCCCAATGACATTTTTAAATAGAAAAATCCATTTTAAAAGTGATATAGGGGCTGGGTACAGTGGCTCATTCCTGTAATCACAGCACTTTGGAAGGCCAAGCGGGGAGAACCTCTTGAGGTGAGGAATTTGAGACTGCAGTGAGCTATGATTGTGCTGCTGCATTCCAGCCTGGGTGTAGTGGCACAATCATAGCTTACTGCAGTCTCAAAGTGGCACAGCCATTGTATCTAGGGATTTTCTTTCTTCCTTTTCTTTTTTCTTTTCTTTTCTTTTCTTTTTTTTTTTTTTTTTGTTGTTGTTGTTGCTGTTGTTGTTTGAGACAGGGTCTTACCCTGTCACACATTCTGGAGTGCAGTGACACCATCCTGGCTCACTGCAACCTCCACTTCCCAGGCTCAAGCCATCCTCCCACGTCTGTCTCTTAAGTAGCTTGCAGCAGAGCAAGACTCTGTCCATGAAAAAATAAATAAATGGCTGGGCACGGTGGCTCACACCTGTAATCCCAGCACTTTGGGAGGCTAAGGAGGGTGGATCACCTGAGGTCAGGAGTTCAAGACCAGCCTGGCTAATGGGGCGAAACTCCATCTCTACTAAAACTACAAAAATTAGCCAGGTGTGGTGGTGTGCACCTGTAGTCCCAGCTACTCAGGAGGCTGAAACAGGAGAATCGCTGAACCCAGGAGGCGGAGGTTGCAGTGAGCCGAAATCATGCCACTGCATCCCAGCCTGGGTGACAGAATAAGACTCAGCCTCCAAAAAAAAAAAAAAATTAAATTAAATTAAATTGAATAAATAAAAATTTTTTAAAATTCAGGCCATAAGTGATGGCTTACACCTGTAATCCCAGCACTTTGGGAAGCTGAGGTGGGAGGATCACTGGAGGCCAGGAATTCAAGACCAGACTAGGCAACATAATGAGACCCTATCTCCACAAAAAAACAAATACAAAATTAGCTGCACGTGGTGGTGGGGGTCTGTAGTCCCAGCTACTCTGGAGGTTGAAGTAGGAGGATCACTTGAGCCCAGGAGTTTGAGACTGCAGTGAGCCATGATCATGCTACTGCACTCCTGCTTGTGTGACAAAGCGAGACACGGTGACAAAAAAAAAAAAAAAAAAAAAATTACTCCGGCCCTGTCCCACACAATGTGGAAGTCTGTGCCAAAAAACTTTGTGTTTTGTATATTCCTCGGAAAAATCTCATGTATCCCTTATCTCTGCTTCTCCTGTTCTCCAGCTCATAATGACTTCTCTATTTGGCTCAAGGTTCTTCCTTGGACCTTCCCATCTTCTCATTTATTCTCCTCACTGACCCACTCTCTCCAACTTTCTCAGTACTATTCCCCCAGGCTGCCCCAAACTCCAAATTCCTCTCACTTCTTACTTTCTTGAGCAGAGCAATTCTGCTCACTTTATCTCATACCTCCCCCTCCATTCCTCACCCCTTCCAAGAATCATCGGCTGTTTCCTCAATAAAAAGAACCACCTGGCTGGGCGCAGTGGCTCACGCCTGTAATCCCAACACTTTGGGAGGCTGAGGTGGGTGGATCACTTGAGGTCAGGAGTTCAAGATCAGCCTGACCAATATGGTGAAACTCCATCTCTACTAAAAATACAAAATTATCTGGGCGTGGTGGCGCATGCCTGTAATCCCAGCTACTCGGGAGGCTGAGGCAGGAGAATAGCTTGAACCCTGGAGGCAGAGGTTGCATTGAGCTGAGATCATGCCAGGCTAGAGCCTGGGCAACAAGAGCGAAAAAGCAAGCAAAAAAAGAACCACCTATCTGTGCCATTAATGTTGTCCCTTCCCTGGAAGTGATAATAAGCCAGGAATTATCTTTCTGAAAAGCAACGTTTTTCCTTCCCACTATTAAATAGAGAAAATCATTCCTTTACCATCATCTGCCCCTCCTCTGTGCCTCTGCATATACTGTTCCCTCTGCCTGGAATACCCCACACACTCCCCAACACCCTCGCTTGGCCCATCCATCCTACAAAACTTCAAGTCTCACTGAAACATTACCATCCCCAGCACCTCTTACATTTGCCGACTGAATAAATACATTATGTGTTCTCAACTCTCAAACAGCATTCATCTCTGCAAAAAATCTTCAGCAAAAATAAGGCAAAATTGGCTCAAATTTAATCTCATGGGCCTCAAATTCTGAGCTACCATTACCAGTAGTTTCTCCTCCTGCTGCTTTATTTCTAGAATTGTTATTAGCTCCTCTAAGGTGAAAGTTAGCCAAGACTGGATCACACTTCCCTTTCCTTCCACATGTTCATTAACTCCTTTAATTCCTGTATTTCCAGGATGGAGCACGCTGCTTGTCAGAAACCCAGCTGTTTTCCTGTGGTCTCTGTACCATTTTGTAAGACCTTTTTGGCATTTTGGCATTTGCTCAACATTTGTGGGTTTGCTTTCCTTCCTCTGCAAGTGAAATAGCTTCAATAATAGCTAATAGCTAACAACACAATTCTTCTGATTTCTTAAAATTCTCCTCTAGATCATTTGGAAAAGAGCTGCTTTTACCTAAAGTAGCAAATTTAGGGAAAGGAATGCTCACATTTATCGAGATTCGGTTTTAAGGTAAAAACAGGTAACTATACACTATGGCACTAATACTTTAATAATTACTTGTGTTGTTGACTCTAATGCTAGTTTCCCATAGCATTCCCATATACATTGCAGGTTAGCAAAGCAAATATTTCATCAGCCCCAATCTTCCAGAAAATGTCATATATTTAACCCCTAACATATTGGTCATTTTTGTTGTTTCCTTTTCAGTACTTTATTAAAAACATTTTGAGCCGGGCGCGGTGGCTCAAGCCTGTAATCCCAGCACTTTGGGAGGCCAAGACGGGCGGATCACGAGGTCAGGAGATCGAGACCATCCTGGCTAACACGGTGAAACCCCCGTCTCTACTAAAAAATACAAAAAACTAGCCGTGCGAGGTGGCCGGCGCCTGTAGTCCCAGCTACTCGGGAGGCTGAGGTAGGAGAATGGCGTAAACCTGGGAGGCGGAGCTTGCAGTGAGCTGAGATCCAGCCACTGCACTCCAGCCTGGGCGATAGAGCGAGACTCCGTCTCAAAAAAAAAAAAAAACATTTTGAAGTGTTTTCACAAAGTTTATGGTTTCCTTTTTCTTTTCTTTCTTTCTCTCCCTTTCTTTTTTCTTTCTCTTTCTTTCTTCTTTCTTTCTCCTTCCTTCCTTCCTTTTTCTTTCTTCTTTCTTTCTTTTCTTTTTTTCTTTCTTTTCTTTCTTTCTTTCTTTTCTTTCTTTTCTTTCTTTCTTCTTTCTCTTTCTTTCTGTTTTTGCTTTTGAGACAGGGTTTCCCTCTGTTACCCAAGCTAGAGTGCAGTGATCATAGCTCACTGCAACCTCGAACTCCTGGGCTCTAGTGATCCTCCTGCCTCAGTCTCTTGAGTAGTTAGGACTACAGGCACATGCCACCACGTTTGACTAATTTTTAAAATTTTTTGTAGAGGCCAGGCACGGTGGCTCACGCCTGTAATCACAACACTTTGGGAGGCCTATGCAGGCAGATCATTTGAGGTCAGGAGTTTGAGACCAGCCTGGTCAACATGGTAAAACCCTGTCTCTACTAAAAATACAAAAATTAGCTGGGCGTGGTAGTGTATGCCTGTAATCCCAGCTATATGGGAGGCTGAGGCAGGAGAATCGCTTGAATCTGGGAGGTGGAGGTTGTAGTGAGCTGAGATGGCACCACTGCACTCCAGCCTTGGCAACAGAGCGAGACTACATCTAAAAAAAAAAGAATGGTTTTTATAGTGACAGGGTCTCACTATGTTGCCCAAGCTGGTCTCAAACTCCTGGCTTCAAGCGATCTTCCTACCTCAGCCTCCCAAAGTTCTGGGACTATAGGCAAGAGCCACTGTGCCGAGACTCCTTTGCCCATTTTTAAATTTAGTTATTTGTTTTCTCACTATTAAGTTGTACGAGTAGGCCGGGCGCGGTGGCTCAAGCCTGTAATCCCAGCACTTTGGGAGGCCGAGACGGGCGGATCACGAGGTCAGGAGATCAAGACC
>NW_012107252.1:4776589-4799884 GCF_000951045.1 Mandrillus leucophaeus
CGCCACCACGCCCGGCTAATTTTTTGTATTTTTAGTAGAGACGGGGTTTCACCGTGTTAGCCAGGATGGTCTCGATCTCCTGACCTCGTGATCTGCCCACCTCAGACTCTCAAAGTGCTGGGATTACAGGCATGAGCCACCACGCCCGGCCTTCCCACTTATTTATATAAAATACCAGTAAAATGCACAAAAAATTTAAATAGCTGTACAAATTGTCTTGTACTGACAACGTTGGCAAAATCAGACTGTTGCTTAGCACACTGTGAGATAAAAATGTTCACTTATCAGCAGATGTGCAAACATTCAACATGCTTTATTTAGGCCGGGCACGGTGGCTCATGCCTGTAATCTCAGCACTTTGGGAGGCCGAGGCGGGTGGATCACGAGGTCAGGAGATCGAGACCATCCTGGCTAAAACAGTGAAACGTTGTCTCTACTAAAAAAAAATACAAAAAAATTATCCCAGTGTGTTGGTGGGCGCCTGTAGTCCCAGCTACTTGGGAGGCTGAGGCAGGAGAATGGCGTGAACCCGGGAGGTGGAGCTTGTAGTGAGCAGAAATCATGCCACTGCACTCCATCCTGGGCAACAGAGCCAGATTCTGTCTCAAAAAAAAGCAAGCATGCTTTATTTAGAGACATCAAAGTGTAATGCACAAAAGTACAGGTTGTAATTAAGTCAAGAACTACCCCTACTTCTCTTTTGACAATCTTTTTTAAAGTTAATGACACTAAATTTTTTTGCAACAATTGTTCACCCGAGGATATTAAATGGACAATTCTTTTTAATGATGCGGATGTGAGGGAGCTAAAGACACGTCTGGGCCCAGAATGTTTGGAATAGCTTCCTTAAGGGAAATCCATGTTGCTGAGCCCATGCAGTCTTCACCCTCACAATAGCCACTTTGTTCATGAGTCCATTAAACAAGCATTGGAGTGGCTGATGAAAGGGCATAGATTTGCTCCAAAATCTTAGAAGTCTGTACTGTGATTCTCCTACTGGTGCTTGCCAAAGGTTTTTTTGTTTGTTTGGTTTTTGTTTTTGTTTTTGTTTTTTTCACTTTTATTTTAGGTTCAAGGGTACATGTGCAGGTTTGTTATATCGGTAAACTCATGTCACAGAGGCTTGTTGTACGATTATTTTGTCACCCAGGTACTAAGCCCAGTACCCAATAGTTATTTTTTCTGATCCTCTCCTTCCTCCCACCCTTCACCCCCAAGTGGACCCCAGTGTCTTGTTCCCCTCCAAGTGTCCATGTGTTCTCATCATTTAGCTCCCACTTGTAAGTGAGAACACGTGGTATTTGGTTTTCTGTTCCACTTTAGTTTGTTAAGGATAATCGCCTCCAACTCTATGCACATTCCCACAAAAGACATGATCTCATTATTTTCTATGGCTGCATAGTATTCCACGTTGTATATGTACCACATTTTCTTTATCTAATATCATTGATGGGCATTTAGATTGATTCCAGGTATTTGCTGTTGTGAATAGTGCTGCAATGAACATTCGAGTGCATGTGTCTTTATGGTAGAACGATTTATATTCCTTTGGGTATATACCCAGTAATGGGATTGCTGGGTCAAATAGTTGTTCTGTTTTTAGCTTTCAGAGGAATCATCACACAACCTTCCACAACGGTTGACCTAATTTACACTCCCACCAACAGTGTATAAGCATTCTCTTTTCTCCACAGCCTCGTCAGCATCTGTTATTTTTGACTTTTTTTTTCTCTCTTTTGAGACTGAGTCTCACTCTGTTGCCTGGCTGAAGTGCAGTGGCACTATTTCGGCTCACTGTAACCTGTGCCTCCCAGGTTCAAGTGATTCTCCTGCCTCAGCCTCCTGAATAGCTGGGACTACAGGTGCACGCCACCACACCCAACTAATTTTCGTATTTTTAGTAGAGACAGGGTTTCACCATGTTGGCCAGGATGGTCTTGATCTCTTGACCTCATGATCCACCCACCTCGGCCTCCCAAAGTGCTGGGATTACAAGCATGAGCCACCACACCCGGTTATTTGTTGACTTTTTAATAGTAGCCATTCTGACTGGTATGAGATGGTATCTCATTGTGGTTTTGATTTGCACTTCTGTAATGATTAATGATATTGAGCTTTTTTTCATATGTTTGTTGGCTGCATATATGTCTTCTTTTGAAAAGTGTCTGTTCATGTCCTTTGCTCACTATTTAATAGCATTGTTTGTTTTTTCCTTGTAAATTTGTTTAAGTTCCTTATAGATGCTGAATATTAGACCTTTGTCAGGTGCATAGTTTGCAAATATCCCATTCTGTATGTTGTCTGTTTACTCTGTTGATAGTTTATTCTGTTGTGCAAAAGTTCTTAAGTTCAATTCGATCCCATTTGTCAATTTTTGCTTTTCTTGTGATTGCTTTCGGCATCTTCAGCATTAAATCTTTGCCCATTCCTATGTCCAGAATGATATTGCCTAGGTTGTCTTCCAGGGTTTTTATAGTTTGGTGTTTTACATTTAAGTCTTTAATCCATCTTGAATTGATTTTTGTATATGGTGTAAGGAAGGGGTCCAGTTTCAATCTTCTGCATAGGGCTAGCCAGTTATTCCAGTACCATTTATTGAATAGGGAGCCCTTTCCCTACTGCCTGTTTTTGTCAGCTTTGTCAAAGATCAGATGGTTGTAGTTGTGTGGCCTTATTTCTGGGCTCTCTATTCTGTTCCATTGATTTGTGTGTCTGTTTTTATACCAATACCATGCTGTTTTGGTTATTGTAGTCCTGTAGCATAGTTTGGAGTTGGATAATGTGATGCCTCCAGCTTTGTTCTTTTTGCTTAGGATTACCTTGGTTATTTTTCAGGCTCTTTTTTGGTTCCATATGAGTGTGTGTGTGTGTGTGTGTGTGTGTGTGTGTGTGTGTGTGTTTGAGTGGAGTACAGTGGAATAATATTGGCTCACTGTAACCTCTGCCACCCAAGTTCAAGTGAATCTCGTGCCTCAGCCACCTGAGTAGCCAAGACTACAGATGTGTGCCCACCATGCCCTGCTAATTTTTGTATTTTTAATAGAGAATTTTTGTATTTTTAATAGAGACAGGGTTTTGCCATGTTGGTCAGGCTGGTCTCAAATTCCTGGCCTCAAGTGATCCGCCTGCCTCAGCCTCCCAAATTTCTGGGATTATAGGCATGAGCTGCTATGCCTGGCCTCATATGAATTTGTAAATAGTTTTTTCTAGTTGTGTGAAGAATGTTATTGGTAGTTTGATAGGAATAGTATTGAATCTGTGAATTGCTTTGGGCAGTATGGCCATTTTAATCTTCCTATCCATGAGTATGGAATGTTTTTCCATTTATTTGTGTTATCTTTAATTTCTTTGAGCAGTGTTTTGTAATTCTCATTGTAGAGATCTTTCACTTCCCTAGTTAACTGTATTCCTAGGTATTTTATTCTTTTTGTGGCAATTGTGAATGAGATTGCATTCCTGATTTGGCCCTCAGCTTGGTTGTTGGTGGATAAGAATGCTAAAATAAGATTTTTGTACATTGATTTTGTTTCCTGAAATCTTGCTGAAGTTGTTTATCAGTTGAAGGAGCTTTTGGGTGAGACTATGGGGTTTTCTCGATATAGAATCATGTCCGCAAACAGGATTAAATATTCTTTATTTCTTTCTCTTGCCTGATTGCTCTGGCTAGGACTTCCAATCCTATGTTGAATAGGAGTGGCAAGAGAGGGCATCCTTGTCTTGTGCTGGTTTTCAAGGGGAATGCTTCCAGCTT
Organism: Mandrillus leucophaeus; assembly: GCF_000951045.1. Classification (NCBI taxonomy): domain Eukaryota; kingdom Metazoa; phylum Chordata; class Mammalia; order Primates; family Cercopithecidae; genus Mandrillus; species Mandrillus leucophaeus. The sequence goes on from NW_012107252.1 coordinate 4,780,341, forward strand.
TTCCCTATTCAGTATGATGTTTTGCCAAAGGTTTTATTGACCATCCACATTTGATACACACTCTTGAGTATCGCTGGATCTGCTGGATCATAAGGACCAAGTAGAATAGCATCTTACTCTATAGCCTAGACATATTACAGAGCCTTTTCTTGCTCTGATCCCCATTTGAAATTAGCAGCCTTATGTGTGACTCCTTAGAAGGTCCAAGCTAAAAATGTGTTTGCCTCCAAAATCCAACATTGTCTACCAAGTGTTTAATCATGGTAGATGGTGCATCAACTTCTGTCACTTTAGAAAGGTTATCTTAACAAGGGCCAGACCACTGAATCCTCAGAAATTTCTCTGAGGTGGCTGAGACGGCAGGCCCCTCAGGCTTATCTCACATTCTCTGGTTTGCTTATATATTACTAAGACTTCCAAATTGATTGCTACTTTCTGTTCATCAGATCTACCAAGCATAAGGTCAATGTAATGGACAGGAGTCATGTTTTATGTAATGTCAAGACAATCAGGATTTCTGCTCACTGTAATATGGCAGAGAGCTTGAGAGCTGATACAGAAGCATCAAGACAGGACAGTGAATGTGTACTGTTGACCTTGCTAGGTAAAAATAAACTGCTTCTGTTAGTCCTTGCAACTTGGTATGGAGAGAAAAGCATTAGTCAGATCAACAGCTGCATAACAAATGCTAGAGGTTCTGCTGATTTGCTTTAGTAAAGATACTAATTTATAATAGAAGTTGCAATTGGAGTCACACCTGAACTAAGTTTTCTGAAATCCACAACCATTTCCCAATATCCATTCTGCTTTTGCCCAAGCCGAATAGGGGAATTAAATGGGTATATGATAGATATTCCCATGTTTCAAGTCTTTGATGTGATGACACTACTCTCTGTAATTCCCCTAGGAATGCAGCATTGCTTCTGGTTTGCTATGTTGGTAAGAAGGGGAAAGTTCCAGGCGGACTTCCTCTTAACTCTTTCTGCCATAATGACCCTTATCCCATGGATTTAGAGAGCCAATGCAGGAATTCTGCCTCTGGTCAAGGATGTCTGTTCCAATTATTCTTTCAGGAACTGGGGAATTAACTACAGGATAAGCCCATAGACCAACTGGTTCCATATTTGGTAGGCCACAGTGGCATTTTTGGGCCCCCAAGAGTTATATCAATCCAGACATAGTGTCTAGTCACCTCCCAAAGGCCTAGATCTCTAGTTAATGGCATTAGGTCTCATTTAAGAAGACTCAGAGGGACATTTAATCATATATTATAGCAATTCTGCAGGCTTGTGTTTTGTTTTGCTTTGTTTTGTTTTGTTTTGTTTTGTGGCAGGGTCTCACTGTTGCCAAAGCTAGAGAGCAGTGGGGTGATCATGGCTCACGGCGGCCTTGACCTCCCCAGGCTCAGGTGATCCTCCCACCTCAGCTTCTCAAGTACCTGGGACTACAAGCACGCACCACTACACCCAGCTAATTTTTCTGCTTTATGTAGAGATGGGTTTTCGCCACGTTGTCCAGGCTTACAGGGTTGTTTTTTAAAGGGACTCAGCCTCCCCTTTAATCTAGGGGCTTTGGGTCTGAAAACTGGCTTACTTCTGGAAACTGAGTGAATGTCCATGATTCTTTACTCTGTTGACTCAAGTTAGAATTTTGTCTCCCAGTCCTACCATCCAGTATGACAAAGCAGGGCAAAAAATGATGACTCTAGAGCTATGAAGCAATACATTAATATTTGGCACTTTCTTCTTCTTCTTCAATATTTTGATTAAGCATCCATCCATTCATCTGTTCATTTTTTTACCCAGCATTTATTGAGTAATGGGCCAAGAATGATGTAGGCACTGGGGATATAAAGTGGAATAGAAAGTAATCTTTGGGCCAGGCTTGGTGACTCACACCTGTAATCCCAGGACTTTGGGAGGCCGAAGCAGATGACGACTTGAGATCAGGAGTCTCAAGACCAGCCTGGCCAACACAGCAAAACCCTGTCTCTACTAAAAATATAGATATTAGCCAGGCGTGGTGGCACATAAGGAGCTACTGGGTGACAGAGCGAGACTCCACCTCAAAAAAAAAAAAAAAAAAAGGAAAGTATGATGGCTCACACCTGTAATCCTAGCACTTTGGGTGGCCAAGGCAGGCAGATCACTTGAACCTAGGAGTTCAAGACCAGCCTGGGCAACATGGTAAAACCCAGTCTCTACAAAAAAACACAAAAATGTTCCGGGCATGGTGGCAAGCTTCTGTAGTCCCAGCTACTTGGGAGACGGAAGCGGAAGGATTGCTTGAACTTGGGAGGTCAAGGCTACGGTGAGCCATGATCGTGCCACTGCACTCCAGCCTGGGCAACAGAGAGAGACTCTGTCTCCAAGAAAAAAAGAAAGTGATTTTTGTTCTTACACCATATGGTGTAATAAGCACCTTTTTTCTTCAGGAATGATTGGACGTTCATAAAAAGGCCCACTTAAAGTCCTAGAGGCTGGGCGCGGTGGCTCACACCTGTAATCCCAGCACTTTGGGAGACCAAGTCCTGCAGATTACCTGAGGTCAGGAGTCCGAGACCAGGCTGGCCAACATAGTGAAACCTGTCTCTACTAAAAATACAAAAATTAGCCGGGCGTGGTGGTGCACGCCTGTAATCCCAGCTACTTGGGAGGCTGAGGAACGAGAATTGCTTGAACCCAGGAGGCAGATGCTGCAGTGAGCCAAGATTGCAAACTCTACTCCAGCCTGGATGACAGAGCAAGGCTGTGTCTCAAAAAAAAAGAAAAAAAGAAAAAAAAAAAGTTCCTGGAACTCTAGGCTGAGTAGGCAGAAAGGCGGGGGCATGTTTATTTATTAGGGATTGTAGTTGGTGAGTAGTAATAGAGATTTAACTATGATGGCTTATACAAATTTATTCTCACACATAAGAGAATTCCAGAGGCAGGCAGTCTAAGACTGGTATGCTCTAGAAAGTCACCTAGGATTCTATTTTTGTGCTTCACCATTCTTTATGCAGCTTCTATCTTCAAGGTTAAAATGTGGCTACTGGCATCATATCATAGTTCTGGGCCATCATATCATAGTTCTGGGCAGGGAGAGGAAAGTAAGAGAATTTCAGTGAAAGGGCTTCTCTGGAAGCCCTACTGCTTACAGCTTATTGGCCACCCTATCTAAAAGAGAGGTTAGGATGTAAAATTTTTCCTCTAGACATGTGGCCCCTAAATTTTTCCTAATGAAGAAGGGAAAAAATGAATATTAGATACGCAATTAATCATCTGTAGATCAGAAGAAACAAAACATGGCCTGGCACAGTGTGTGTGTGTGTGTGTGTGTGTGTGTGTGTGTATATACATATGTGTGTGTGTATATATGTGTGTATATATATACTGTGTGTGTGTATATACATGTGTGTATATACACAGAGAGAGAGAGAGAGAGAGTACAATGAGATTTATTATAAGGAAATGACTCATACAGTTATGGAGGCTGCAAAGTCCTGTGATCTGTTATCTGCAGGCTGGAGACCCAGGAAAGCCAGTGATACAGATTTCAGCTTCAGTCCAAAGGCCTGAGAACCAGAAGCACTGATGGTATAAGTCCCAGTCTAAGGGCCAGAGAAGACCAACATCTCAGCTCAAGCCATTAGGCAGCCCCAGCAAACTAATATAGCCCCATTTAATCCTCCCACCGACCCTGCAAAGTCAATTCATTAGCTCAATTTTATAGGTAAGAAAACTGAGACCTTGCCTGCGCCCGCCTGGAGCCAGCGGTTCTCCAAGCACCCAGCATCCAGCGAGACACGTCGCGCACCGACAGAGGGGACATGGGCAGAGCAATGGTGACCAGGCTCGGGCTGGGGCTGCTGCTGCTGGGACTGCTCCTACCCACGCAGATTTATTCCAATCAAACAACTGTTGTAATAGTTTCAAGTAACTCCTCCCAGAGTACTTCAACGGCCCCAAATCCAGCTAATGCCACCACCAAGGCGGTTGGTGGTGCCCTGCAGTCAACAGCCAGTCTCTTCGTGGTCTCACTCTCTCTTCTACATCTCTACTGTCAAAAGACTCAGGCCAAGAAACATCTAAACTTCCCCATCTTCTACACCCAATCCACATGGCGTCTGGAAGTCCAATGTGGCAAGGAAAAACAGGCTTCGTCGAATCTACTAATTCCACACCTTTTATAGACACAGAAAATGTTGAGAATCCCAAATTTGATTGGTTTACAGAACATGTGAGAGGTTTGACTAGATGATGGATGCCAATATTAAATCTGCTGGAGTTTCATATGCAAGATGAAGGAGAGGCAACATCCAAAATAGCTAAGACATGATTTCCTTGAATGTGGCTTAAGAAATATGGACACTTAATACTATCTTGAAAATAAGAATAGAAATAAAGGATGTGATTGTGGAATGGAAGAAAAAAAAAAGAAAAGAAAACTGAAACACAGAGAAGTGACATGACTTTCCCCCTCCTCCAGCTCATAAATGACAGGCTAGGGATGACAGCCCAGGTTTGCTTGACATAGAGACCTCTGGGCTACTCAGAGATTTGACAGAAATGTGGTATACTCCCACTCACCTCCCCTTTCTCCTTGACCTTTGTGAGTTCTCTTGACCTCTTTCTCCGAGTACCCCAGCCCAACCCCAGGCGTTGTCAATGACTCCCTGGCACAATTAGCTCTTTGCTTTCACTCAGTTAACTCAGAAATCGTCTGTGCCCTTGTAGAGATGCCCTTCCCTGAAATCCTCACATTTTAGAACCTATATCACCCCAACATCTCCCGCTAGTGTTAATTGGGAGGGATCTCTCCACCACTGTCCCCCTCTAGAGAGCTAGCCAGGGGCCAGGACAACTAGGCAAGCAGGCACTGCACCAGCTGCCCTCACAGCACTTCACACGTGACATTCTGTTTAATCCTCACAACAAACCTGTGAGTTAGGCATTATTATATCTTCATTTTACAGATGAGAAAACGGAGGCACCACGCAGTAAAGAAACTTCCCTGTGCCAGGCACAGTGGCTCACACCTGTATTCCCAACACCTTGGGAGGCCAAGGCAGGAGCATCTCTTGAGCCCAGGAGTTCAAGGCTGCAGTGAGTCACGATCGCGTCATTGCACTCCAGCCTAAGCGACAGAGGAAGGCCCCTGTCTCATTAAATAAATAAATAAAAGAAACTTTCCTAATGCCACATAGTTAGTGATACTTGACCTAGACTACGGTCAGAGAAAGCTTCCTTGAGAAGCTCTGAGCTGAAGGAGTAGAAAATAGAAGAATATTGCTCTGGTCTGAATGTTTGTGTCCTTTAAGTTTCATATGTTAAAATTTTAACTCCCGAGGTGAAAGGTATTGGGTGGGGGACCTTTGGGAGAGAAACAGATCACGAGGGTTCCTCATGAATGGGATTAGTGCTCATATCAAAGAAGCTCAAGGGAGCTTGTTTGCCCTCCCAGTATGTGAGGACACAGCAAGAAGGCGCCATCTGTGAACAGGAAGAGGGCCCTCACCAGACACCAAATTTGCCAGCACCCTGATCTTGGAGTTCCCAGCCTCTAGAACTGTGAGAAATAAAGTTCTTTTGTTCTATAAGCTACCCGGTCTATGGAATTTTGTTATAGCAGCCCAAATGGACTAAGATGAGTATCATGTGCAAAGGTCCTGCACCAGGAGGGAGCCTGTGTGTTTGAGAGAAGATCATGTGGCTGAAGCAGGGTAAGAAGAGAGCTGAGCAAGATGGGGCAGAGGCCAGGCTAGACAAGGCCTTGAAGGCCTCCCTGAAGTTTTAGATCTCTGTTATAAGAGCAACAGGAAGCCATCAGCTGGTTTTAAACAGAGAAATAATGAGGTGAAGCCATCAGTAGGTTTTAAGCAGTTGGAAAAGATTCTTCTGGGACAGTGTAGATAAATGATTGCATGGAGAGTGAAATGCAGGGAGACCACTAGGGTCCATGGTGGTAATCCAAGCAAGAGACGCTAGTAATGCGGATTAGGACAACAGCAGTAGAGCTAGAAGTGAAAATGTAAAGAAGTGGATGCTTTCAAGAGCCACGTAAGAGAGAAAATTGGCAGCACTTGGTGACTGGATATGGCTACGGGGTGAGGGAGAGGTTGAGGTCCAGGTTTCTGGCTGGTGCAACTAGCTGGGTGGTACATATTTCACTCAGACAGGGGATGCTGGGCAAAGAAAAGATTTGGGGGAAAGCGTGTTCAGCTTGAGACATGTTGGATTTGAGTAAGACACCAAAGGGGAATTATCCAAAAGACAGTTGGACATGGGAGCTCGAAAGTCAAAACAGTGGTGTGGGCTGGAGGTACGTATTTGGGAGCTGTAACCAGGACCAGCCCATCCACTAAGCACAGTAGAGACATGAGTGCCCCAGTACTTTTAGGGCTGACAAAAATGCTTTAATTCCTGATATGGTTTGGATGTTTGTCCCCACCCAAATCTCATGTCAAATTGCAATCCCCAGTGTTAGAGGTGGGACCTGGTAGCAGGTGATTGGATCATGGGTGTGAACTTCTCATGAATGGTTTGGCACCATCCTCTTGGTGCTGTCCTCACAATAGTGAGTGAGTTCTTGCAAGATCTGGTCATTTAAAGGGGTGTGGCACCTCCCCTGCCCTGCCCCGCCCTCTTGCTTCTGCTTTCACCATGTGATAGGCCTGCTCTCCCTTCACCTTCCACCATGATTGGAAGCTTCCCGAGGCCTCCCCAGAAGCAGATACCACTACATTTCCTGTACAGCCTGCAGAAACATGAGCCAATTAAACCTCTTCTCTATTTCTTTTTCATTTTTTTAAAATAATTGAGATGGGATCTTGCCATGTTGCCCAGGCTGGTCTCAAACTCCTGGGCTCAAGTGATCCTCTTGCCTCAGCCTCCCAAAGTACTAGGATTACAGGCATGAGCCACTGTGCCCAGCCAAAACTTCTTTCTTATAAATTACCCAGTCTCAGGTATTTCTTTCTTCTTTCTTTCTTTCTTTTTTTTTTTTTTTGAGACAGGATTTTGCTCTGTCGCCCAGGCTGGAGTGCAGTGGAACAATCTCAGCTCACTGCAACCTCTGCCTCCTGGGTTCAAGCAATCTTCCCATCTCAGCCTCCCCAGTAGCTGAGACTACAGGCACACACCACCACAACAGGCTAATTTTTTATTTTTCTGTAATTTTAGGTAGAGATGAGGTTTCTCTATGTTGCCCAGGCTGGAGGAATTTCTTTCTAGCAGTACAAGAACACTCTAATACAATTCCCTTTAAATCAGAAGAAAAAACAAACTTTAGTCTCGCTCTGTCACCCACACTGGAGTGCAGTGGCATGATCCTGGCTCACTGCAATCTCCACCTCCTGTATTCAAGCGATTCTCCTGCCTCAGCCTCCCGAGTAGCTGGAATTACAGGTGCATACCATCACACCCAGCTAATTTTTGTATTTTTACTAGAGACGGGGTTTCACCATGTTGGCCAGGCTGGTCTCGAACTCCTGACCTCAAGTGATCTACCCACCTCGGCCTCCCAAAGTGCTGGGATTATAGGCGTGAGCCACTGCACACAACCTGTTTAAGAGACAGAGTTGCTCTGTCGGCCAGGCTGGGGTGCAGTGGCCTGATAGTAGCTCACTGCAGCCTCAAACTCCTGGGCTTGAGTGACCCTCCTGCCTCAGCCTCCCAAGTAGCTGGGACTACAGGCTTGACTGCGCCTGGCAAAGATGTTTTAATAAATAATATTAATATAATTTATTTTGTGCTAATGCAGTCATAAAATATAATGTTAAAAAAATGTTTACAGGCCGGGCGCAGTGGCTCACGCCTGTAATCCCAGCACTTTGAGAGGCCAAGGCGGGAGAATCACGAGGTCAGGAGTTCAAGACCAGTCTGGCCAACATAGTGAAACTCCATCTCTACTAAAAATACAAAAATTAGCCGGGCATGGTAGCGCGTGCCCATAGTCCCAGCTAATCGGGAGGCTGAGGCAGAAGAATCGCTTGAACCTGGGAGGTGGAGGTTGTGGTAAGCAGAGATCACGCCACTGCACTCCAGCCTGGACGACAGAGTGAGACTCTGTCTCTAAAAAAAAAAAAAAAAAAAGTTTACATAGGAAGGGGCCCACAAAAGTCTTAATGCTGCTCTGTTTGTAACAATAAACATGCTTTCTGCTATGACAGAAACCCACTGGCAATGGCTCCAACAGTGACAATGTTTTAATTTCCCTTGTGTAAGGAAGTTCAGCATTAGTGTGGCCTTCAGGGTTGGCAGATCGAGTGCCCTAAAGGTCAAAGACTCCTTCCAGCTCTCCGCTCTGCCATCTTTACAGATGGCTCCATCCTCAGGTGTTAGCAAAACAGCTGCAGCAGTTCCAGGACACCCTCAGACTTGACAACATTCCCAGGAAAAAGAGATACTGCTGTTTACATCGCTCTCACCTAGCAGTGAGGAAACCTTTCCCAGAAGGCCTTCACCAAATGTCCTTGTTATGGAATAAATGTTTGTGTCCTCCAACATTCTTACGTTGAAATCCTAACCCCCATGGTATGTATTAGGAGATGGGGCCTTTGGGGGGCAATTAGGTCAGGTGATTAGGTGTTGGATGCCCTTACAAAAAAGACCCCCAAAGAGCTCTCTTATCATCTTATTTTATTTTTACTTTTTTAGAGACAGGGTCTTGCTCTGTCACCCAGGCTGCAATGCAGTGGCATGATCATAGCTTACTGCTGCCCTGAGCTCCTGGCCTCAAGCGATGGTCTTGCCTCAGCCCCCAAGTAGCTGGACCTACAGGTTCTCACTATGTTGCCCAGATTGGTCTTGAATTCCTGGCCTCAAGCAATCCTCCTGCATTGGTCTCCCAAAATGTTGGTATTACAGGTGTGAGCCACAGTGCCCGGCCCCCAGAGAACTCTCTAGCCCTCTTTCTGCCAAGTGAGGTCACAGCAAGAAGACAGTCAATGAACCAGGAAGCAGGCCCTCACCAGACACCGAATCTTCCCATCCTTTGATCTTGGTCCCCAGACTTCAGAACTGTAAGAAACACATGTATATTATTTAAATCATCCAGTCGATGGTATTCGGTTATAGCAGCCTGAACTGACTAAGATGGTCCCTCCCATCTCACTGAGCAGGACTGGAACATATCTTCGTTCCTAAACCAACTACTGGCTAGAAGGATGGAATGAATGTGATGGGCTGAGATCAATCATGTGGGGTGGAAGAGTGCTTAGGGAGTCAACCCTATGCCTTCTCTAGAAGTCTTCCTCTGGGAGGTGGGAATTGAAGCTGAAAGCATGGATGAGCTCACCCAGAGGGTATTCAGACGAAAAGAAGCACAGAGGACCTAGGAGCTTCAGCATCTCCAGCTCAACTGGAAGGTTACAGAGGCAGAGACTGAATCAGTTACGGCTCCTGCTGCAGAAGGGCTTCCTGTCTGATGGAAGAGACCACCATCAAATACAGTTACAGATGGACCCAAAGTGTAGTTGGGTCAGCCTGTGACAGTAAACTGGATTGGAGTCTCAGTTGTGTATTAATAACTGTGTGACTTTGGGCAGGTTACTTAAGCTCAATGAATCAGTTTCTTCCTCTGTAAGCACCCTATACATAGTAAATATCAAATACAGTTATTATTGTCCACATGATTATCATATTTAGGTGATGGGAGGCCAATGGATGGGATCTAAGCAGGAAAGCGTCCTGGTTAGCTTTGCGTCTCAATCAGGTAGCTTGGGCAGCCTGTGTTCTGTCCCTGCTCAGAGGTACCTCTTCCCTTCACTGAGTTTCCATCCAGCTTCCCCCAGAACTGAGCCCCACCAGACCCTTTCAGGCCTCAGCAGCATCTCCACAAAATCTCTCTGTTGAATTTAGCTGTGCTTCTGTGCCTCAGAATCAGGATGAGTTACTGTCCCTCATTTCACCTCTGTCCACTTGCATTGTTGCCGCTCCAAGAAATTAATCAGGTTTATTAAGCATGACCTCTCTTTCGTGAGCCCTGCTCCTGGCCTGCTGATCTGTACCTGTCTGCTGCTCTCCTGGCTCAGCTCAATTGGAGAGGCCTCAGCCTTCATTACTGCCTTGGTGGGGGCAGGGATAAGTGGCCGGGTGACCACATCTTTTGTTTGCAGAGACTGACGCACCAGGCTAGATCAGAGACAAAGGCAGGACGCTCTGCTAGAGTGAGCACAAGGCCCTTTGTTGCCATGGCTGTGGAAAAATAGGAACAAAAAGGATAAACGTTGCATCCAAATATGCTAATAATTAACACTTAGCACCATGGATATAAAAAGCACTTAATGCTAAATTATAATGATCATAATAACTGGTCTTTATTCAGCCCTACTCCATATGGCACCATGGCTTGGTAGCTAAGTATGTGTGAGCTGGAGCCTAAGTGCTTGGGTCCAAATCCTGGCTCTGCTATTTACTAGCTCTGTGACCTCGGGCAAGTTACTCAAGCTCTCCCATCTCAATCTTTGCACCTGTAAAGCACAGATAATGAAAGTACACAGCTCATAGGGTATACAAGTTCACATTATGCTTAGAAAGCACTTCAACACGGCCTGCCACATGATAAGCACTCAATGAAGATTTTATTTTTATATATATTTTTATAGACATTGATCAGCAAATTTAGACCTCAAAACAAACTTGTGACATAGATATTATTATTCCTATTTACCAGTTTAGGAACTCAAGACTCGGAGAGGTTGAGTAACTTTCCCGAGGTCACCCACCAAGAAAATAGCAGAACCCAGTTCTGTCTGACTATAAAGTCCTACGCTTTCCACCGCACCAGGTGACTGTCTTCCATGAGCTTCTGGCAAGAAGCCCCAGGTCAGTGTAAGGGTACATTGTTGATGACTGTCTCACAGTTCCCTCTTCCCTTTAGTCACAGTTGGAAGGCACTGGGTGTTTTCAGAATGAAGGACAGAGGAGTCCCGAGTACAAGGCAGCTTCATCAATCATTTCTGTCCACTCCAGCCCTGCATTATGCTCAGCCTGCCCTAGATGTGCAAGGCCTAGTTCTCTGGTAGAAGATGGAAGCTTGAGGACTTGCTCAAGCTCCATCACCTATCCGATGATGTGGCTGGCTGAGTGGAGCCACAGGCCAGAAACTGGCCACAGGGCAACAGGTCACACCAGGCACAGGTGCTGGGTAGGTCTGGGGCCAAGGTGGCCTTGGCAGATTTTTGCACCCTAAGACTCTTGGACAGAGTCAAGGAAATGCAGTGAACCTGCACAGCCTAAAGCCCATTGCATTTGAATAGCAGCTCCCTGCCAGGGAACTTAAGATTCCTGAAGGATGTATTTTGTTTTTTAATATGAAGGAATCCCAGAGTCTGGCTTATTACACCTCCTGTGGAGGGGACATCTGGCTGCCAGACCACTGCCCATCACAACAAAAGCAACTTTTGTTCAATATTCAAAAGCAGCTCAATTCCTAAGTGACTGCCTGGGCAAAATAAAACTCAGCCTTACAATGTCCCTGGGAAGGAGAGAAGCCTGGCTATACAATTAACTGCAACCATTCACTGAGCATGACCCTGGTCACAGCCCCCACCCAGCACTTGTCCTTCCAGTTTATGGCTAACTCCTGTGCTCTCCCATGTCCAGACATCCCTTTGCAATCATATGGGAGTGGGCTAGGTCCATCCTTGACTCTGGGAAACATAGCCCTGGCTCCTCAATTAGGACCCAGCTTGGTGTCAGAATAAGGGCTCATGAAAGAACCTCCCTGGATGTCCCCAGGCTATGTCCACATTTAGTTCAAGGTGGCAGAGCCCACTCATGAAAGGACAAGCAAGCTGTCAATGCCATGTGCCCATCCCCTTCCCCAAGCTCTGATCACAGGCCTCCTTCCTCAACCGCTTCCACCCACACCTGCCTCTTGCTTCCCATTCACATCCCTGGGTTTCCAAACGAAGATCAGAGCAGCAGAAAAATGGCCAGGCTGCAGGTTCAGGGAAAATCGCAGGAGCTGTGCGGTTGGACAGACGTGGGTTTGAATTTCACCACTTAACACCTGTGTGACTTGGGCTGGTCACTTAATCTCTAAGTCTCAGTTTTCTCATTTCTAAAAGGGGAGTAATATGTACTCTTAGGATTTCTATAAGGATTAGAAACAGTATGTGTAAGTGTGTTATACCCGGTGGCACTCACTAAATTGTAGCGATTGCCTGACAAAGGTTAGTCTCTTTATATTTATTTACAGTGTAAATACTGTTTCTCTCTTAATTCTTACAATTACCAGGCTGCATGCAGGGTCTGCCCACCACAGATGTTGCTGTGAGGGGCTTGGCTGGGTTGAAGCTAAGCCCTCTTGCTGGGCCTAGACCTTGGTCCAGGGCAGATATGGGAGTTTTGGCTATTTTGTCCGTGGTTGGGTGACCAACTCTCCCAACTGCTTGGGATTATCCCAGCTTTAGCACTGAAAATTCCTTGTCCTTGGAACACTGAAAGTTCAGTCCTGGGAAAACTGGGATGGTTGGTCATCCTATCAAGGCAGCTGGCCAAGACAGATGGAAAGGTATCAGACCTGTGGGAAGAAGCTGGGCTTTTCGACAACCTTCTTGGATGAACACACCAGGCTGGGGACCACTCAGCATAGACTGAGTTAAGCTGAGGCCAATGATGACATCTACAGGTCATGTGCAAAAACTGCAGCCTAGGAATCACCCACTTGGCCCATAAGTGGTTCGTTCATATATTTATTGTGGTTCATATATTCATATATGTATTGTGAATAAACATATTCATATATTTATTGTGCTCTCAACACTGGGCATAAGTCTCGGGGGTGTTGGAAGGCATCCACCGGCAAGTGAAATTTATGCTGAGGCTTGGTGATTCAAAAAGTGTTAGCCAGGTTAAGGTGGGAGGGAAAGAAAGAGTATTCCAGGATGGAGAGAACAGCAAAGAAAAAAGCCCTGAGTGTGAAGGAAAAGAAAACCTTCAAAAAAACAAATTACAGCATGGGGAAGCAGACAGTGGTAACCAAAAAAAGCTGGAGAGTTTGTACTAATCAGCCATGGAAAAGTTTCTGTCTTTACCCTAAGAGCAATCAGAACTTATTGAAAGGTTTTAAAAAGCAGGATAGTAACATAATTAGAGCTGCATTTCTCAAAGTTAACTCTGGCTGCAGGGTGGAGGCTGGTTTAAAGAGTAGCAAACCTATCACTTCAACCCGGGGGGTCAAGGCCACAGTGAACTGAGATCACGCCAGGGCACTCCAGCCTGGGGGACAAAGTGAGACCGTGTCTCAAAAAAAAAAAAAAAAGAGAGTAGCAAGCCTAAAGCCAGAGAGGCAACTAGAATATCATTGCAGTGTCCAGGTGGTACAGAAGGTGGTGGGGACAAGGGGAGGAAAAGAAAGGTGACTGTTGGTAAAAAATAATGGAAAACTGGCTGAGTGCGATAGCTTACACCTATAATCCCAGCACTTTGGGAGGCTGAGGCGGGTGGATCACGAGGTCAGGAGATCAAGACCATCCTGGCTAACACCATGAAACTCCGTCTCTACTAAAAATACAAAAAATCAGCTGGGCATGGTGGCGGGAGCCTGTAGTCCCAGCTACTCAGGAGGCTGAGGCAAGAGAATGGCGTGAACCCGGGAGGTGGAGCTTGCAGTGAGCCAAGATCACGCCACTGCACTCCAGCCTGGGCAACAGAGCGAGACTCCATCTCAAAAAGAAAAAAAAAAAGAAAGAAAGAATGGAAAATTAGCAAGGCATGGTGGTGTGTGACTGTGGTCCTAGCTTCTCGGGAGGCTGAGGCAGGAGGATCACTTACAGCCGGAGAGGCTGAGGTTGCAGTGAGGCATGATTGCACCACTGCACTCCAGTCTGGGCAAAAGAGCGAGAACCTGCCTCAAAAGAAAAAAAAAGGGAAAGAGATTATGGAAATAGAATGGACAGGGCCATGGTGGATTGATGAATAGGGAGGTTCAAAAATGACCTGTAGGTTTCTGGCTAGGAGAGCAGTGGAACAGCTACTGAGATGGGAGCACGAGAAGGGGGAGGATAATGGTGGGTATGATTGATTTGAGGTCCCTGTGGGACATTCAACTCAAGATGACAAATAAGCAGTTGAATAAAGGTTAGCAAGGGAGACTTCACTGTGTGGACCAACTACATATAGATGGTAACCAAAGCCCTGAGCAGCACTAACATTTCAGTGGGCAGAGGAAAGACAACATGGTTAGAGGAAAACCAGGCAAGTGTTCCTCCTCTGGCACAAGAATGTTTCAAAAAGGAGAGAATGGTCAACTGTATAAAGTCTTTTTGAGAAGCAGTGAAATGAGATCTGAAGATTGTCCATAGGATAACATGAAGATCATTGATGACCTTAGAGCCTTTGAAGGTGGAGTGATAGAGAGAAGCCAAATTAGAATGAGTTGTGGAGTGAGTAGGAGGTAAGGCGGTGGAGAAAGTGAGTGCAGACAATTTGAATAAATGTAGCTAAACAAGTCAGCAACAGGAGGGTAAATAGGTAAAATCATAAATTAAACACACACATAGCTTTTACCCCAACAATTCTGCTTCCAAGAAATCAGCCTGGAAACATACTCCACATGTGCACAAAGACCCACAGAAAGGATGTTTACTACACCATTTTATAAACAGCTACAATGTTCATCAATAGAGGGCTGGTTAAATTAATATAACACATCCACATAACAGGGTATTATGTGGTCATTAAAAATATCATGGTAGGTTGGGCACAGTGGCTGACACCTGTAATCCCAGCACTTTGGGAGGCCGAGGCAGGGGATCACCTGAGGTCAAGTGTTCAAGAACAGCATGGCCAACATGAAACTCCGTCTCTAATAAAAATACAAAAATTAGCCGGGCGTGGTGACGAGTGACTGTAATCCCAGCTATTCGGGAGGCTGAGCCAGGAGAATCACTTGAACCCCGGAGGCGGAGGTTGCAATGAGCCGAGATCGTGTCACTGCCTGGGCACAGAGTGAGACTTCTGTTTCAGAAAAAAAAAAAAAAAAAAAATTCATGGTAGGGCTGGGCACAGTGGCTCAGCCTGTAATCTCAGCACTTTGGGAGGCCAAGGGGGGGCAGATCACCTGAGGTCAGGAGTTCCAGACCAGCCTGGCCAACATGGCAGAAACCCCCATCTCCACTAAAAATACAAAAATTAGCCCAGCGTGGTGGCGCACGCCTGTAATCCCAGCTACTTGAGTGGCTGAGACATGAGAATCGTTCAAACCCAGTGGTGTGCCATTGCACTCCAGTCTGGGCAACAGAGCCAGACTCCATTAAAAAAAAAAAAAAAAAGTACATATGGTAAATATTACGTGTATTTTACCAAAACAATTTTTTATTTTTAAGGCAGTCTTGCCCTGTCGCCCCGTCTGGAGTGCAGTAGTGCGATCACAGCTCACTGCAGCCTTAACCTCCCCCAGCTCAGGAGATCCTCCCACCTCAGCCTCCCGAGTAGCTGGGACCACAGGCCTGCGCCACCACACCCGGCTAATTTTTGTATTTTTGTAAAGACCATGTTGGCCAGGCGGGTCTCGAACTCGTGATCTCAAGTGATCCGCCCGCCTCGGTCTCCCAAAGCGCTGGGATTACAGGCGTCAGCCACCGTACCTAGCCGAAAAAGAATTTTTTAAAGTCACCATCTCTGCGAGGTTTTTCTGGGCCATCCCCAGGTAAAATATCAAGGCCTCCACAAGCCGGAAGAGAGTCGGAGTCCTGTGGGGGAGGCAGGGGCGTGTCCAGAAAGGCGGGAGCTTCCGAGCTGCCTCCACGGGAAGGGAAAGGGGCGGGAGCTTGGAGGGGGCGGGTCCAGAACGGCTGGAGCTTCCGGGGCCGCCGCCTCTGGAAGGAAAAGGGGAGGGAGCCTAGAGGGGGCGGCACCAGGAAGGAGAGGGCTTGGGTTTTTGGGGTGTCAGCCGGCGCCCGCTGGGATAGGCAAGAGAGGGAAAGGCCGAGGCTTACGGTTTCGGAGTGAGGGGAGCTGCTCGGCAAGCCGCCGCGCCTGGGTTAAGAGCAGTAGGAGGAACGTGGCTTCACGACTTCGGCTCCTTGGCCATCCACAGCCGGGCCTCCGCCTCTGCTGACCTGGCTGCTGTAGAAGGCAGAAGAGGCCTGAAGCCTGCAGCAGCAGCACCACCACCCTTCCTCGCGGCCCCGTGCGCCCTCCAGTGGCGTCATCCCGTTCGCTTTGGTCTCGACCGGCGCTCCTATCCTCCGCAGCTGCACCCCTTGGGAGGGCAATCGCGGCCAGGCTCCGAGGACCCATCTTGTGAAAGTTCCCCGTGGTCCTGAGTTTAAGGGAAAAGGGGTCGTACGTGGGCCACGGCCGGAAGGGAGACCCAACATCCATGATGACGTCTGCCCGCCAGCCTCCCTCTTCAGAGCCAAGTCTGTGCCTTGCATCAAAGTCAAGCACAGGGCTCTTGTAGGGCACCGAGCCCCAGCCAAATCACCCTTTTCTTTCAGATAGCCCCCACTTACGCCCAGAAACCTTACTCTCTCCCTGTGGAGCAGGTGGGAAGTGAAAGGCCGGGGGGCCTGTTTCTGCTCCCTCTGTCTGTACCTGTGGCCCTTGAGTGAAAGCCCCAGCCATTGGACCAAAGACCTGAAGGTTCCAGGATTGCTCACTTGGGACCCTGACTATGAAGGGTCAAGATAGTCCATTCTGCCCCAGCACTCAGAACCTTATTACCAAGGCCCCTGCCCCAGGAATCCACCATCAAAACCAGGGCCCTGCCAGTGCCTTCCCAGTGTTAGGCCTAGGGAAGAGTAGCCCCATTATGCCTGTTATTCCTGATCCTTCTGCAGTCTCTCTCTTTGTGACCCCATGGCCTTTGCTGCGATGGCTGCCCTGGCTCCACAGAGTGCCAGGTCAGAGCCACCCTGGCCTACATAGGTTCACAGGCTAAAACCTGGGCCTCCTGCCAGGCTGCAACTCCCAGCTGCACACCGCAACCTGAGAAATCTCAGCACAGTCTAAGTAGTAGTAATGGGGTCGCTTCCGACTCCCTGGGGAAGGGAGATGAGGGCCTCTAGCTCTCCATGCCCAGTCTCTCATCAAAGTCATTTAAGGCCCCAGCGACCCCAGGGTTCAGCAGCATTCTGTTCATCATGAGCAGAGGGGTGACTGAATAGAATGGGAGGCAGGTGTGGCCTGAGCAGTTCCCAACTTGAATTTTCCTTTGAGCTTAGTGATTTGGGGCGGGGTTGGGGGGGGGCAGTTTGAGATATTTTCCCTTCACTTGTGGGAAATCTTCGGCCCCACAAATCAGTAAGCTGAAAGGAAAAGTCAAGCTGGGAACTACTCAGGGCAAACCTGCCTCCCATTTGATTCAAAGTCACTCCTCTGCTCACTGAGATAGACACATACCTGATTGCCTCCTTTGGAGAGGCTTATCAGAAAACAAAATAATGCAACCATTTGTCTCTCACTTACCTGCAACCTGGAAGCCCCCTCCCCGGTTGGAGTTGTCCCCGCCTTTCTGGACGGAACCAACGTACCTCTTACGTATGTTGATTAATGTCTCATGTCTCCCTAAAATGTATGAAAAACTGTGCCCCGACCGCCTTGGGCACATGGCGTCGGGACTCCCTGAGGCTGTGTCACGGGCACGCATCCTCAACCTTGGCAAAATAAAGTTTCTGAGTTAACTGAGACCTGTCTCAAATTTTCAGAGTTCACATTTTGGTAACCGTTGAGGGATTCTGAGTGGAGATGCCCCTGACTTTTGACAGATCTGTCAGTGCTTGGTACCAGCAGGAGCTAACTTTATGCCAAACCAATAAGACAATTTACTGAGGTCTGAGAGTACCCCCTCCAGAGAATCCCTGATCTCCCAAAATTTGGTCAAGAGCTAAAGTTTATTTTGCTGTACAGCTCCTCTTTTTCTAGAGTTTTACTTGCTTGCAACACAAGGAAGGCAGCTTTTTTCCTGCTTCCATGACAATAGAATGCAAATAACTCCTATGGAGTTTGAGCTTGCTTCTAACAGGGAAGGTGAGTTTGTTTCTTTTTTGTTTTTTGGTTTTTTCCTGCTTCTAGGGTGGTAGAAAGCAACCTTCAGCCTGAGACTCATCCCTAGATAAGTAACTGAATTGGGGTTTCTCTTGGATAAAGTTAAGATTAACAACCAGCTGGTCTTAATTTCTCCTTACCATTAGAGCGCTCGGTGATCTTATTGTTGGTGTTTTGTTGTTATTTTTGTTCCGGTCTGAAGTTGTTGTTTAAGGATCCTAATTCTAGTTCAGAGATGCATTCTAAAGGGTCTTCTCTATTGCTTTTTCTCCCAAATTTAAACTTAATTCGGTTTGTCTGTGTGTATTTGCGTGAAGAAGTGAACTGTTGTTTTCATAAGTTAATGACAGTTTTCTCAGCTCCAAAGAGAAAGGGCATTTACTCCTCCCAGCTGGAAGCGCCCCTGGGTGACTGGAGGCCTCATGGGAGTCTCTGGGGGGTTGACCCCTTGCGACAGGCAGCGCCCTGAAGGGAAATCCCTAATAAAAATTATTTTTAAAAATGGCTCATCCAGGAAACGCATATAAGGGCTGATCACCCAGCCTTCTGAGCCCTCTCTGAGGTCATAAACCTCTGGAGAGAGAAACCCAGACATGTAAGAGGGTGGAAACGACTCAGCGATGACACACTGTAGCGTCCTGCCCACAAGCAGCACATATCAGTCCACCACAAAAAAAAACCTGGGCCACAGCTCAGTTCCTCCTATTAAGACAAAAAAAAAAAAAAAAAAAAGTTGGAACCAATCTAAGAATGAGGAGGAAACAAGGAGAATGAACCCCTTTCGAGCACTCCATAGAGTTGATGGCACCTCTGCTTGCCAAAGTTTATGAAAATGGAAATAATATGGCCTTTGTGCACATTTACATTAAGGAAAAAGAGCCTTAAGATCGACCTGCAAATTATAGAGTTCCTAAGTGCTCTTTTTCTCTATTTTTTTCTTTTCTGCCTGCTCTAAATCTGCTGTTATTTTTCTATTAAGATAAAAAGCACTGTATCCAACAAGTTCTTTTTGCAGGCTAGCGAATTTGTGTTTATCTCATGGCTAAAAGTTCTGAAGTAAAAGCTATAGGATATTTGTTTATGTGTGTGTCTATGTGTGTGTATATATATATATTTAAAAGACCTTTATAATTTCTACAATTTTATGCTTAATTGGCAATTAAATCTGTTTTAATTTCCCTCTAGCACACCAAACATTTTCTGTCCGACCTTATAATGTAAATTTTGCTATTTGACTTTCACCTGAGTTGTTTCTTTAATATGCAAATTTAAAGCTATTTACCTGAAAACTCCCCAGGGTTATGAAATAGGTCATCAAGAATCTGAAAGTCTGGCCAGGCCCGGTGGCTCAAGCCTGTAATCCCAGCACTTTGGGAGGCCGAGACCATCCTGACTAACACGTTGAAACCCTGTCTCTACTAAAAAATACAAAAAAAGGCCGGGCGCGGTGGTTCACGCCTGTAATCCTAGCACTTTGGGAGGCCGAGGTGGGCGGATCACAAGGTCAGGAGATCGAGACCACGGTGAAACACCGTCTCTACTAAAAATACAAAAAATTAGCCGGGC